>NC_083580.1:54602945-54937945 GCF_027579695.1 Neoarius graeffei
TCACCCTTTAGGATTTTCCGCCATTTTGAATTTTGTAAAAATCAATTAAAATGCTTCTCCTCCCTCAATTTTTCACCAATTTCTCCCAAACTTGGTAGATAGCAACTTTGGACTAAGCTCCACAAGGGCATTACCTGTCCCAAGTGCATTCTGCTGGCCTTACGACTCGGCCCATATTCTGCGTGGCCCCCACATTGCTGCTTGCAGCTATATTTATTATTATTATTCAGTCCACTTCCGCCTCTGCAAGTCTATGGCAGCCCATAGAACCGTCTGGTAAAAAGTTGTGAAATTTGGCACACTGATTCTAGACACTCTCAACATTCCTCTCAGCAAATTTCAGGCCTCTACCTCAAACCCGTTAGCGCCACCAACAGGTCAAATTCCCATGTACATTTCTGCTTGTAACTTTTGAACCGTTGGTCTGATTTTCAAAAACTTGGTATCCCTGGAATCCTTGGGCCAAGACGAATCCAACGCACCCCATGACGTCATTTGCGCCCATATATTATTCCCGCCATTTTGAATTTTGTGAAAATCAATTAAAATGTTTCAACTCCCTCAATTTTTTACCAATTTCTCCCAAACTTGGAAGATAGCATAAGTGGACCAACCTGCACAAAAGTTATACCCGGGGATTTGAATTTCACAAGCGTTTGGCCGTGGCAGCCAATCAAATTTGGCTGCGAAGACGCGAAACAGGAAGTGTGCTCATATCTCGGCGGCCCTTTGGCCTATCTTGACGAAACTTGGTGGGATTATGCGCTACCCCTTCTCAAAGGGCCACAAAAAAGGTGGAACAAATTGGCCGCTAGGGGGCGCTATAACTAGGAAAAATGTCTTTTGGCTCATATCTCATGATGCGTTTGGCCTAGAAAGAAAATTCCACTACGTCAGGAATTCTTGGCTGAAGCCGAATCCATCGCAACCTATGACGTCATATTCTGCCTTGATGATTTTCCGCCATTTTGAATTTTGTTAAAATCAATGAAATTCTATGGCAACGCATAGAACCGTCTGACTAGAGGTTTTTAAACTTGGCACACTGATTCTAGGCTGCCTCAAGGATCATGTCACCAAATTTCAACTCAACACCTCAAACTCTCTAGCGCCACCAACAGGTCAAAATCACAGGGACATTTCTGCTTGTTACTTTTGAACACTACGTCTGATCATCAAATTCTTAGTATCGGTGGGATGGTTGGCTCAAACGGAATCCAACCCGCCCTGTCTCGTCATATTCCACCCAGTAGATTTTCCGCCATTTTGAATTATGTGAAAATCAATTAAAATGTTTCTCCTCCCTCAATTTTTGAAGAATTTCTCCCAAACGTGATAGATGGCAACTGGGGACTAAGCTGCATAAAAAACTTACCCGGTTTTTAGAATTTCCTAAGCATTTGGCCGTGGCAGCCAATCAAAATTGGAAGGCAGATGCAAAACAGGAAGTGTGCTCATTTCTCGGCCACCCTTTGGCGTATCTTAACGAAACTTGGTGGCATTATGCACCACGCCTCCCCAAAGGGCAGCAAAAAAATTGGAACATATTGGCTGCTAGGGGGCGCTATAACTCTGAAAAATTTCTTTTGGCTCTTATCTCATGATGCGTTTTGGGTAGAAACAAAATTCCATTATCTCTGGAATCCATGTGTCAAGACGAATCCATCGCACCCTATGACGTCATATTCTGCCTTGAGGATTTTCCGCCATTTTGAATTTTGTTAAAATCAAAGAAATTCTATGGCAACGCATAGAACCGTCTGACTAGAGGTTTTTAAACTTGGCACACTGATTCTAGGCTGCCTCGAGGATCATGTCACCAAATTTCAACTCAACACCTCAAACTCTCTAGCGCCACCAACAGGTCAAATTCACAGGTACATTTCTGCTTGTTACTTTTGAACAATACGTCTGATCATCAAATTCTTAGTATCGCTGGGATGCTTGGCTCAAAAGGAATCCAACGCGCCCTGTCTCGTCATATTCCACCCAGTAGATTTTCCGCCATTTTGAATTATGTGAAAATCAATTAAAATGCTTCTCCTCCCTCAATTTTTGAAGAATTTCTCCCAAACTTGGTAGCTGGCAACGGGGGACTAAGCTGCATAAAAAACTTACCCGGTTTTTAGAATTTCCTAAGCGTTTGGCCGTGGCAGCCAATCAAAATTGGAAGGCAGATGCAAAACAGGAAGTGTGCTCATTTCTCGGCCACCCTTTGGTGTATCTTAACGAAACTTGGTGGCATTATGCATCACGCCTCCCCAAAAGGCAGCAAAAAATTTGGAACAAATTGGCTGCTAGGGGGCGCTATAACTGGGAAAAATGTCTTTTGGCTCATATCTCATGATGCGTTTTGGGTAGAAACAAAATTCCATTATCTCTGGAATCCATGCGTGAAGACGAATCCATCGCACCCTATGACGTCATATTCTGACTTGAGGTTTTTGCACCATTTTGAATTTTGTTAAAATCAATGAAATTCGATGTCAACCCATAGAACCATATGACTAGAGGTTTTCAAATTTGGCAGCCTGATTCTACGCTCCCTCAAGGGTCTTGTTGCCAAGTTTCAACTCACCACCTCAAACTCTCTAGCGCCACCAACAGGTCAAATTCGCAGGTACATTTCTGGTTGTTACTTTTGAACCATACGTCTGATCGTCAAAATCTTAGGATCTCTGGAATGCCTTGGTGACATCGAATCCAACGCGCCCTGTCTCGTCATATTGCACCTGGTAGATTTTCCGCCATTTTGAATTATGTGAAAATCTATTAAAATGCTTCTTCTCCCTCAGTTTTTGACCAATTTCTCCCAAGCTTGGTACATAGTAACTGTGGACGAAGCTGCACAAGAATCTTACACGGACTTATGAATTTCATAAGCGTTTGGCCGTGGCAGCCAATCAAATTTGGCTCCTCAGACGCAAAAGAGGATGTGTGCTCACATCTCGGCCGCCCTTTGGCAGATCTTAATGAAACTTGGTGGCCTTTTGCCAGACGCCACCAGAAAGGTCCCCAAAAAACTTGGAACAACTTGGCAGCTAGGGGGCGCTATAACTAGGAAAAATTACTTTTGGCTCATATCTCATGATCTGTTTGGGCTAGAAACAAAATTCCACTATCTCTGGAATCCTTGGCTCAAGCCGAATCCATCGCAGCCTATGACGTCATATTTAGCCTTTACGATTTTCCGCCATTTTGAATTTTGTAAAAATCAATTAAAATGCTTCTCCTCCCTCAATTTTTCACCAATTTCTCCGAAACTTGGTAGATAGCAACTTTGGACTAAGCTGCACAAGGGCATTACCTGGCCCAAGTGCATTCTGCTGGCCTTCCGACTAGGCTCATAAGTTGCTTGGCCCCCACATTGCTGCTTGCAGCTATATTTATTATTCAGTCCACTTCCGCCTCTGCAAGTCTATGGCAGCCCATAGAACCGTCTGGTAAAAAGTTGTGAAATTTGGCACACTGATTCTAGACAGTCTCAACATTCCTCTCAGCAAATTTCAGGCCTCTACCTCAAACCCTCTAGCGCCACCAACAGGTCAAATTCGCAGGTACATTTCTGCTTGTAACTTTTGAACCGTTGGTCCGATTTTCAAAAACTTGGTATCCCTGGAATCCTTGGGCCAAGACGAATCCAACGGACCCCATGACGTTATTTTCCGCCCATATAGTTTTTCCGCCATTTTGAATTTTGTGAAAATCAATTAAAATGCTACTTCTCCCTCAATTTTTGACCAATTTCTCCCAAACTTGGAAGATAGCATAATTGGACCAACCTGCACAAAAAAGTTATACCCAGTGTTTGGAATTTCATAAGCGTTTGGCCGTGGCAGCCAATCAAAATTGGCTGCGCAGACGCTAAACAGGAAGTGCGCTCATATCTCGGCGGCCCTTTGGGCTATCTTGACGAAACTTGGTGGGATTATGCCCCACCCCTTCACAAAGGCCCACAAAAAATTTGGAACAAATTGGCCGCGAGGGGGCGCTATAACTAGGAAAAATGACTTTTGGCTCATATCTCATGATGCGTTTTGGGTAGAAACAAAATTCAACTATCTCTGGAATCCATGGCTCAAGTCGAATCCATCGCACCATATCACGTCATATTCTGCCTTGAGGATTTTCCGCCATTTTGAATTTTGTTAAAATCAATGAAATTCTATGGCAACCCATAGAACCGTCTGGCGAGAGGTTGAGAAATTTGGCACACTGATTCTAGGCTGCCTCAAGGTTCTTGTCAGCAAATTTCAACTCACCACCTCAAACTCTCTAGCGCCACCAACAGGTCAAAGTTGGAAGTACATTTCTGCTTGTTACTTTTGAACCGTACGGCTGATTGTCAAAAGCTTAGTATCGCTGGAATCCGTCGGTCAAAACGAATCCAAGGCACCCTATGTCGTCATATTGCACCTGGTAGATTTTCCGCAATTTTGAATTTTGTTAAAATCATTTAAATTGCTACTCCTCCCTCAATTTTTGAGCAAATTTGGCCAGTCTTGGTTGATAGCATCATTGGACCAAGCCGCACAAAAATTATCCTCAGTGTTTTGAAATTTTAAAACTGTTTGGCCGCAGCAGCCAATGAAACGCAGCTGCGAAGACGTCAAACAGGAAGTGAGCTAATATCTCGGCAGCCCTTTGACCTTTCTTAACCACACTTGGTGGGATTATGCCCCACCCCTCCCCAAGGGCCCATACCAAATTTGGTGCACATTGGCCATTAGGGGGCGCTATAACTATACAAAATATGTTTTGTCTCATATGTCATTGAGCTCATATCTCAGCAGTCTTTTAGCGCACACACACACACACACACACACACACACACACACACACACCTAGTACATTTGAAGTAATTTCAGCCATCACAGTCAATCGAATTTGATGGTGAAGCTGCCGAACAGCAAATGACCTTGTATCTCAGTCAAACGATGGTATATCGACATGAAACTTCTTGTGGGTGCTCGTGACCATCTGTCTGGCCCAAATGCATTCTGCGAGCCTGACGACTAGGCTCATATGCTGATTGGCCCCCACATTGCTGCTTGCAGCTATATTTTTGTTCATTATTGTTAGATTTAGTGTTGATGTGTGAGACAGACATGTGTATTGGACATTTATGAAAATACGGAACAAATCGCGTCCTGTATCGGTTCAATACGGGACACAAGATTTAATTGCCAAATAAAGGACGATTCTGTATTTTACGAGACGGGAAATGACTAACACTTCTCGTGGCCACGCGTTATTAATTCATGGCCACCTAATAATAGGGTGACCAGACATCCCGGTTTTACCGGGACAGTCCCGATTTGGGGTTGTGTGTCCCGAGTCCCGACAAAAGCCTGTCAGGACACGGATATGTCCCGGTTTTCGCCACTCGCGACGTTTGCGACTGAGCAGCGTGGGAATCATTAGCGGAGAAATGTCTGCATTTACTATTTTGATGAATTGACAGGAATCACAAACTTTCCTGGTTACTGCCCCCTGGCCCTGTGGCATGGGTGTTTATTTAGCCACATTATTCCGGACAACAGAACGTGTTGCCATGCAACAATAAAATAAACATTAACTGGTGCGAATGTTCTTTGTCTAGCAGCTAGCAGCAGCAATGCCGCAGCAATTATGCCGAAAAGAAAATGTACCTTTTCCAAAGATTTACAGGGCACCTACCCCTTCCTCCGAGAGGTGCAGAACAATGCGCACGAAGCCTACTTCACACACTGTAAGTGTTCCTTCTCCGTAGCCCACGACTCTTGGCCAATAAAACCCTACTGGAAAAGATTCACTCTTCTTGTAAATATACGTAGGCTAATGCATTTTGTTTAGGGTGGGTGGATTGACAGTCACCTTAGCTTTATTCCTGTGCTTTGTTCTTGTACTGAGTTAGGCCAAGTTTACATTAGACCGTATCTGTCTCGTTTTCTTCGCGGATGCACTGTCCGTTTACATTAAAACGCCTGGAAACGCCGGGAAACGGGAATCCGCCAGGGTCCACGTATTCAATCCAGATGGTGTCTGGTCCGGTGCTGTGTAAACATTGAGAATACGCGGATACGCTGTGCTGAGCTCTAGCTGGCGTCGTCACTGGACAACGTCACTGTGACATCCACCTTCCTGATTCGCTGGCATTGGTCATGTGACGCGACTGCTGAAAAACGGCGCGGACTTCCGCCTTGTATCACCTTTCATTATAGTATAAAAGTATGAAAATACTGCAAATACTGATGCAAATACTGCCCATTGTGTAGTTATGATTGTCTTTAGGCTTGCCATCCTTCCACTTGCAAGTGGTAAGTGACGCGCATGCCCGATATGCACTGGGATCACACACACAGTGGCTCAGTCCCGAATCACTGCTCGTGCGCTTCACTCGCGCGCTCTGTGAGCTGTGCAGGGCCGGAGTGCGCACCCTCCAGAGGGCACTCGATGTTCAGGGCAGAGTGATTTGGAGCGCAGGATGCCTGCGGAGCCGAGCGTATCCGTGTATTGGCGTTGCTGTGTGCACGCGAATCGTGTATTGGCGTTGCTGTGTGCACGCTAATCGTTTTAAAAACGTTAATCTGATGATCCGCTGATACGGTCTAATGTAAACCCCACCTTAGGTAGCCTATGTTGCAAATGATGTGCGCTCCTGTGGGGACTTTCCTCGGGCTGTCGTCCCTCTCCTTTATTGCTGTTTTGTTTGAGTGTATATTCTTAAATCACTTGTCTCTTTTTTGTTTCTGTTTAACATACCATTCTGACAGTTTGGCCATATTGCTGTGTTGAACAGCTTGTTGCACCTTCTATTAAAGTGTTCACTTTTGTACACATCTTGCTTTATTCATTCAGTTGTGGGGAATGGTTAGTAAGGTTGATTCTGACCTAGGCTATGTTGAGGTCACATATCTACTTTTTAAGTTCATGCTATAGTGCATACAATTTTAGAGATATAGCCGACATGTGCATATGCATTCTTCTTAGTGTTCTCACAAACAGGTGAAATAAATCAGTTTAAATTTGGCCTATGGACATAGCCTGGCCTATTCTCAGCCATTACAAAATCTGTTGTCTGACCATAATTTAACTGATCTGTATACCACTATGCTACTAGATGACAAAATGCCTGTTTTATTTTTGTTTTATTTCATGTGAGATGTTGATAAATGTGAGCTTCAACAAAATGATAAGAGCACCTCTCTGAGCGTCACGTTTACGTAAAAAAAAAGGTGTGCGTGCACGAGCATGGTCGCGTGCAAAAGTGTCCAGGTTTCAGACTAGGGAAATCTGGTCACCCTACCTAATAATCATCTCGTTCCCACGCATTAAACAAGTCATGGCCACGGAACAGGATCTCGTTCCCACGCGTTATTAACTCGTGGCCACGGAATTTTTTTTTCCACCCAATGAGGGGCTCCATAGTTTGATGTGCATTAACTAAGCGTGTGAATCAACCTTTGTAAGCGATTCCCGCGTTGTTGATAAGCACGTCCAGGCCTCCGTAGTTCTCCTCCAGAAACTTTCTGAGCGCGAGGCAGCTGTTTTGGTCGCAGATGTCGAGTCGATGGAAGGCGACGTTTTCGAAGCCCTCGGCTTTCACCAGCTCCAGTGCCTTCTTTCCCAGCGCTTCATTGCGAGCAGTCAGGAGAACATCTCCACTGTAACCTGCTTTACAAAGTCCTTTCACTATCGCTAGTCCGATGCCTTTGTTGGCTCCTGTGACAACAGCGACTTTAGTAGCCATGTTCTGCTCCTGTGCAACACAGTGGCGGCTGGCTCATAGGGGGCGCTCGGGCGCCGCCCTCCCAGATGTGGAGGGGAAAAAATATAAAATATATCGATATATATTTTTACAAATTTTATTATCAATGTCAGTTTTACTTAATAGTGTGTGCCTACATGCGATCTGAATTATTTAAACAACATTTCGACCAACTGACTCTCATTCAATGGTGAATTTCCACCGACAGACGCGTATCATTTCTCTTCTTGGGCGCGCCCCAGAAGTGCAGCGGAATAGCCAATCGTGTATGGTTGCTCGGGAAAAATCATAAATATTTGGCCAATCAGCATCGCCGAATTTAATGGTTTTGGGGCGCTGGAAATTTCGCCCCTGCTACAGAAAATGCATCTCTCTCTCTCTCTCTCTTTGATATCAAAACTAGACTTTTGGTTCATATTGGACAATAATCACACATCTTTCTTGTCTTAGTTTGTATTCACAACAAGAGTGTCAACACTGTGTTTCGCTCACCCTCTCAGTCTCGTTTCACAGAAATACACAGCTCAGAACACACACACACCTCATTTCATAGTCACTCTCTCACACAGAAATCTTACACTCACCTTAGAATCAGACACACACACACACACCACCTCACTCAGTCCCACATTCACCTTAGAAACCTTCCTCCCTCTCTCTCACTCACTCATTCACACTCTCTCTCTCTCACACACACACACACACACACACACACAGTTGATTTGTATAGATTCAGCTGAAATCATACCCTTGCTGTAAACTTCTCTCAAGAACTTGAGTATTGTATTGTATTTGAAACCGTTCCTTTCCAAAGCATAAATGGAGCCTAATATAGCTGTAAATTGTTAATTTACTTTATCTGTGAAACTGCTGATTTTGAGAAGGAAATTAAATTATTATTGTGGAATTGTCATTTTCTGACTGTTCATTTGAATGCTTATACTGGACTAGGCAGGGAACTCTACTGGCACACACCAGCCCCACCAAGAATTTTTTTCACCAGCCGCCACTGGCACTGCAACAATCAACCTGCCAAATGGTGCAGCATGTAGCGTGCAGTGGAATTTGCCCCAAGCGTTCAGGAATGAGTCGACTCTTTGAGCCGGATCCTATAGCTTGTGAGCCGACTCACATCCAGAGCCGCTTGAAAGTTTGTGAACCCTTTAGGGTCATTCCACGTCAATTCAACCGGGGCCCGCGCACTTAGGTCTCAAAAAATTCTGAAAAAAAAATCAACAGATGTACCCATGTTACCTAGGAAAAACACTGTAAATTTATTGGAATGTAAGATGTATACTTTCCATGTTACAGCCAGTTTTACTGGGGGAGGGGGTGTCAATTTTGTTCAGACTCTTTTTTTTTTTTTTTTTTGTCAAAGTTCACAAGCCCACAGCTCAAGAACTAAACCATGTAGGAGGCTCAAATTTTGCATGCTGGTACATAAATAGGAATAGTATGTAGCAAAACTGTCATTTTGGGTCTGGATGATCCTGCATGGTCATAGCACTCCCTCAAAGATGATCAACATTTTATTGGAGTTTTTGGCTGTGCTCTGTTTAGGCCTTCAGAAGACATATTTTTACCCAACATAGGCTCTTGATTTTTTTTCCCTTATTGAGATAAGTAGAAACACTCTCAAAAAAAAGCAATAAACAGAAAGGAAACTCTATCAGTGTTTGAACAGAAGACCTCAAGTCTGACAAATCATTTTGGATGTCATTTTCAGAGCACCGTAACACCTTGTGGGAATGTGCACAGATTTTTTAAATATTTTTTCTTTATTCTCCATGATCCCTTCTTTTTAAAAACACCAATTTGGCTTGTCTTACTCGAATCTTTCTTTTTTTATTTTCCACCCTGAACATGGGCAAAATGCACCATTGAGAGCAATATGTTTTCTATAACATTAATGTAAAGAGTAAATAACCAAAGGCCAATTTTGCCCTGACATGATCACCTGAGAGAGCCTGTGCAGGGGTGGAGGTATCCTTTTCAATTTCAATGATTCAGTGATTTTAGGGGCACCTGTGGTTACTCTCAATATTGAGCCTATCAGTAATCACTAGAGTCATGCCCTCCACCATTATTGATACCACTTGTAAATAGTAAAAAGGGTTATTTAAAAAAAATCCACCTTTTGGTGAAGCAGCTTCATCTCACACTGAAAAAAAAGAGAAAAAGCCAACCTTTAATTGAAAGGTGTGCCAATAATCATGTAGGGCACTGCACAGAGCCATAATACACTCTCAAAAACACATGGGCTGGACTGTGAGCAGCAGGCAAAGTGCAATGTCATATCAAGTCAACATCTTCTCTAAGTGTACCTGCATGACTTTGCACTTCCTGTATACAAAGGGAGGAGCTATTTAACTTTGCACTTTCTAACTGATCAAAGTTCCGTGAATAGCAAAACTACCTTGTTGTTCTTAAAGTAGTAAACTTCACCCCAGCCTTGCTTGTAAACGACTAAGCCTTTCAAAGATGACCCTTTCATAGTCAATCAGGATACTATCACCTGCTACCAATTAACCTGTTTCCCTGTAGAATGTTCCAAACAGGAGGGTTTTCTTTCTTTTTTTCTTTGGGCAGTCCACATCTTTCCCCACTCTTTTATTGCCCCTGTTCCAACTTCTTTTGGAACGTGTTGCAAGCATCAGATTCAGCCTATCCCAGCTGACTACGGGCGAAAGGCAGGGTACACCATGGACAAGTTGCCAGGTCATCACAGGACTGACACATAGACACAGACAACCATTCACACCTACGGTCAATTTAGAGTCACCAGTTAACCTAACCTGCATGTCTTTGGACTGTGGGGGAAACCGGAGCACCCGGAGGAAACCCATGCAGACACGGGGAGAACATGCAAACTCCGCACAGAAAGGCCCTCGCCGGCCACGGGGCTCGAACCCGGACCTTCTTGCTGTGAGGCGACAGCGCTAACCACTACACCGTGCCGCCCAGCTTGTCTTTGTATTGTATTCAATACAATAGGTCAAAAAGGATTTGCAAATCATTGTAGCCTGTTCTGTTTTTATTTATGTCGTACACAGCATCCCAATGTTTTGGAATCAGAGTTGTAGTATAAAATGCTGGACCATTCTATCAAGGGTGGAGATTGGACACATCTGAGAGTTGAAGAACAGAAATGCAGTTTGTTGAAGAATGTATGGTCTAACACAAAGTCATTTTTTGCTGTAATAAAAACACAACAAAATTATCTTTAATCATAGGAATTGGAGTAGGCCTGGTTTCCCTTTTATCATCAGAAATCTGAATCTTTTCACTGTTTTGCAGATGAATGAAATTATTTAACAAAAAAATCTGATGAGGCAGTTGGCCATTCTTGCTATTTTTTCTGTCCATATCCTTACTTGAATGAAAATATTTAAATGCCATCAAAAATTCATCTGACAGTGATTAAGGTTCTACTAAATAGATTTAAAAGTCTTGGCTAAAACAGTTGGTGTGATTTGTAGGTTTCTTCTGAAAACATATTTTGTACTAAGTTAATTGGTATTTTCTTGCAATTTAAAGTCATAAGCCTGCACAGCCTATAAGATACATTATATTTTAATTAATAGACCTCTGATAGCCCTTGTGTTGTGTTTAATGGTTATAACCTATAGTAAAAGCTCCTGGAATGTCTTTTTTTTTTGTGCTGTAGCTGTGGCAACATGGGTGTGTGTATGTATAAAACAGTAAACAATCCGCTCTTTCATTTCTGACCTTGCCACTGCTTTTAAATAGCTTGTAGTATATTGCAGTGTATTGCAATGTGAAAATGTGTAAATATTGGGAGGCCTAGAGTATGTGAAGCACAGTCCCCGTGACCTGTGAACAAGTACATGAATGTAAACCTTTGATTTGCTGTAACTATTGCCAGACCTGCTGTTATATTTAACACCTTCTAACCAAGCAGATTCAGGAATTCAACAGTGCTCTGGTATAAATTATTATAAAACATTTTAGTCACCTTGTCAGTTTTTTTCTTATTTATTATATACTATTTAAATGTGCCAAAAGATACTTGGCCCTTCTGGCAATGGCAGATTTGTGGCAAATATTGCAATCACACCTATAAAACCCAAACATATCTGTGAAGATACTCAGTCCATCCAGGTACATAGTAATCTGTGGTTGGTAGAAGAGAGCAACTGGACTTGCTTGAAGATTCTTGAAGACGTTTCGCCTCTCATCTGAAAGGCATCCTCAGTTCTGTCTGACTAATAGTATCAAGTATTTATCCACTCATGGATCAACATAGAATCCGAATCAGAATGCTGATGGCTGCATTGTAGGTGGATTCTATGATGATCCATGAGAGGATAAATACTTAATACTCCCTATTAGTCAGACAGAACTGAGGATGCCTTTCAGATGAGAGGCGAAACGTCTTCAAGAATCTTCAAGCAAGTCCAGTTGCTCTCTTCTACCAACCACAGATTATAAAACCCAAAGTGCAACAAATTTTTGTCAGTTTATTTTTTGCTTTTATAGAACTACTTTCTGAAGTGATAAATTATACAATCTCTGAATTCCTGCAAGTCATCATCTGACTCATTTAGCCTCTTCTAGGGAAGGAAGTAGCATACAAATACTACTAATTGTTGCTATTTGCTAATGTCAAATTCTGTTCTGGATTATCACCATGTGGGATGACTCAGCATTTAGAAGCATGAAGCAATTTGTCACCTTGAAAGACCATGAAAACCAACACAGTTAAGAAAGGCAACTAATAACATTTTTTAAAATTAATTTTATACATATATTTGTGGGAAAAATATTGCATGGCAAAACCAATATTATTATGTCAATCAAGATGAGTAAAAATTAGATTGCTTTATCCAGTAGAACTTAATCATTAGTTTTAATACATTTTATTCTGTTTACATAATTCATGTGCTATTTTTCTACTTTCCTGCTACCATTCCTGCACCTCTTTGTCCCAAACCAATTGTCCATGTGGCTCCTTCGCTCCTTCTGGCAACAATGCCAGGTACACCAGAGTTTCTGCTCCTTGTTCTGGGCTCTTGGGGGCATTCTGACCAGCCATGTCTGTTCTCACCCAGCCTGGGCAACAGGCATTGACGAGAATGCCATCGCTGGACCTGGTTTCATTAAGAACCCGTGCCTGGATCCTTGAAAGGACAGTCACACCGATCTAAAAGAATCACAAGAAATAGTCACATTTGTAGATTGGTTGTAACTAGCCTACGTTTTAAAAGAGTTGAGAAAGATTGTGATACAGATCATGGCTCATGATTCTGTCATGGATCATGATTTGGCCAGCTCGTCCACCCCTCCACTATACCACCTTTTTCTAAATAATAATTTGGATTTCTTTCTTTATTTCATAAATTATAATGAGATGATGCCATCAAATTGTCAAAAAAAAAAGAAGCTTGTGAACAGTACCTTGGTGGTACCATAAGCAGTGTGTCCAGACCTGAGCCTCATGAGCTCCAATCTGTGCAGCAATAACAAACTCCCCCATCATTGAGCAGAGCTCCTCCTCAGACATGTCTGTTCTTCTCAACCTATCAAAAACAGCATATTGTCAAAATCTGATGAAATGAAAGGCATAGTATGTAGTCATTGGTAGAAATAAAAATATATGAAAGCTCTGTTTCTGTATATACAAGGGGCCATAATCAAGAAAATGGCAACATATCCATCCATGGCTTCCTTTTCTCCCATAGACAGCTCTCTGGTCTTCATGTTGGTTTATCCTCTTTAACAACAAATGCAGTCTTCACATGTGAAACCCAGGGCTCAAACCAACAGTGGACATTCAGAGCTAGCGATGGGCTGTCTGAAGCTGAGGTTCCAAAGCGTGTATCGATGATAAGGGGGAGTGTCAGACGAAGCCCCGCTTCGAGGTGTGTATCGCTTTGAGGTGTGTATTGTTTTGCATAAAACTACATGACTGAGTCTTTGCCATTCCAATATAAATAAAACGGGGTACAAAATCCTAAGACCTACTCACTCACTCCTTCCAGCTTGTCCCACTTATGTGTGTGGGGTTGCTCCCATGTGGACCCTATTGATCCACATGTCATATATTAATTGGAGCATAGTTTTATGCTCCTGATGCAACCCTCCCATTACCAGGCTTGGGAAACAACCATTCACACACACACTTTCACACCCATAGACAATTTAGAGTAGCCAGTTAACCTAACTGCATATCTTTGAACTGTGGGTGAAAACTGGCGCAACGGGAGAAAACCCACACAAACATGGGGAGAACATGCAAACTTGACACCGAAAGGCCCCTACTGGCCACTGGGCTCAAACCCAGAACCTTCTTGCTGTAAGGCGACAGTGATAACCACTGCGCCACCTGTACAAAATTCTAAGACCATTAAAGAAAATGCTTCTATTTTGTAAGCTTTACAAATGTAATACAGAATGTTTACTTAAAACTTATACTCTCAGCAATAATTTGAGTGAAAAGTAAAAATTATTTGAATATTTACACGAATTTGAAAATTTCTTCATATTTCCTATTTTGTTTTAATGACAGTTTGCACTTGAGCTGGCATGGACTCCACAAGTTTGTGTAAAACCTGATTATTCATGTTAGATCAAAACCATAAGAGGGTCTTCAGTGGAATGGATAAGGCTCAAAGAGAATCTGGCCTTTTGTACAAAGGAATGACAAATGTCACAAATTTGCTGAATTTTTTAATTTTTATAGAATATTTTATTTTCAATTTTCCAAATTAACAAGACATACACAAACATACAAAAACATGAATCCAAACCCCTTCCCTAACCCACCCATCAACTGGAGAGGTAACTAAAAAGAGAGGCGAGACAAACAATACTTATATACTTATGATCAAAGGCTTGTTAATTCTAATAACCTTTCTATATCTTGTCAACAATAGAAGTTGGCAGTGTGTCCATATATGCCAAATAAGGCTTCCAAATCTCTACGAAAGTGTTGTAATCATTTCTAAGTGTGTATGTAATCTTCCATCCATTATCTGTAGCCGCTAATCCTGTTGTACAGGGTTGCAGGCAAGCTGGAGCCTATCCCAGCTGACTATGGGCGAGAGGCGGAGTACACGGGGAGAGCATGCAAACTCCACACAAAAAGGCCCTCGTCGGCCACTGGGCTCGAACCCAGAACCTTCTTGCTGTGAGGCAACAGTGCTAACCACTACACCACCGTGCCGCCCTGTATGTAATCTTAACAAGTGGAATGTAACTGTTCATTTCCGAAACCCATCTTGCTATAGGGAGTTGGGAGTCAGACTTCCATGTAATGGCTATGCACTTCCTGGCAATGCACAGGGCCAATGCGAGAAACTTCTTTTAGGCTTTTCTTAACTGTGCATCAATATTTGTTGTATCTCCTAATAAACAGATTTGAGGATCTGTTGAAAGACATATCCCTAAAAGTGTTGTCATGATGTTACATTTTAACATTGCTTCTCTCTCTCTGATATATATGTCTGTCTGTCTGTCTCAGAAACTGGTCTCTCATTTGGGGACATTATGGTCAAAAAATAATTTTTCTAATTTTACTTTTTTTTTTGCATTTACCTAACACTCAATGTTTCTTTTGTCATGTTTAATAAGAATAAAGATAGTATCTTGCTTTATCTGGCCTCCACTGTGGAAATTTTTTTTGATTACAATTCAAATGCTTTTGTAAAATTGATTTACATATAAAATAACTACATCATGAAGAATTAAAGCCCCTCCTTCACAGATGAGTGAAAATATTGAATAAATTTCCTGTTTTTGATTGCTTGGGTTAAAAATGCCAAGTTATGATGACTGAATTGATTATTCACTTAAATATGAATAATATGATACATTTTGGGTATTTGATATGGCGAAATAGGACAATAGGACCCAATGGAAAAATCAAGAACACACCGGAAAGATGAGAATAACGGCGGTGGTAAAAGAACAGCGACTGTACCGGCTGAAGTTCACGCTGGTTTCTGCTGTGGCGCACGAGCAACGGGACATCACTACCGCACCGGACGGAGCGTGAGGCGGGGGCGGGGCAAAATGACTGGCTGTAGATTCTATCAAAAGTTCGATCTAAATTGACCATGGTTGCAAAATATTGGCCAAAAATACGCAAACACTACGAAATATGAAAGTAAGATGAAAAAGAAACATTCTATTGCCTTATACTGCAAGACTAAAACAAAATAAAACTGTCAAAACTCACCTTTTCAGTGATAACGTCCGAACAGATCACTCGCGTAACAGAAAGACCGCAAATGGAAGCACGATCAACTTCTGTTGGAGTGGAAAATTCCATTCTACACATGCAAATTGTTAATATGTGTCCTTCCCCGCACACAACACGCTATGGTAAAAAATAGACCACAACTCATTTTATAGCTCAGAAATTCATACAAGACCAGCTACCATCGTAACATATTCTGTAAGAAACATATTCTATACCTAACTTTCAGCTTTCGTTTTAAAAAACAAAATCGCAGATTTATAACTAAATTTTTATAATGGCGTAGTGATTTTAAGTTACTACTTTTGGTGAGGTAGTGACCTTGACCCTGAGGCTTTCTGTTTAGATCAAAACACACGATCATATTGGTTTTGGGTATGCGGAAAATGGAGTTACAACGGTGATCAAATATTTTGCATGATGTTTTATTACGGTTATGATTATTCTGTGAGCGCACCAATCCTTAGGTGTATAAAGTTACAACTTAAAATACAATTAGTGATAACTGTAGACTTTTCAGTGGACTACAACCTTTTTAAGGGAATGCGATGTAGTCAACCATTTATCATGTCCCAGATCAAGCCGCCATTTTTCAACAAATTTGCAGAATTTTTGCCAAATTCTGAATATTCACATCAAAGATTTAGTTTTATCTGTATTATTTCTTTCGTCATTTTATCTCAAATTAAAACCAACATCATTCAAAACCGTATAGTTTATTGACTGTGAGTATATTTAGTGGGGTACCCCCACAGTACCCAGTTTCTGAGACAGACCCATATGTCTGTGTAGGTTGTATACTTTGCCTGGAGTTCTGGGCTACATTTCTCCAGAGTCAGCTTGCTGTAGAAGCTGGACACATTGACCACACGAGCATTTGGTCTCAGCAGGGGGAATAGAGCATGACACACCCACAGGGTTCCCCAGAAGTTGGTGCGCATGGTGACTTCAGCCTGTTCCCCAAAAGGCTCAGTGGCATTCTCTAATAAACAAAGACAGGAAATAAATGTTTTTGTTGTCAAATATTCTGGGCGTGCATTTTTTCTTGTAAATTTACAAAAGCATTTAATCATACTTGCCAACCCTCCCGATTTCGGCGGGAGGCTCCCGATTTTAGCCTCTGTCTCCCGCCTCCCGATCGTATTTGTTAAAAACTGGATAATCTCCCGGTTTGGGGAAATCCCTACTGCCAAGTTAAAAATACTCCCGATTATGTCCAATCAGAATCGTATGAGAAACACTGCTGATGTCAACTGATTTTTAACCAATCAACGAACAGAATGACAGTCACTTCCGTAATGTAGGATTCACCCAGGCTGTCCGACATTTTTTACAAGCAGTCATTCATCATGGCCACTAAACCAAATACCAAACAGCAAAAATATGAATGCAAATACCAGGGTGCATGGGAGAATGAATCTTCATGGATAAGCAAATGTTCGACCAACCAGACCAACACATTTTGCAAGGTAAGCGATTCACTGACCGCACAGGTCAAAGTTTAGAAGTCTGTATGTTTACATCCGGGTCTCGCAAATTTATTTCAGTTGGAATATTTTTAACGCTGGGTTGGGCGGCCGTAACTATCGAACTTGTTTGATGAGTGTATTTGAATAGTGTGGTAGTGTCTTAGTGCTATTTTGAATTTATGTGTGAAAGTTTACAAGTGAATTATCTGGAAAGTGATTGATTTTGATAGAGTTTTGAGGTTTTAAGTGAAAGATTATGAGTGAGTGTATTTTGGTAGTACTAAAATTTTGCATTCAAGTGAATTTCTTTGCGGAGTATATTTTGATAGTATGGTGGTATTTATAGTGCTACTTTTAAATTTTGTTTGAAAACTTTCAGTCAAAGCTTGCAAATGAGCAAATTCCTTTGATGCATTCCGATAGGATTACTAGTGCTTTTTAAAAATTCTGTTGGAAAATGTTTAGTGAGAGAGATGCATTTTAGTAGTACTAAGACAGTGCAGTATTTATTTAACTGAGTTACTATTTTGGTCAAATCTTATTAAAATTTTATTTAATTTATATATGATATTATAGTTCTCTGTATTTTTACTTGAGCTTACAGAAGGAAAACACATTTGATGCAATCCAATAACACTTTCATTCACTGTGACTATTTTACGAAATTATAAACATTCTTCTAAAGCATCACATGTTATTTTCTGTGGGTCTCTGTATGTATACAATATTCACGCATGAGATTTTTCTGCTCAAAATCTGATTTAAGACTTCCCTTTCATTGTTATAATATTAAAATTCAAGACGAGTATTATTTCAGATTTTTCAATCTGAGCTCTCTCATGCCTGATACATGAATCCCATAACTTATAGTAATTGATAGAGCAATATCAACAATTCAAAAACTCTTTAATTGTATAAATTTCAAATGGTTTGCAGTTAACTGGGGTCCACTGTTTTTATCGTGTCAACTGCGCATCATACCCTCGTCCAATTGAAAACCTCGTTCACTTCTGAAATAGAGAAAGGACATAAAGCTGCTGCAGGCCATTCTAGCGGCAAGTAAAAAAATCGATCACTAAAAGGTGGCTAAATCCAGTACCACCTACATTGGATAACTGGTATGGAACAATTATGGAAATATTTAAAATGGAGAAATTGACCTATTCTCTACGGATTCAAAGGGACAAATTCTACCAAATTTGGAATAAATGGATTGAATTCATAGCCCCGACGAGAGCAGACTTGGTATGATTCCACTGTTACTTAGTACAAATTCCCTTGTGTTGATGCGAATAATAGCAATATAAGCTCCCTTGGTTCTAGTGTTTATTGTGATTGTGTTATTCATGATAGGAGGACATAATATGGACATATGTGAGAAAGACAAAGCTATGTAAGAGCTTCTAGCAGAGGTACTTGAAGACAGATTTAAGGAGGTACTTGGGTACATCTCATCTCATTATCTCTAGCTGCTTTATCCTCTTCCACAGGGTCGCAGGCAAGCTGGAGCCCAGCTGACTATGGGCGAAAGGCAGGGTACACCCTGGACAAGTCGCCAGGTCATCACAGGGCATAGTTGTCTGTGTCAACATTCACACTCACACCTACGGTCAATTTAGAGTCACCAGTTAACCTAACCTGCATGTCTTTGGACTGTGGGGGAAACCGGAGCACCCGGAGGAAACCCACGCGGACAACATGCAAACTCCACACAGAAAGGCCCTCGTTGGCTACGGGGCTCGAACCCAGATCCTCTTGCTGTGAGGCGACAGCGCTAACCACCACTTGGGTACATATTCTATTTTTTATCTTTCTTTTTGAATTTTCTCTCGTGGACTGAATTATAGCTCACAGGATCAGAAAGATGTAAGGCTTTTGAGTACATATGCATATGTACATGTTTTTGTGTAAAAAATGGAAAAGGTTTTTCTGTTTTGTAAGGATAACAAGTGAAACTGAATTTTTTGTAAACTGACCTTTTCTGAATTAAAAAAAAGAAAGAAAGAAAATGTCATTCACGCACTTTTCTCCCCCATGAGAATTTTGAAAAGTTGGCAAGTATGGTTTAATATGGAGCCCCTCTGGTGACATGGGTGAAAAAAAAATATTCCGTGGCCACGAGTTAATAACGTGTGGGAACGAGATCCTATTCCATGGCCATGACTTGTTTAATGCGTGGGAACGAGATCCTATTCCATGGCCATGACTTGTTTAATACATAGGAATGAGATCCTATTCCGTGGCCACGACTTGCTTATTAATGCATGGGAACGAGATGATTATTGGATGGCCACGAATTAATAATGCGTGGCCACGAGATGATTTAAGTTCCAGCCTGATGGGATGATGTCCAGTTCTAGAGCGGCCGTTAAATTTGCTGTCTATATTTGCACGATGAAATCTATAACTTCCCCGAGGTCAGCATATTGTCTACGTTTGAGCCCGTGCTTTTTGAGCAGCCGAATTAAGTGTCTCTTGCTCAGAATTACTCCATGTCTAACTGCAAGTGATTTAAGAATATCATTATAATTCATTCCTAGATTAAAATTAAATGAAATCAGATCAAACTTGTCCATATTTGTGGCTGAAGCTACTGATGCCAGAAAGTCAACAGTCTCAGTGATGAATAGGGTTGCCACCATTCAGAAATGAAAATAAGGGACGCCCACCACGGCTCCTTGGGGCCATGACCACCACGGGCACGACTCCCATGGGGTGGGGTGCCTGCAGCAGTGGTATGTTTTATTTTGTAGGTGTTTTTAGTAAAGGGGTGATCAAGAAAGCAATTACTCATACTTAAAGCTTGAAATGTGCGCGAGGATAGCGGTGCATTTCTGACTACCTTTAGAAATCTGCGATTTCATCGGTTCATAAGTGGTATTTTTCGGTGATTCCCACCATATGACGTAGGGGGAATCCTCAGCTTTAACCTCGTTCTCGAATTTTCTGCTTCCATTGTCTCTTGCCATGACCGTCTCCATGTGAAATTTTGCCTCGTGTTCAGCCCCTCCAAATACCATGTTTGGGGTTATAGGATGCAATTAAAGGTATGTAGGACGTTAAAATATATTCTTTCCTAAAGTTCTGTGACGCTTCATTGCAGTCTGAATATTCTAAGGTATATTTTGAAGCCCCTGTTTGAGGGATGTGCAACTTGATGATCCATCATGGCAGACTCCGCATTAGGGGAAAATGGGCCCTAAAACTTAAAAAAAATAAGCAGTCTTAAATTCAGTGTGATGCAAAATTATGGCTGCATATCTCTTTATTAGCATCAGAAGTCCTGTTTCATGATGGTTTGTAGATGATCTAGCCTTCTGTTTTCCCGATGATTTGGGATTTCTGCAGGATGCTTTGAGTTGGAATTGATGAAGTATCTGGGTGCAGAGGTCACCTAACCTGAATGGCATCATCTGATTAAATGACATGTTGTGATTGTGAACATATAGCCACGTGCTGTTTGGATTAGTATATATATATTTGCAATTATTTTACATGTTTAATTGAATGTAGCTATTTTTTATTTACTTTTCAGGAGCAGGACCCAACTAATGTGCTTGTAGGCTCAGACTGACATTCTTCCAGACCCATCTTGACAAGTTCGTGTCAGAAGTAATTTCACTGATTGCATGGTAAGCTAAGTTTAGTTAACAAACTGAAAGTTCCTCATTTTCTGCCTGATATGAGTATAAAATTCATTGAAATATGAATGGTATGGTTGCAGTTCCTCATGTTTATGATAAGAAAGATGTAATGATTGTACCTAAAGTCTTTCAAATTGTAGAGTCTATCATATTTTAATGTTAATTGCTCATGATATTTTTCAGAATTATTTTTTAAGTTGTACATTGGTCTTTTTCAGATGCCACTTAAAAAGAAAAGAAAGATGCAAGCTGACAGCCAGCCAGGTACAGCCAGATGCCATCTTGAGGCACACTTTGCTATGCTTCCTGGGAGTGTGTCCTTGCTGAAGAATGGGCATGTCCTTCAGGCATACAGTATTTGTCCTCGTCAAGTAGTCGAGCCAAGACAGAGAAGATGCTGCAATTGAAGTATGCTGAAAGTTTGCCGAGTGTACTCAATTCCAGGATAAAAAGCCTTGTGTCAAGAACTTTCATGAAATGTAAAAATTTAAAAAGCAGTCAAAGGGAGTTCAGCTTATTCAGTGACATTTGCAATGACACTTTCAATGTAGGAGTCGGTATTTCTGTTCAAGAAGCAGAAGCTGAAGACATTGCTCAAGATGAAGCTGATATTCCAGATGTTAATCGGCTTCCTCCTGCAGATGCCATGCCACAACCTGATGTTGTAGAAGATGTGGGTTCAGCTCAATCTTGCCTTTCGAGTACTCTCTCTCCTGAGGAAAAGCCCTGTGAAACAGCAGACAGTGATAATAATAATAATAATCATCTCCATCCTTCCACTGATCTTGCTTCATCATGCCTCACCATACCCCATCCTGCGGATGTCATGCCGCCAGTCCCATCGACATCAAATGTGGCTACTCGGTCTGCGGTGGAACAACTTACTCCTAGAAAGGCCATGTTGAAGAGGAGACTCCAATTTACCACACAGAGTAAGATTAAAGAGGCAAAGGCTTTCAAGAAAAAGATAAAGGCCCTTACAGAAAAGATGAAATGCCCAAAGCGTGTGGTCTACCAGGCATTGAAGCGTAAGGATCAGCACATCAAAAACAGAGGTGACAAAATTAGACGGTTACAAGAAAGATTGAAAGGAAATACTTTGGCAAAACAACTAGCAAAAGTCAAGGCAGAACTGGCAGACCTTAAGCAGAAACATCTGAAGTTGAAGATGTATCACAAGAAGAAAAAGAAGGCTCAACCATCACCAGTTACCGTATCTGTTCACCAACATAGAAAAGTCCAGCGACAACTTCAGGCAGAGAAGGAAGACTTACAACTCCAGTTAGAAGATGCATTGGCTGAGGAATCTGACGGTTCTATTGAGTGCAAAAAGGACGGAAAGACCTTCAGCTCCAGTTACAGACGCAGCATATACTGCTGTTTGTTAAACCAGGTACCTGTGGAGGCAACTGGCATGCTGATTAAGGACATTGTAGAGGAAATAACAGGGAAAAAACTTCGTTCAGTTGCCAATCCTAGCACTGTTAGCCAGTGTGCCTATGAACTCGGAATTCTTGCTGACCTTCAGGTTGGGGAAGCTCTAGCAAAAGAAGAAAATGTCAACATTGCCTGGGATGCTACATCACTTCCTGAACATGTAAATGAGATTCATATAAACTGTGTTGGGGCTGATGGTGGTCCATCTAAAAGTTTTGTGTTGCAAGTTGATGTCTTGGTAGGGGGAACCACAGCTGACTATGTACAATATATTTGTCAAGCTCTTAAAGATATAAGTGATTCTTACACAGAATACAATCGCATTGATGAAGTACAATTCCACCAAGCTATTGTGAAGAAACTGAAAAACACATTGAGTGACCGTGTTTCTGTGAACCATTGTGTTCGTATTGAACTTGAGGAGGAACTAAACATAACTTTGCTGGAGTTAAAATGCAATGTACATCCCCTGGATGGCCTTGCATCTGAGGCAAAAAAAAAATCACTGAAATCTGATGACTCTGTGTCAGACTTCCATGGAAAGGTTTTGGGTAAAGGTACTGCCACTGTAAATGTAATATATGGCCTTTCAAAAATGTGATACAAGAATGGTAGTGGTGACCCAAAAGGGTTCACACACTTCATGAAAACCAACAGTATCCCACGGAACATGGTCATCAGATATGTGGGCAACCGCATGCATGTTCTTTTTCATCTTGGAGGGACATTCTTCTTCCTTCGAGTCAAGCTGCTCGAATATCTTCAACATTCATGTAACTGCACAACTGGATTTAGAACTGCACTGTTGAAAGACCTTTCATCCCCTCATGTTGCTGTGCAGATGAAAGCCCTAGGTTTGATAGGGAAACTGATAACGGGGCCTTGGATGGCAGTGCTTTATGGAAATAAGGAGGGACTGTCCAACTTGGAAGCTCTACCACTGCTTAAGAACTGTGTTGGGAAAGTGAAGTTGTTTGCTGAAAATCCAATGTCGGTTTTGCAGGCAACTGAGGACTGTTTTGGACGCCCACTGGACAGAGATGAACAGGTTCTATCATGCCTGCAAAGTGTTGTTGAAGAGGCCCAGGCTGATCATTTCGCTCGGACAATGAAGTCGTTGCTTCAGGGATGTGTGCGTGTTTTAGAAAGGCAGCTGGCTGACTATCTTTCTGGCCGCTTGTCCTCTCCCACCCCAGAGATGCTGGACACCACAAAATCTGCCCCAGTACACAATATTGAAAGTGAGAGGATCCTTGGTTTGACAGATAGTCAGTGGAGATGTGCTCCGAATGCCACCATTGGTTTTATTGATGGGAAAGTGAAAGGAAAGAAGAATAAGGTTATGGCTTGGCTCAAGGAAAAATCCTCGGAGGAACAGGACCGACTGATTTCCTTTGCCATATCAAGAGCATGCAGGTACCGAGCAATTAGGAAGAAGAAGGATGAGCAAAGGACTGAAATGTACCAGAGGCGATTGAGAGAAAAAGCACAGAGGAAGGACAAACTGTTGAGGGGGAGGATAGGTAAAAAAGTCGAAGAAGCCTTGAAAAGAATGCCTGATGATTTTAAGGCTCAGCTCTCCACTCTAGTTTCTGATCTTGAACAATCTGTGTGTCAAATGGTGGTACAGTATGTTGAGGACCCTGAGACTTTGGTGGGACAGTATATCAACCACATATGGTATGTTGAAGGTGTAGGTGATGTTGTGTACTGTGGTAAAGTTATCCAATTCGAATCTTACAAGAACAAGCCAGCTAAGCTGAGGGCGGCCTATTGGCTGCCCGATGAAGAGGAGGAGGATGCTGCAGATTCTAACATCAAAGTGGCCGATGCACTGACTGACTTCCTTCTGGGAGATTTAACATTTAGTTGTTGATGATTCAGTTAAAAGAAGTTTGTACCTGTTCATATATCCATTTTTGTATTGCTTTGTTTGAGACGAGTATTTTGATATGTCACAAGCCATACTTGACTCATCTTTTGAAAATCGTTAATTTAATCAAGATGGCTGCCTACCGCCTCCTTCTGATTGGCTGCAATGTTGTGTTTGGAGAATATTCATTGACTACATATCCCAGAAACTGCATTTCAATCCATTTTTTATCAAATAATGCATCAATTATGGGAAATAGAGATATCTTGAGAATGGTTGTATGCGGTGTTGCAGTGACCTTTGATCCTTATTTTCCAAGGTCAAAGCTGGCCAGGGCAAGAAGCAGGACTTAAATTCTATGGTGAGTCTCCCTGTCTATGTTTCCTGAAAATTTCAAATAGATATCTTTATTAGTTACTGAAATATTGCATTTTTACTGCCACAAAATAAGTTAGATCACAGATTCTTGCATTGTCTTAATACATTTCACATTATGACAATGTGACCATAACTACGATCAATAAAATTGAATATTTCTGCCAAGGATGGACCGATTTTGAAAAATGAGGTGTACATAATAATAATAATAATAATAATAATAATGTACAAGTTGGCAACAATGAACTTTTAAAATATAATCTAAATATATTGAGAACTTAATATCACTGTAAATGTAAGTGCATAACTGTTCTTGGTGTAGGGACTCTCTTTGTGAACCTTGGGGACATTTTTACTTAGAGAGGAAAAAAGAGAACAAAAAACAACAAAAACACAACAAACATGTATGTCTGTTTACAGTTTGCTCTGTAGTCATCTCCACTCATGCTGTCCAGCCAAGGATGTGCCTCTTCCCACTCACATCTGTATTTTTGTAAGCGTTTACGCTTTTGAGGACGTGGTGGAGTCCCGGGTGCAGCAAAAGGCCCGGGTTTTTTGAGCAGCGCCGGTGTGTGTTGTCTGTCTCTAGGCAACCGTGACAGCACCGCACGCAGTGACGCAGGCAGCCAGGCACAGACGCACAGAGCGTGACACAGATACCCCTTTTCCACCAAATCAGTTCCAGGGCTGGTTTGGGGCCAGTGCTGGTGCTGGTTCACAACTCGTTCAACTTGCGAGCCAGCTGAGAACCAGTTTGCTTTTCCATAGCTCGCGGTGCTAAGGGAAGCCACGTCATTACGTCGTTGTATATGTCAGTTACATCGCTACGTTTGCATAAACCTTGGCGTGAATATCGAAGCAAAAACAACACGGAAGAAGCAGCAGCAGCAACAACAACAACAATAATAATAGATGACTTCACGTTTGTACAGCTGCTGCTTCTCGTCGCTTAAAAATGGCGATCTTTCGCGGTCTTGTTATTGTTGTTGGTCTTAACAACTTTGAATTTTGTTAAAATCAATGAAATTCTATGGCAACCCATAGAACCGTCTGGCGAGAGGTTGAGAAATTTGGCACACTGATTCTAGGCTGCCTCAAGGTTCTTGTCAGCAAATTTCAACTCACCACCTCAAACTCTCTAGCGCCACCAACAGGTCAAAGTTGGAAGTACATTTCTGCTTGTTACTTTTGAACCGTATGGCTGATTGTCAAAATCTTAGTATCGCTGGAATCCGTCGGTCAAACCGAATCCAACGCACCCTATCTCATCATATTGCACCTGGTAGATTTTCCGCAATTTTGAATTTTGTTAAAATCATTTAAATTGCTACTCCTCCCTCAATTTTTGAGCAAATTTGGCCAGTCTTGGTTGATAGCATCATTGGACCAAGCCGCACAAAAGTTATCCTCAGTGTTTTGAAATTTTAAAACTCTTTGGCCGCAGCAGCCAATGAAACGCAGCTGCGAAGACGTCAAACAGGAAGTGAGCTCATATCTCGGCAGCCCTTTGACCTTTCTTAACCACACTTGGTGCGATTATGCCCCACCCCTCCCCAAGGGCCCATACCAAATTTGGTGCACATTGGCCATTAGGGGGCGCTATAACTATACAAAATATGTTTTGTCTCATATGTCATTGAGCTCATATCTCAGCAGTCTTTTAGCGCACACACACACACACACACACACACACACACACACCCCTAGTACATTTGAAGTAATTTCAGCCATCACAGTCAATCGAATTTGATGGTGAAGCCACCGAACAGCAAATGACCTTGTATCTCAGTCAAACGATGGTATATCGACATGAAACTTCTTGTGGATGCTCGTGACCATCTGTCTGGCCCAAATGCATTCTGCGAGCCTGACGACGAGGCTCATATGCTGATTGGCCCCCACATTGCTGCTTGCAGCTATATTTTTGTTCATTATTGTTAGATTTAGTGTTGATGTGTGAGACAGACATGTGTATTGGACATTTATGAAAATACGGAACAAATCGCGTCCTGTATCGGTTCAATATGGGACACAAGATTTAATTGCCAAAAAAAGGACGATTCTGTATTTTACGAGACGGGAAATGACTAACACTTCTCGTGGCCATGCGTTATTAATTCATGGCCACCTAATAATAGGGTAACCAGACGTCCCGGTTTTACCGGGACAGTCCCGATTTGGGGTTGTGTGTCCCGAGTCCCGACAAAAGCCTGTCAGGACACGGATATGTCCCGGTTTTCGCCACTAGCGACGTTTGCGACTGAGCAGCGTGGGAATCATTAGCGGAGAAATGTCTGCATTTACTATTTTGATGAATTGACAGGAATCACAAACTTTCCTGGTTACTGCCCCCTGGCCCTGTGGCATGGGTGTTTATTTAGCCACATTATTCCAGACAACAGAACGTGTTGCCATGCAACAATAAAATAAACATTAACTGGCGCGAATGTTCTTTGTCTAGCAGCTAGCAGCAGCAATGCCGCAGCAATTATGCCAAAAAGAAAATGTACCTTTTCCAAAGATTTACAGGGCACCTACCCCTTCCTCCGAGAGGTGCAGAACAATGCGCACGAAGCCTACTTCACACACTGTAAGTGTTCCTTCTCCGTAGCCCACGACTCTCGGCCAATAAAACCCTACTGGAAAAGATTCACTCTTCTTGTAAATATACGTAGGCTAATGCATTTTGTTTAGGGTGGGTGGATTGACAGTCACCTTAGCTTTGTTCCTGTGCTTTGTTCTTGTACTGAGTTAGGCCAAGTTTACATTAGACCGTATCTGTCTCATTTTCTTCGCGGATGCACTGTCCATTTACATTAAAACGCCTGGAAACGCCGGGAAACGGGAATCCGCCAGGGTCCACGTATTCAATCCAGATGGTGTCTGGTCCGGTGCTGTGTAAACATTGAGAATACGCGGATACGCTGTGCTGAGCTCTAGCTGGCGTCGTCACTGGACAACGTCACTGTGACATCCACCTTCCTGATTCGCTGGCATTGGTCATGTGACGCGACTGCTGAAAAACGGCGCGGACTTCCGCCTTGTATCACCTTTCATTAGAGTATAAAAGTATGAAAATACTGCAAATACTGATGCAAATACTGCCCATTGTGTAGTTATGATTGTCTTTAGGCTTGCCATCCTTCCACTTGCAAGTGGTAAGTGACGCGCATGCCCGATATGCACTGGGATCACACACACAGCAGCTCAGTCCCGAATCACTGCTCGTGCGCTTCACTCGCGCGCTCTGTGAGCTGCGCAGGGCCGGAGTGCGCATCCTCCAGACGGCACTCGCTGTTCAGGGCAGAGTGATTTGGAGCGCAGGATGCCTGCGGAGCCGAGCGTATCCGTGTATTGGCGTTGCTGTGTGCACGCGAATCGCGTATTGGCGTTGCTGTGTGCACGCTAATCATTTTAAAAACGTTAATCTGATGATCCGCTGATATGCTCTAATGTAAACCCCACCTTAGGTAGCCTATGTTGCAAATGCTGTGCGCTCCTGTGGGGGCTTTCGTCGGGCTGTCGCCCCTCTCCTTTATTGCTGTTTTGTTTGAGTGTATATTCTCAAATCACTTGTCCCTTTTTTGTTTCTCTTTAACATACCATTCTGACAGTTTGGCCATATTGCTGTGTTGAACAGCTTGTTGCAACTTCTATTAAAGTGTTCACTTTTGTACACATCTTGCTTTATTCATTCAGTTGTGGGGAATGGTTAGTAAGGTTGATTCTGACCTAGGCTATGTTGAGGTCACATATCTACTTTTTAAGTTCATGCTATAGTGCATACAATTTTAGAGATATAGCCTACATGTGCATATGCATTCTTCTTGGTGTTCTCACAAACAGGTGAAATAAATAAGTTTAAATTTGGCCTATGGACATAGCCTGGCCTATTCTCAGCCACTACAAAATCTGTTGTCTGACCATAATTTAACTGATCTGTATACCACTATGCTACTAGATAACAAAATGCCTGTTTTATTTTTGTTTTATTTCATGTGAGATGTTGATAAATGTGAGCTTCAACAAAATGATAAGAGCACCTCTCTGAGTGTCACGTTTACGTAAAAAAAAGGTGTGCGTGCACGAGCATGGTCGCGCGCAAAAGTGTCCAGGTTTCAGACTAGGGAAATCTGGTCACCCTACCTAATAATCATCTCGTTCCCACGCATTAAACAAGTCATGGCCACGGAATAGGATCTCGTTCCCACGCGTGATTAACTCGTGGCCACGGAATTTTTTTTTCCACCCAATGAGGGGCTCCGTAGTTTGATGTGCATTAACTAAGCGTGTGAATCAACCTTTGTAAGCGATTCCCGCGTTGTTGATAAGCACGTCCAGGCCTCCGTAGTTCTCCTCCAGAAACTTTCTGAGCGCGAGGCAGCTGCTTTGGTCGCAGATGTCGAGTCGATGGAAGGCGACGTTTTCGAAGCCCTCGGCTTTCACCAGCTCCAGTGCCTTCTTTCCCAGCGCTTCGTTGCGAGCAGTCAGGAGAACATCTCCACTGTAACCTGCTTTACAAAGTCCTTTCACTATCGCTAGTCCGATGCCTTTGTTGGCTCCTGTGACAACAGCGACTTTAGTAGCCATGTTCTGCTCCTGTGCAACACAGTGGCGGCTGGCTCATAGGGGGCGCTCGGGCGCTGCTCTCCCAGATGTGGAGGGGAAAAAATATATCGATATATATTTTTACAAATTTTATTATCAATGTCAGTTTTACTTAATAGTGTGTGCCTACATGCGATCTGAATTATTTAAACAACATTTCGACCAACTGACTCTCATTCAATGGTGAATTTCCACCGACAGACGCGTATCATTTCTCTTCTTGGGCGCGCCCCAGAAGTGCAGCGGAATAGCCAATCGTGTATGGTTGCTCGGGAAAAATCATAAATATTTGGCCAATCAGCATCGCCGAATTTAATGGTTTTGGGGCGCTGGAAATTTCGCCCCTGCTACAGAAAATGCATCTCTCTCTCTCTCTCTGTCTTTGATATCAAAACTAGACTTTTGGTTCATATTGGACAATAATCACACATCTTTCTTGTCTTAGTTTGTATTCACAACAAGAGTGTCAACACTGTGTTTCGCTCCCCCTCTCAGTCTCGTTTCACAGAAATACACAGCTCAGAACACACACACACCTCATTTCATAGTCACTCTCTCACACAGAAATCTTACACTCACCTTAGAATCAGACACACACACACACACACCACCTCACTCAGTCCCACACTCACCTTAGAAACCTTCCTCCCTCTCTCTCACTCACTCATTCACACTCTCTCTCTCTCTCTCTCTCACACACACACACACACACACACAGTTGATTTGTATAGATTCAGCTGAAATCATACCCTTGCTGTAAACTTCTCTCAAGAACTTGAGTATTGTATTGTATTTGAAACCGTTCCTTTCCAAAGCATAAATGGAGCCTAATATAGCTGTAAATTGTTAATTTACTTTATCTGTGAAACTGCTGATTTTGAGAAGGAAATTAAATTATTATTGTGGAATTGTCATTTTCTGACTGTTCATTTGAATGCTTATACTGGACTAGGCAGGGAACTCTACTGGCACACACCAGCCCCACCAAGAATTTTTTTCACCAGCCGCCACTGGCACTGCAACAATCAACCTGCCAAATGGTGCAGCATGTAGCGTGCAGTGGAATTTGCCCCAAGCGTTCAGGAATGAGTCGACTCTTTGAGCCGGATCCTATAGCTTGTGAGCCGACTCACATCCAGAGCCGCTTGAAAGTTTGTGAACCCTTTAGGGTCATTCCACGTCAATTCAACCGGGGCCCGCGCACTTAGGTCTCAAAAAATTCTGAAAAAAAATCACCAGATGTACCCATGTTACCTAGGAAAAACACTGTAAATTTATTGGAATGTAAGATGTATACTTGCCATGTTACAGCCAGTTTTACTGGGGGAGGGGGTGTCAATTTTGTTCAGACTCTTTTTTTTTTTTTTTGTCAAAGTTCACAAGCCCACAGCTCAAGAACTAAACCATGTAGGAGGCTCAAATTTTGCATGCTGGTACATAAATAGGAATAGTATGTAGCAAAACTGTCATTTTGGGTCTGGATGATCCTGCATGGTCATAGCACTCCCTCAAAGATGATCAAAATTTTATTGGAGTTTTTGGCTGTGCTCTGTTTAGGCCTTCAGAAGACATATTTTTACCCAACATAGGCTCTTGATTTTTTTCCCTTATTGAGATAAGTAGAAACACTCTCAAAAAAAAAAGCAATAAACAGAAAGGAAACTCTATCAGTGTTTGAACAGAAGACCTCAAGTCTGACAAATCATTTTGGATGTCATTTTCAGAGCACCGTAACACCTTGTGGGAATGCGCGCAGATTTTTTAAATATTTTTTCTTTATTCTCCATGATCCCTTCTTTTTAAAAACACCAATTTGGCTTGTCTTACTTGAATCTTTCTTTTTTTATTTTCCACCCTGAACATGGGCAAAATGCACCATTGAGAGCAATATGTTTTCTATAACATTAATGTAAAGAGTAAATAACCAAAGGCCAATTTTGCCCTGACATGATCACCTGAGAGAGCCTGTGCAGGGGTGGAGGTATCCTTTTCAATTTCAATGATTCAGTGATTTTAGGGGCACCTGTGGTTACTCTCAATATTGAGCCTATCAGTAATCACTAGGGTCATGCCCTCCACCATTATTGATACCACTTATAAATAGTAAAAAGGGTTATTTAAAAAAAAATCCACCTTTTGATGAAGCAGCTTCATCTCACACTGAAAAAAAAGAGAAAAAGCCAACCTTTAATTGAAAGGTGTGCCAATAATCATGTAGGGCACCGCACAGAGCCATAATACACTCTCAAAAACACATGGGCTGGACTGTGAGCAGCAGGCAAAGTGCAATGTCATATCAAGTCAACATCTTCTCTAAGTGTACCTGCATGACTTTGCACTTCCTGTATACAAAGGGAGGAGCTGTTTAACTTTGCACTTTCTAACTGATCAAAGTTCCGTGAACAGCAAAACTACCTTGTTGTTCTTAAAGTAGTGAACTTCACCCCAGCCTTGCTTGTAAACGACTAAGCCTTTCAAAGATGACCCTTTCATAGTCAATCAGGATACTATCACCTGCTACCAATTAACCTGTTTCCCTGTAGAATGTTCCAAACAGGAGGGTTTTCTTTCTTTTTTTCTTTGGGCAGTCCACATCTTTCCCCACTCTTTTATTGCCCCTGTTCCAACTTCTTTTGGAACGTGTTGCAAGCATCAGATTCAGCCTATCCCAGCTGACTACGGGCGAAAGGCAGGGTACACCATGGACAAGTTGCCAGGTCATCACAGGGCTGACACATAGACACAGACAACCATTCACACCTACGGTCAATTAAGAGTCACCAGTTAACCTAACCTGCATGTCTTTGGACTGTGGGGGAAACCGGAGCACCCGGAGGAAACCCATGCAGACACGGGGAGAACATGCAAACTCCGCACAGAAAGGCCCTCGCCGGCCACGGGGCTCGAACCCGGACCTTCTTGCTGTGAGGCGACAGCGCTAACCACTACACCGTGCTGCCCAGCTTGTCTTTGTATTGTATTCAATACAATAGGTCAAAAAGGATTTGCAAATCATTGTAGCCTGTTCTGTTTTTATTTATGTCGTACACAGCATCCCAACGTTTTGGAATCAGAGTTGTAGTATAAAATGCTGGACCATTCTATCAAGGGTGGAGATTGGACACATCTGAGAGTTGAAGAACAGAAATGCAGTTTGTTGAAGAATGTATGGTCTAACACAAAGTCATTATTTGCTGTAATAAAAACACAACAAAATTATCTTTAATCATAGGAATTGGAGTAGGCCTGGTTTCCCTTTTATCATCAGAAATCTGAATCTTTTCACTGTTTTGCAGATGAATGAAATTATTTAACAAAAAAATCTGATGAGGCAGTTGGCCATTCTTGCTATTTTTTCTGTTCATATCCTTACTTGAATGAAAATATTTAAATGCCATCAAAAATTCATCTGACAGTGATTAAGGTTCTACTAAATAGATTTAAAAGTCTTGGCTAAAACAGTTGGTGTGATTTGTAGGTTTCTTCTGAAAACATATTTTGTACTAAGTTAATTGGTATTTTCTTGCAATTTAAAGTCATAAGCCTGCACAGCCTATAAGAAACGTTATATTTTAATTGATAGACCTCTGATAGCCCTTGTGTTGTGTTTAATGGTTATAACCTAGAGGAAAAGCTCCTGGAATTTCTTCTTTTTTTTTTTGTGCTGTAGCTGTGGCAACACGGGTGTGTGTATGTATAAAACAGTAAACAATCCGCTCTTTCATTTCTGACCTTGCCACTGCTTTTAAATAGCTTGTAGTATATTGCAGTGTGGGCGGCGTGGTGGTGTAGTGGTTAGCGCTGTCGCCTCACAGCAAGAAGGTCCTGGGATCGAGCCCCGGGGCCGGCGAGGGCCTTTCTGTGTGGAGTTTGCATGTTCTCCCCGTGTCCGCGTGGGTTTCCTCCGGGTGCTCCGGTTTTCCCCACAGTCCAAAGACATGCAGGTTAGGTTAACTGGTGACTCTAAATTGACCGTAGGTGTGAATGGTTGTCTGTGTCTATGTGTCAGCCCTGTGATGACCTGGCGACTTGTCCAGGGTGTACCCCACCTTTCGCCCGTAGTCAGCTGGGATAGGCTCCAGCTTGCCTGCGACCCTGTAGAAGGATAAAGCGGCTAGAGATAATGAATGAATATTGCAGTGTATTGCAATGTGAAAATGTGTAAATATTGGGAGGCCTAGAGTATGTGAAGCACAGTCCCCGTGACCTGTGAACAAGTACATGAATGTAAACCTTTGATTTGCTGTAACTATTGCCAGACCTGCTGTTATATTTAACACCTTCTAACCAAGCAGATTCAGGAATTCAACAGTGCTCTGGTATAAATTATTATAAAACATTTTAGTCACCTTGTCAGTTTTTTTCTTATTTATTATATACTATTTAAATGTGCCAAAAGATACTTGGCCCTTCTGGCAATGGCAGATTTGTGGCAAATATTGCAGTCACACCTATAAAACCCAAACATATCTGTGAAGATACTCAGTCATCCAGGTATATAGTAATCTGTGGTTGGTAGAAGAGAGCAACTGGACTTGCTTGAAGATTCTTGAAGACGTTTCGCCTCTCATCTGAAAGGCATCCTCAGTTCTGTCTGACTAATAGGGAGTATCAAGTATTTATCCTCTCATGGATCATCATAGAATCCGAATCAGAATGCTGATGGCTGCATTGTAGGTGGATTCTATGATGATCCATGAGAGGATAAATACTTGATACTCCCTATTAGTCAGACAGAACTGAGGATGCCTTTCAGATGAGAGGCGAAACGTCTTCAAGAATCTTCAAGCAAGTCCAGTTGCTCTCTTCTACCAACCACAGATTATAAAACCCAAAGTGCAACAAATTGTCAGTTTATTTTTGCTTTTATGGAACTACTTTCTGAAGTGATAAAAGAAATTATAGAATCTCTGAATTCCTGCAAGTCATCATCTGACTCATTTAGCCTCTTCTAGGGAAGGAAGTAGCATACAAATACTACTAATTGTTGCTATTTGCTAATGTCAAATTCTGTTCTGGATTATCACCATGTGGGATGACTCAGCATTTAGAAGCATGAAGCAATTTGTCACCTTGAAAGACCATGAAAACCAACACAGTTAAGAAAGGCAACTAATAACATTTTTTAAAATTAATTTTATACATATATTTGTGGGAAAAATATTGCATGGCAAAACCAATATTATTATGTCAATCAAGATGAGTAAAAATTAGATTGCTTTATCCAGTAGAACTTAATCATTAGTTTTAATACATTTTATTCTGTTTACATAATTTATGTGCTATTTTTCTACTTTCTTGCTACCATTCCTGCACCTCTTTGTCCCAAACCAATTGTCCATGTGGCTCCTTCGCTCCTTCTGGCAACAATGCCAGGTACACCGGAGTTTCTGCTCCTTGTTCTGGGCTCTTGGGGGCATTCTGACCAGCCATGCCTGTTCTCACCCAGCCTGGGCAACAGGCATTGATGAGAATGCCATCGCTGGACCTGGTTTCATTAAGAACCCGTGCCTGGATCCTTGAAAGGACAGTCACACCGATCTAAAAGAATCACAAGAAATAGTCACATTTGGAGATTGGTTGTAACTAGCCTACGTTTTAAAAGAGTTGAGAAAGATTGTGATACAGATCATGGCTCATGATTCTGTCATGGATCATGATTTGGCCAGATCGTCCACCCCTCCACTATACCACCTTTTTCTAAATAATAATTTGGATTTCTTTCATTTCATAAATTATAATTAGATGATGCCATCAAATTGTCAAAAAAAAAAGAAGCTTGTGAACAGTACCTTGGTGGTACCATAAGCACTGTGTGTCCAGCCCTGAGCCTCATGAGCTCCAATCTGTGCAGCAATAACATACTCCCCCATCATTGAGCAGAGCTCCTCCTCAGACATGTCTGTTCTTCTCAACCTATCAAAAACAGCATATTGTCAAAATCTGATGAAATGAAAGGTATAGTATGTAGCCATTGGTAGAAATAAAAATATATGAAAACTATGTTTCTGTATATACAAGGGGCCATAATCAAGAAAATGGCAACATATCCATCCATGGCTTGCTTTTCTCCCATAGACAGCTCTCTGGTCTTCATGTTGGTTTATCCTCTTTAACAACAAATGCAGTCTTCACATGTGAAACCCAGGGCTCAAACCAACAGTGGACATTCAGAGCTAGCGATGGGCTATCTGAAGCTGAGGTTCCAAAGCGTGTATCGATTATAAGGGGAAGTGTCAGACGAAGCCCCGCTTCGAGGTGTGTCTCGCTTTGAGGCGCGTATTGTTTTGCATAAAACTACATGACTGAGTCTTTGCCATTCCAATATAAATAAAACGGGGTACAAAATCCTAAGACCTACTCACTCACTCCTTCCAGCTTGTCCCACTTATGTGTGTGGGGTTGTTCCCATGTGGACCCTATTGATCCACATGTCATATATTAATTGGAGCATAGTTTTATGCTCCTGATGCAACCCTCCCATTACCAGGCTTGGGAAACAACCATTCACACACACACTTTCACACCCATAGACAATTTAGAGTAGCCAGTTAACCTAACTGCATATCTTTGAACTGTGGGTGAAAACTGGCGCAACGGGAGAAAACCCACACAAACATGGGGAGAACATGCAAACTTGACACCGAAAGGCCCCTACTGGCCACTGGGCTCAAATCCAGAACCTTCTTGCTGTAAGGCGACAGTGATAACCACTGCGCCACCTGTACAAAATTCTAAGACCATTAAAGAAAATGCTTCTGTTTTGTAAGCTTTACAAATGTAATACAGAATGTTTACTTAAAACTTATACTATCAGCAATAATTTGAGTGAAAAGTAAAAATTATTTGAATATTTACACGAATTTGAAAATTTCTTCATATTTCCTATTTTGTTTTAATGACAGTTTGCACTTGAGCTGGCATGGACTCCACAAGTTTGTGTAAAACCTGATTATTCATGTTAGATCAAAACCATAAGAGGGTCTTCAGTGGAATGGATAAGGCTCAAAGAGAATCTGGCCTTTTGTACAAAGGAATGACAAATGTCACAAATTTGCTTAATTTTTTATTTTTATAGAATATTTTATTTTCAATTTTCCAAATTAACAAGACATACACAAACATACAAAAACATGAATCCAAACCCCTTCCCTAACCCACCCATCAACTGGAGAGGTAACTAAAAAGAGAGGCGAGACAAACAATACTTATATACTTATGATCAAAGGCTTGTTAATTCTAATAACCTTTCTATATCTTGTCCACAATAGAAGTTGGCAGTGTGTCCATATATGCCAAATAAGGCTTCCAAATCTCTACAAAAGTGTTGTAATCATTTCTAAGTGTGTATGTAATCTTCCATCCATTATCTGTAGCCGCTAATCCTGTTGTACAGGGTTGCAGGCAAGCTGGAGCCTATCCCAGCTGACTATGGGCGAGAGGCGGAGTACACGGGGAGAGCATGCAAACTCCACACAGAAAGGCCCTCGTCGGCCACTGGGCTCGAACCCAGAACCTTCTTGCTGTGAGGCAACAGTGCTAACCACTACACCACCGTGCTGCCCTGTATGTAATCTTAACAAGTGGAACGTAACTGTTCATTTCCGAAACCCATCTTGCTATAGGGAGTTGGGAGTCAGACTTCCATGTAATGGCTATGCACTTCCTGGCAATGCACAGGGCCAATGCGAGAAACTTCTTTTAGGCTTTTCTTAACTGTGCATCAATATTTGTTGCATCTCCTAATAAATAGATTTGAGGATCTGGTGAAAGACATATCCCTAAAAGTGTTGTCATTATGTTAATTTTTAATATTGCTTCTCTCTCTCTGATATATATATATATATATATATATGTCTGTCTGTCTGTCTCAGAAACTGGTCTCTCATTTGGGGACAATATGGTCAAAAAATATTTTTTCTAATTTTACTTTTTTTTTGCATTTACCTAACAATGTTTCTTTTGTCATGTTTAATAAGAATAAAGATAGTATCTTGCTTTATCTGGCCTCCACTGTGGAAAATTTTTTTGATTACAATTCAAATGCTTTTGTAAAATTGATTTACATATAAAATAACTACATCATGAAGAATTAAAGCCCCTCCTTCACAGATGAGTGAAAATATTGAATAAATTTCCTGTTTTTGATTGCTTGGGTTAAAAATGCCAAGTTATGATGACTGAATTGATTATTCACTTAAATATGAATAATATGATACATTTTGGGTATTTGATATGGCGAAATAGGACAATAGGACACAATGGAAAAATCAAGAACACACCGGAAAGATGAGAATAACGGCGGTGGTAAAAGAACAGCGACTGTACCGGCTGAAGGTCACGCTGGTCTCTGCTGTGGCGCACAAGCAACGGGACATCACTACCGCACCGGACGGAGCGTGAGGCGGGGGCGGGGCAAAATGACTGGCTGTAGATTCTATCAAAAGTTCGATCTAAATTGACCATGGTTGCAAAATATTGGCCAAAAATACGCAAACACTACGAAATATGAAAGTAAGATGAAAAAGAAACATTCTATTGCCTTACACTGCAAGACTAAAACAAAATAAAACTGTCAAAAAATAAAACTGTCAAAACTCACCTTTTCAGTGATAACGTCCAAACAGATCACTCGCGTAACAGAAAGACCGCAAATGGAAGCACGATCAACTTCTAACTGTTGGAGTGGAAAATTCCATTCTACACATGCAAATTGTTAATATGTGTCCTTCCCCGCACACAAATAACATGCTACGGTAAAAAATAGACCACAACTCATTTTATAGCTCAGAAATTCATACAAGACCAGCTACCATCGTAACATATTCTGTAAGAAACATATTCTATACCTAACTTTCAGCTTTCGTTTTAAAAAACAAAACCGCAGATTTATAACTAAATTTTTATATGGCGTAGTGATTTTAAGTTACTACTTTTGGTGAGGTAGTGACCTTGACCCTGAGGCTTTCTGTTTAGATCAAAACACACGATCGTATTGGTTTTGGGTATGCGGAAAATGGAGTTACAACGGTGATCAAATATTTTGCATGATGTTTTATTACGGTTATGATTATTCTGTGAGCGCACCAATCCTTAGGTGTATAAAGTTACAACTTAAAATACAATTAGTGATAACTGTAGACTTTTCAGTGGACTACAACGTTTTTAAGGGAATGCGATGTAGTCAACCATTTATCATGTCCCAGATCAAGCCGCCATTTTTCAACAAATTTGCAGAATTTTTGCCAAATTCTGAATATTCACATCAAAGATTTAGTTTTATCTGTATTATTTCTTTCGTCATTTTATCTCAAATTAAAACCAACATCACCATTCAAAACCGTATAGTTTATTGACTGTGAGTATATTTAGTGGGGTACCCCCACAGTACCCAGTTTCTGAGACAAACCCATATGTCTGTGTAGGTTGTATACTTTGCCTGGAGTTCTGGGCTACATTTCTCCAGAGTCAGCTTGCTGTAGAAGCTGGACACATTGACCACACGAGCATTTGGTCTCAGCAGGGGGAATAGAGCATGACACACCCACAGGGTTCCCCAGAAGTTGGTGCGCATGGTGACTTCAGCCTGTTCCCCAAAAGGCTCAGTGGCATTCTCTAATAAACAAAGACAGGAAATAAATGTTTTTGTTGTCAAATATTCTGGGCGTGCATTTTTTCTTGTAAATTTACAAAAGCATTTCATCATACTTGCCAACCCTCCCGATTTCGGCGGGAGGCTCCCAATTTTAGCCTCCGTCTCCCGCCTCCCGATCGTATTTGTTAAAAACTGGATAATCTCCCGGTTTGGGGAAATCCCTACTGCCAAGTTAAAAATACTCCCGATTATGTCCAATCAGAATCGTATGAGAAACACTGCTGATGTCAACAGATTTTTAACCAATCAACGAACAGAATGACAGTCACTTCCGTAATGTAGGATTCACCCAGGCTGTCCGACATTTTTTACAAGCAGTCATTCATCATGGCCACTAAACCAAATACCAAACAGCAAAAATATGAATGCAAATACCAGGTTGCATGGGAGAATGAATCTTCATGGATAAGCAAATGTTTGACCAACCAGACCAACACATTTTGCAAGGTAAGCGATTCACTGACCGCACAGGTCAAAGTTTAGAAGTCTGTATGTTTACATCCGGGTCTCGCAAATTTATTTCAGTTGGAATATTTTTAACGCTGGGTTGGGCGGCCGTAACTATCGAACTTGTTTGATGAGTGTATTTGAATAGTGTGGTAGTGTCTTAGTGCTATTTTGAATTTATGTTTGAAAGTTTTAAGTGAAAGTTTACAAGTGAATTACTGTATCTGGAAAGTGATTGACTTTGATAGAGTTTTGAGGTTTTAAGTGAAAGATTACTAGTGAGTGTATTTTGGTAGTACTAAAATTATGCATTCGAGTGAATTTCTTTGCGGAGTATATTTTGATAGTATGGTAGTATTTATAGTGCCATTTTTAAATTTTGTTTGAAAACTTTCAGTCAAAGTTTGCAAATGAGCAAATTCCTTTGATGCATTCCGATAGGATTTTGATAGGATTTCTAGTGCTTTTTAAAAATTCTGTTGGAAAGTGTTTAGTGAGAGAGATGCATTTTAGTAGTACTAAGACAGTGCAGTATTTATTTAACTGAGTTACTATTTTGGTCAAATCTTATTAAAATTTTATTTAATTTATATATGATATTATAGTTATCTGTATTTTTACATGAGCTTACAGAAGGAAAACACATTTGATGCAATCCAATAACACTTTCATTCACTGTGACTATTTTACGAAATTATAAACATTCTTCTAAAGCATCACGTGTTATTTTCTGTGGGTCTCTGTATGTATACAATATTCACGCATGAGATTTTTCTGCTCAAAATCTGATTTAAGACTTCCCTTTCATTGTTATAATATTAAAATTCAAGACGAGTATTATTTCAGATTTTTCACTCTGAGCTCTCTCATGCCTGATACATGAATCCCATAACTTATAGTAATTGATAGAGCAATATCAACAATTCAAAAACTCTTTAACTGTATAAATTTCAAATGGTTTGCAATTAATTGGGATCCACTGTTTTTATCCTTTCCACTGTGCATCATACCCTTGTCCAATTGAAAACGTCGTTCACTTCTGAAATAGAGGAAGGACATAAAGCTGCTGCAGGCCCTTCTAGCGGCAAGTAAAAAAAAAAAAAAACGATCACTAAAAGGTGGCTAAATCCAGTGCCACCTACATTGGATAACTGGTATGGAACAATTATGGAAATATTTAAAATGGAGAAATTGACCTATTCTCTACGGATTCAAAGGAACAAATTCTACCAAATTTGGAATAAATGGATTGAATTCATAGCCCCGACGAGAGCAGACTTGGTATGATTCCACTGTTACTTAGTACAAATTCCCTTGTGTTGATGCGAATAATAGCAATATAAGCTCCCTTGGTTCTAGTGTTTATTGTGATTGTGTTATTCATGATAGGAGGACATAATATGGACATATGTGAGAAAGACAAAGCTATGCAAGAGCTTCTAGCAGAGGTACTTGAAGACAGATTTAAGGAGGTACTTGGGTACATCTCATCTCATTATCTCTAGCCCCTTTATCCTGTTCCACAGGGTCGCAGGCAAGCTGGAGCCCAGCTGACTACGGGCGAAAGGCGGGGTACACCCTGGACAAGTCGCCAGGTCATCACAGGGCATAGTTGTCTGTGTCAACATTCATGCTCACACCTACGGTCAATTTAGAGTCACCAGTTGACCTAGCCTGCATGTCTTTGGACTGTGGGGGAAACCGGAGCACCCGGAGGAAACCCACGCGGACAACATGCAAACTCCACACAGAAAGGCCCTCGTCGGCCACGGGGCTCGAACCCGGATCCTCCTGCTGTGAGGCGACAGCGCTAACCACCACTTGGGTACATATTCTACTTTTTATCTTTCTTTTTGAATTTTCTCTCGTGGTCTGAATTATAGCTCACAGGATCAGAAAGATGTAAGGCTTTTGAGTACATATGCATATGTACATATATGTAAAAAATGGAAAAGGTTTTTCTGTTTTGTAAGGATAACAAGTGAAACAATTTTTTTGTAAACTGACCTTTTCTGAATTAAAAAAAAAGAAAGAAAGAAAGAAAGAAAGAAAGAAAGAAAGAAAGAAAGAAAATGCCGTTCACGCACTTTTCTCCCCCATGAGAATTTTGAAAAGTTGGCAAGTATGGTTTAATACAGAGGTTTAATGGTTTAATACAGAGCCCCTCTGGTGACATGGACATTTGTATCCCTCATGAGGCATCCTGTTAAGGGTAAGTTGAGCACACAATCACATTACAGCATGATTTACGATCAATCGTGTGTGAAATATATATGTGCCTGAAATATAATTTTTTAAAAATATTTTATTTATTTTTTGCCCTAGGTGTGCCACCATGAGGTGGCTGTGTAAAAGTTGTAGCTTTGCCTCAAATAAAAGGGTTGAACTTTTGAAGCACTACAGACTCAAACATGGAAACAGTGGCCGTACTCAATCCATCCCTTGCCTTTATACTAATTGTCCTTGTTCATTTAAGACGTTTAATGCTCTCAAGATCCATCTGTCCCGTCATCATGTGGAATCAGTTGCACCAAAGGTGGTCCTTTCATTTAGTTGTCAGCGCTGCAGTTTAGCGTCCTTCTCTTCAGAGAAACAGTATTTTGAACACTTAAACAGTCATCTGAAGAGGTTTGAAGTTGTTCAGTGTGTATTTAAAAACTGTAGCTTCAGTACAAACATCTATTCAACCTTTTCTACTCATAAGCACAGGAAACACGGTCAGCACTCGCATGATGACTTTAAACCTGAGGTCTTGAAAACACATTCAGATACTCCTGTCATCCAGCATGATCCAGTGATTTCTGAGCAGGATACTGAGGTTTTTGTTGAACCATGTGAGGATTTGGCTGAAGTTATAAAAGAGAAGCTTGGACTGCTCTTTCTAAGGTTGGAGAGTTGTTACAATGTGCCGAACAAGTGCATCGATGAAATTGTAGATGAGTTACAGTTCATATCCTGCTCCTCATCTGGACCAGTTTTGAGACATGTTGTCGAGTCCACCTTCAAGAAACACAACTGTGACTTGGATTCAGTTCTTTTAAGCGATTTAGTGAGCAACCTATGTGAGTCACACCCTATTAGTTCAGCTTTAGGCAAAGGTGGTCCTTTTACTACATCACATAGGAGAAGGGAATATATGAAGGCACATTTTTCAGCTGTGGAACCAAAAGAGTACATTCTGAATAAGAAGGAAAATAAAACATTCCAATATGTTCCTATACTGCAGTCCTTGTTACAGGTACTCAAGAATCTCATTCTCATTATCTCTAGCCGCTTTATCCTGTTCTATAGGGTCGCAGGCAAGCTGGAGCCTATCCCAGCTGACTACGGGCGAAAGACGGGGTACACCCTGGACAAGTCGCCAGGTCATCACAGGGCTGACACAGACACAGACAACCATTCACACTCACATTCACACCTACGGTCAATTTAGAGTCACCAGTTAACCTAACCTGCATGTCTTTGGACTGTGGGGGAAACCGGAGCACCCGGAGGAAACCCACGTGGACACGGGGAGAACATGCAAACTCCGCACAGAAAGGCCCTCGCCGGCCACGGGGCTCAAACCCGGACCTTCTTGCTGTGAGGTGACGGCGCTAACCACTACACCACCGTGCCACCCGTACTCAAGAATTCTTCAGAAAAATACCTAGTTGCTACAAGGAACCCAGACTGTGCATTGAAATACCAGTCATTTCAAGATGGGTCTCATTTTCAGAAAAATGACTTCTCTGCAAATGAGGACAGATTAAGTCTTATCCTGTACATCAATGACTTTGAGGTCTGCAATCCCCTGGGAACATCCCGTAAGATACATAAAGTCACTGCTGTGTATTGGGTGTTGGGAAACATCCCAGCACAAGCGAGATCAGCATTGTCAAGTATTTACTTAGCCATTCTTTGTAAGGCCAGCGACACCAAGAAGTTTGGATTTCAGACTGTCCTAGAGCCACTATTACGAGATCTTCAAAGCTTAAAGATAGTTTTTTTATTCCAAGTTTTGGGAAAGTCATCAAAGGCACTGTGGTGAGCATAGTGGCTGACAATTTGGGAGCTCATACTGTGGCAGGATTTGTTGAAAGTTTCACAGGACCTCATGTCTGTCGATTCTGTCTGGGAGAGCGCTCTCTGTTTCAGACAACAGAGGTAAGATCAGGACTTTTTCAGCAAAGACGGCAAGAGCAGCACACCTTGCATGTTCAGACAGCTTTGTCAAGTCCTGCTCTTAGACCCTGTTATGGGGTGAAAAGTCAGTGTGCACTATCTGAAAAACTGAGTCATTTTGATGTGACATCTGGTTACCCTCCAGATGTGCTGCATGATCTTCTTGAGGGTGTTGTTCCCCTAGAGCTGGCATCGTCATTGAATGTGTTCATCAAGAAAAAGTATTTTTCTTTGGTGGAACTCAATGACTTAATTTCTCAGTTCCCTTACAAGTGGACTGACAGAACAAATCGCCCACATTCGGTCCCTGCCAATTTCGCTGCAAAAAGATCAGTAGGAGGGAATGCCCATGAAAATTGGTGCCTGTTGCATCTTTTGCCCTTTATAATAGGGTTGAGAGTACCTGAGAGTGATCCAGTATGGCAGATGTTAATGGTTTTGAAGGACATAGTGGAGCTAGTGATGTCCCCAGTTCATACAGAAGAAAGCATTTGTTACTTGGACACTAAGATCTCTGAACACAGACACAGATTTCTTGATGTATTCCCCCAAGAGAAGCTGCTTCCCAAGCACCACTTCATTGAGCACTACCCTGAGCTAATTAAGGAATTTGGTCCGTTGTCTGCCCTGTGGACAATGAGATTCGAAGCGAAACACAGCTTCTTCAAAAAAATTGTCAGACAGACAGGCTGTTTTAGGAACATATTGTTATCCCTCGCCAAAAAACACCAACTCATGGTTGCACTGTGTCTCCATGAGAACAGTACAGTCAAACAATCTGTGACTGTTACCAAAACATCACAAGTGTCATTAGATGTACTAAATGAGACCATTAAAGACTTGGTGTTGCGAAAGTATCCAAACATCACAATGGTCCATGTCTCAAACAAGGTGGCCTTTTCAGGTACAAGCTATGCACCAGGAATGTTGCTGTGTTATGGTTCAACTGCAGGTTTGCCTGACTTTGCTGAGGTTTCGCAGATCCTCTTGGTTTTGGATAGCATAGTCTTTATTGTCAAACTACTTAATGCATGGTACAACGAGCACCTCAGGAGCTATGAGCTAGACTACACGGGCAACATCCAAATACTTCAACTGAAAGAACTACTTGATTTCTATCCCCTGGCTATGTACTCTATGGAGCACTTGCATGTGACGTCACAGCCGATCCAGATTGTGACAGACGCCATCTTGTCGGTCAAACGCCATATTCCGCCTTATACTTCTACTTCTGCTTTTACTTCTACCTTTTCTTCTGGAAAACCCTACTATATACAATTCTACTACAACGGCTGTGGCTACAAGCTGTCCCTACCTGTGCACGTTTTTTATGTTTTTTGTGTGTATTTTTGCGTGTTGTTCGTCTGTACCGGACTTCAATATCCACTACAACTGTATGGACTTACTGGACATTGGTTTCCAGCAGAAAATGACGGTTTGTAGCGATTTCCATCGCATGCACAACATTCCGGACGAGAAAAAAAAAAAAAAAAACATTCCGGACGAGATAGCGAGACCAGCGGGGTCTCTGTGGATTGTTATCGGAATCAAAGCGAAGGAGGCAGTGCCGGGAGCGGAAGCAAAAGCGAGGCTGCAGAGCCGGCCTGTTGACTAAGCTCAGAAAACAGCTACTCAAATCTCCACTGCCAAGCCTCTACCTCTCCAACGCCAGATCCATGTAAACAAGACGGACGATTTGGAATTACCTTATTCTATTCTATAATCGGCTGGTCAGTGTTATACTCAATACTTAAGTGACTTACCCATCCAATGAGGATTCTTGTTTACAAGATGCCACATCTGAGTCACTGACAAATCCTGAATTTCTGTAAAGATAACTGTCCAGAGATTTATAGGCACGCAGTGCTTCACCACTGAACAGCGAGGGAAAGTTAATGAGGTAATTATACATGTCCGGGTATTCCGCTGACAGTTCAAAATCCGGTCATGAAGACTCCGTCCGGTAAGCCATAAGGGTCACAAATCTGTAGATCGTTTATTTTAGACATATATCTAGTTATCTATTCATTAGAAAAATGAGCCGTGTAGTCCGTCGGTTGAAATTGATCCATTCTGTACACGAGTGCAGCAGTATTCAGCGGTGTTTTTAACCAACAAGATGGCGGTTGTGTACTTTCCGGTCACGTGACTGCAAGATCTCTATTGCAGGACGACGAGTTGTTACCTTAAAGCACCACATTAATCTTCCCTTTTAAATATGCAATGGAAGTTGCTCAAACTTTCAATGGGTTTTTTTCTCTCCTTTTCCTTTTTTATCAGAATGAACTAAATGGATTAATTTTTTGTTGCAGTGTCTCCCTGCCTGTTCAGATGTCTACCCCAGCAAAGCTACGGATAATTTTTGATGATCATACAGTCCACAAATTGGATGTGCCAACAGGTATCCCCAGTACTGTACAGGATCTTAAACTGGTCATCCAGGGCACATTCAACATTACAGATGGCTTTACTCTAATGTATCAAGATGTGGAGTTTGGGGGACAGTACTTCACATTGACCTCCATAGAAGATGTGCAAGACATGGGTACCCTGAAAGTTGTTCAACATGAACCAGTCATTGTGAATCTCAGCAGAGTGGAAGAAAAGGACGATAACTTAACAGAATCAGACTGCATGTCATCCACATCTTTAGCATCTCAGGACACTGTTTTGCTGTCTTCATCTGATGACGATCTCTCACCACGCCGTTCTCAACCATGGCCAAGAAAGTTTGAAATACCAACCTTCTCCTTTGATGTGCAACTTTTGCTGGAGAGAGGGAACGAAGCTTATCACACAAATGGAACCCTCTTGAACAATCCCAAAGTGACCAGCAGTGTCCTTGAGAAACTAGCAGAGACAATATTCCATTACACAGCATACCCAACAGGAATCCAAGTCATGAATGTAGTTGAGGCCTTGGCAGAGAAATATCCATGCCTCAAAGAACCCGGATCATTCAATGGAATGTATGGATAGCAACAGAGAATCAAGTACAAAATGGTCAATTATCGAGCAAAACTAAGAGGCCTCCAACTTCCCTGTCCAGAGCTAGAGGTGAACTCAAAAAAGAAGAGGATGAATGATGAGCCCCATCCCAAAGGCATCAAAAGGCCCAAAAAGGCTGAAGTCAATTATTTGCCTCCATTTCCAGTTGGGGAAACGAAAGAAACACTGGAAGAAGAGAGGGTGGTTCTCCTCACAGAAGTGAAAAAGACCAACAACGACAAGATTATCAGTGAGAAAATGGAGAAGACCTTTTCATATCGACGGTTGGAGATTGTCAACCACATCCCTGCTGTCCCAGATGTCATGGAGAGATGGCCTGCCCTTTTCTATGAATCTCAGGTAAACGTCATGAATCTTTGTGCCATGCTTTCATGGCAGTTAGTAGGTCATTAAATGTTTTTGGAAAGTTTTTATTTCATTGTAGCTTTCAAATGTATATACATACATGAATACAATCATATTCATATAATAATAAAACATTTCAAATTGTGTGTGTGTGTGTGTGTGTGTGTGTGTGTGTGTGTGTGTGTGTGTGGTTTTTTTAGGTGAAAGAGGCGTTCAAGAGGGTCACAACCATCCACCTGGACCGAACCTTTTTGACTAAGATGGATTTCTACACTCAGAAACTCCTGTCAATTTTCAAGACAAAGGGTGGGACTGCAGGCACAAAAATAAAAAGCCTGTTGGACTCACTCAGCCAGGTAAAAAAAAAATCTGAAAGATTCTGTCCAACGCTATGTATTTTTTAATATACAGTTAATATACAGTTAATCATTTTCAATCATTGTAAAGTAGACATTTATCAAAATTAATGTAATTTACAAAGTGTAATAGAATGTACAGACCTTAATTTAGTACTGTCACCGCCTGTTCTCAAACTGACATTCATTCTGGTCCAGGCACTGCTGACAACGTGAATTGCACACGATTCTCTTTAAATTTTAATGCATTCACAAATGGTTGCTTTGACTTTCAGTGACTGTTGCAGGTGTCATAGCATAGACTTTTGACATCAGTTTGAGAATAGGTGGTTACAAAACAATAAGGCGATGTCTGTTAATTCTATTAAACTTTGAAAATTGCATGAATTTTAATTAACCCCTACTTTACAAGGATTTAAAGTTTGTATACATTTTATTGTGACAGCCTGTAGTATGTACTTATCTGTTTCATTTGTCTCACATTTTATAAGGATATACATCATGTCCCATCATGCCAGAGCTGTCTTCTTTGACCAGTGTGATCACCACCCATTCTCTAATGGTACAGTAGTTGGTAGTCGTTAGCATACAGACTCAGACAGCATCTTTCTTTGTTCCACCCCAAAATTACCCCCTTGTTTTCCCCTGTGGAGTCAGAGTCGGCCAGTGGAGGAAAGGGGGGAAAAAGAGAATTTTATCCGTCAAGGTCGGCTGGGAGGTTGGGTCTATCCTTAAATGAAGTGGTTTCAGGCTGTGTTCAGTTGTGCCTGTGCACATGTAGTATGATCACAAATGTTTGTGAAAACAGTTAGTTACTCTGAGACAGTTTGATGGTATGCAGTGTGCATGTAGACTGGGGGCCGAAGGCAACCATACTTCAGTACAGTATGAGTGTAATGTACCTAGTGTACATACACCCTAGGTTGCTTACACTCTACTGGAGTATGATAGTTTCTGGTCCCTGGTCTGCACTCAGACGGTGTATCTAACTAGCCTGGGCCCACCCATCCTAAGCGTGACGCAACATGAGGGCCTGTTGCGAGCTTAGTCTGGCCAGGCAAGCTATCTACAGCTCTTCCAAGCTCCCGAAAAATCGGGAGCCAATCAACTTTGAGCATCTCCAATGGCCCTGGGTAGAGGTGTGTTCAAGGCACTGACATAGTAGAACTGCAACCGGAAGCCATAGATTGTTTACAGAATCTATGCCGGAAGCGCTTCATTCACTAGAAACATTACGAACATGGAGCAAGTTCTCATTGAAAACGGAGCAAAGAGCAGCCCTGGAGGTATTTATTGAAAGGAAGGACGTTTTCGCCTTGCTCCCGACTGGCTTCGGTAAGAGTTTAATCTACCAGTTAGCCCCGTCGTGTCACATACGTCAGAGGAAAGAGTGATGTGATTGGTTTAAGCTTCGTCACAGCCTTTTCTGGCTTCGACCAGTAGCAAACTGAGGCATTTCAGGGAGGCGGGTCAACCACGCACTTTGGGAAACGGTTGGGCTTAATATCTTTGCCAGACCAAATGCTCGCAGAGCTTTGAAGTTGCGTTAGCCAGACTAGTATCTAACATTGAACTGAATTTAGAACCTTTGCTTCTTTTTTATTACCGAAAGGGAATTCCTTGCGATTTGTTTGGCAAATGTATTTCAAAACTGCTCAGGTATGTTTGTCAGCACACTTCATGAGGACCATGCCCAAATTCACCTCCAACCATACTAGTGCACTCTGCTCCAGTACAGAATGAGTTGGGGGCCCACACTGGTCAAGCAAACGTAGGGTTGTCAAATGTACTTGGACACAGTACAGATGTTTAATGGATCTGCTGATGCATGTTATTAGAGAATAGTAGTGTTCATTGTAGTTATTTACTCTCTTGTATTTATACAGCAAGAGATCGATAGCCATGATGCGGTCATCCGTTGTCTGATCCTTTTCCTGGGAGAATCGACAGAGGACCTCATTAAAGACTACCAGGTTTGTTTTTTTTCCCCTTTCTTTTACGATGGCTGCAGTTGAGGTTTTGGGATGTATGGGTTGTTCAGTGTTGTGCAGTTTTTGACCACTATGGCATTTTGTTGTGTTGTGTTTGGCAGGATGCTTCCAAGGATGTTATCAAACAAGATATCAGAGAGCATGTGATCAAGATCCTTGTGCTGGGCAGTGCTGCAGAGGGTGCCACCCCAACTGATGTCATCATTGTGATTGATGGTACAGAGGTGATGGGTGGTTGTAAAATACTCACCAACGCTTGCATTCTGCTCATGGGCTTTGTGTATTCATTGAATCTCAGTTATCCGCCAAAATTGAAGTGTTTCAAAAGTTGTTTCTGGAATTGGATGAGTTAAAGTTTTCCCCAAAAGTGGATTCCCTGAGAAGAAAACTGCTACTGTAAAAAGGAAATGTGACATTGTTTCATGCAGCAGATGCAATTTACTACTTCATGTTCATAAAAGGCTTCGAGTTATGCCTGGCTTGTTTAATGACTTATAATGCACAGATGTGCCTGTACAGGTTTTTTCTAAGATTTGTATATTCTTTATTGAAGATTTTGATTTTTTATTTTTTTTACCATGTACGCTTGCATTCTGCTCATGAGGTTTGTGTAATCACTGAATCTGTCATCCTCCAAAATTGAGAGAAACATTACGTGTTTCAAAAGTTGTTTTTGGATTTAAAGTTTTCCCCAAAAGTGGATTCCCTGAGAAGAAAACTGCTACTGTAAAAGGGAAATGTGACGTTATATGCAGCAGATGTGTTTATTGTGAGGTCATTCATAACTGTTCATATCAGGCTTCGAGATATGTCTTGCACTTTTCTTCATTGAAGATTTTGATTTTTGATTAATTTTGGTTTTATTACAGTGTACGTTTGCATTCTGCTCATAGGCTTTGTGTATTCAAATGTGTATCTCAATTTTGGAGGATAATTGAGATTCAGTGAAGTGTTTAAAAAAGTTGTCTCTGGAGTTAGATGGTTAAAAGTTTTCCCCAAAAGTGGATTCCCTGAGAAGAAAACTGCTACTGTAAAAAGGAAATGTGACATTGTTTCATGCAGCAGATGCAATTTACTACTTCATGTTCATAAAAGGCTTCGAGTTATGCCTGGCTTGTTTAATGACTTATAATGCACAGATGTGCCTGTACAGTTTTTTCTAAGATTTGTATTCTTTATTGAAGATTTTGATTTTTTTTTTACCATGTACGCTTGCATTCTGCTCATGAGGTTTGTGTAATCACTGAATCTCAGTCATCCTCCAAAATTGAGAGAAACATTTGAAGTGTTTCAAGAGTTTTTTGGATTTAAAGTTGTCCCCAAAAGTGGATTCCCTGAGAAGAAAACTGCTACTGTAAAAGGGAAATGTGATGTTGTATGCAGCAAGGCTTTGTGTATTCAAATGTGTATCTCAATTTTGGAGGATAAATGAGATTCAGTGAAGTGTTTAAAGAAGTTGTTTCTGGAGTTAGATGGTTAAAAGTTTTCCCCAAAAGTGGATTCCCTGAGACGAAACTGCTACTGTAAAAGGGAAATATGACAGTTGTTATTAGAGGTCCATTTAGGTTCCCTCTCCGGCCTTTCCTTGTTTTACAGGACCCAAGGCCCTCTTTTTTTGTATTTTGTGAGAAATAAAAGGCAGAATTCTGGAGAATGTGTGTCATTTTTTAGGGAGATTTATAAAGCTGTGGCTGAATGTAATTCAACATGCTTTCAGGGGTAAACTTTACTTGGGTATTACTAATAAAATCTATGAAGAGATGCAAGTAAATTTTACTTGAAAATATGCCATGTTAAATTTACTTAGTATTTCTGCATGGAAAAAGTGTACTAGTTTTTTTTTAAGTAAACCCCACTCCAAATTTTTTTTCAGTGTAAGTGCCTCTTGCTCAGAATTACTCCATGTCTAACTGCAAGTGATTTAAGGATATCATTATAACTCATTCCTAGATTAAAATAAACGAAATCAGATCAAACTTGTCCATATTTGCGGCTGAAGCTACTGATGCCAGAAAGTCAACAGTCTCAGTGATGAAATTACTAACACTTCTCGTGACCACGGAATTTTTTTTTTCCACCCAATGAGGGGCTCCGTAGTTTGATGTACATTGACCCTGCATTCATGTGCTCTGGGAAGAAGATATTTTCCAGTTGGGAAGTGGTATTTACCAGTGTGTTGTGTTCACATGCTTTTGTTGTGGTTGACAAATTAAAGATGGTGGACCAGATTCAAGTTAGCAATAGTTAGTTAGCTATCGTTAGCAATAGCGTCTGCTCTGGATAGGTAAAAACAAACCATAACAACACATTTTTAAAGGAAACGGATTTCTAATGTATTATATTACACTTGTTAATGACGCAACATTGCATAGACACCAAAAACTACCCACTAGTACTAGTAAAAAAAACTTTAGTAGCGTACAATGCTTAGCATTCAAGTGTCTTGTACCGCTCGCCGCCATGTTGAAAAGGTTAAAGTTCATCTCATCTCGGCAACTCGTGTATCAAAATTTTCTACGAGTTGCCCAGTGGAAAATACCACAAGAGGGGGCGTTCATGTGTGCTTTCCATGTCGGCGTTTGGTATTTACCATAATTCCCATAGCACATGAACGCAGCATAACTAAGCGTGTGAATCAACCTTTGTAAGCGATTCCCGCGTTGTTGATAAGCACGTCCAGGCCTCCGTAGTTCTCCTCCAGAAACTTTCTGAGCGCGAGGCAGCTGCTTTGGTCGCAGATGTCGAGTCGATGGAAGGCGACGTTTTCGAAGCCCTCGGCTTTCACCAGCTCCAGTGCCTTCTTTCCCAGCGCTTCGCTGCGAGCAGTCAGGAGAACATCTCCACTGTAACCTGCTTTACAAAGTCCTTTCACTATCGCTAGTCCGATGCCTTTGTTGGCTCCTGTGACAACAGCGACTTTAGTAGCCATGTTCTGCTCCTGTGCAACAATCAACCTGCCAAATGGTGCTACATGTAGCGTGCAGTGGAATTTGCCTCCAGTGTTGCCAGATGAGAGTGACAGTTTCCAGCCCAATCACAGTTTGAAACCCGCCCAATCCAATAAAATCCCGCCCAAAGGCTTAAGTTGCCAGAGATCAACGGTATTTGCGTTTATTAGTCATACATGCGTAGGATCGCATAGGCTGATCCGCTATCACCACTTACAAGAGAATATAAGCATAAGAAAGAGAATGGAAGTCCGTGTGGCGGGGGAGAACAAGATAGTGCATACACGATACAAAAAAGTAGGCGCCACCCTCTTGTGGCCTTACTCGACACTGCAGAAATATCTAGACTGTTACAGATAGCAAATCACAACCAAAAAGAGCATAATAAAACAATCACAGAACTTGCCAAATACACCTCGTGTATCCCAGTGCCAGGCCCAAGTTAACACAGCAGCAGTAACCACCTGCTATTTACACGTAAAAAGATTACTATGGACATATGGAGACCATATTTACATGAACAGTCACTCTCCACCAGGGTGCTGAAAGACGCACGGCGCTACAGCTGTTAGTCTACAGAGTTGAGAGAGCGCGGGCTTCTGCCTCAGGCTTCTGCGTCGGCGCACTACGCTAGTTTGTTGATGTGACGTCACATTGTTATAGCGACTGAATAACTCACTGCAATGACCATAATACGAGTGAGTGATGTATACTGAATTTTGTATTTGTATTGTTTATAAACCATAAAATAACGGTTTGTTGTGCAGTTTTCACAATATTAAAAAACCGCCAGTTGTTGGCAAAAGCAGCCCAAATTGTATATACCCGCCCAATGCATTTTCCCCGCCAGATGTAATCAAAAGTAGCCCAATTGGGCGGAAAACCGCCCAATCTGGCAACACTGTTTGCCTCAAGCGTTCAGGAATGAGTCGACTCTTTGAGCCGGATCCTACAACTTGTGAGCCGACTCACATCCAGAGCCGTTTGAAAGTTTGTGAACCCTTTAGGGTCATTCCACGTCAATTCAACCGGGGCCCGCGCACTTAGGTCTCAAAAAATTCTGAAAAAAATAACCAGATGTACCCATGTTACCTAGGAAAAACACTGTAAATTTATTGGAATGTAAGATGTATACTTTCCATGTTACAGCCAGTTTTACTGGGGGAGGGGGTGTCAATTTTGTTCAGACTCTTTTTTTTTTTTTGTCAAAGTTCACAAGCCCACAGCTCAAGAACTAAACCATGTAGGAGGCTCAAATTTTGCATGCTGGTACATAAATAGGAATATTATGTAGCAAAACTGTCATTTTGGGTCTGGATGATCCTGCATGGTCATAGCTCTCCCTCAAAGATGATCAAAATTTTATTGGAGTTTTTGGCTGTGCTCTGTTTAGGCCTTCAGAAGACATATTTTTACCCAACATAGGCTTTTTTTTTTCCCTTATTGAGATAAGTAGAAACACTCTCAAAAAATGCAATAAACAGAAAGGAAACTCTATCAGTGTTTGAACAGAAGACCTCAAATCTGACAAGTCATTTTGGATGTCATTTTCAGAGCACCATAACACCTTGTGGGAATGTGCGCAGATTTTTAAAATATTTTTTCTTTATTCTCCATGATCCCTTCTTTTTAAAAACACCAATTTGGCTCGTCTTACTTGAATCTTTCTTTTTTATTTTCCACCCTGAACATGGGCAAAATGCACCATTGAGAGCAATATGTTTTCTATAACATTAATGTAAAGAGTAAATAACCAAAGGCCAATTTTGCCCTGACATGATCACCTGAGAGTGCCTGTGCAGGGGTGGAGGCATCCTTTTCAATTTCAATGATTCAGTGATTTTAGGGGCACCTGTGGTTACTCTCAATATTGAGCCTATCAGTAATCACTAGGGTCATGTCTCGTCCACAGACTGTATATAATCAAGTTCAGTGATTTCTCAGCAGCATTACTTGAACACGATCAGTTGATGGCAGAATGGAAGGAGGCAGTTCTTCTGGGGAATGAACACACTCATGGCTTTACCTAGAACCTATGTTTCAGTTTTCTGAAAGGATTAAATATTTGTTTTGTTTTGTTTTAAATGTTTGTTTGCTGAAAATGAACCACATCATGGCCTACAACAGGGGCATCAGAAGCATTTTTAATGTGTGTGTGTGTGTGTGGGGGGGGGGGGGCACACTGGCGGGGGGTCCTCCCCCAGAAAATTTTAATTAATTAGATGCCATTTCCTGCATTCTGGTGTATTTTTAACAGGTTTTTAAATGCCTAATTTTACCTACAAAAGTCACTTGATTCAATTACTATTTTAGAGACTCAACAATAAGTCCTCATTCAACTAGTCCATATATTCATCAGCCTGTTTTTAAACCCACTGCTCTGCCTAAGATAATGAGATGAATGTGACACAATTTATCACCAACAATGACTTTATGGGTGCATTTTACTTTTTATTTTGTGTTTCCTTTTTTATTTAGTTTTAGATGTAACACAACATGCCACTGTGCCAAGCAATAGTGACACTCAACTGTATGTTTAAAAATAAGAATATTCATAATTTCACACAATGAACAGGCATGACATGGCATCATGCAAACTTCATAACACAAAATCACACTGTGTCAAGCAACGGTAACATAAAAAACAACTTCACACAATGAACAGGTGCAATTTTGTTAACCACCAACAGTGACTTTAGTGGGTGCATTTTAATTTTTCCGATTTAGTGATACTCATAACAAAAATGACATGGCATCATGCAGTCTTCATAACTCAAAATTTCACTGTGTCAAGCAATGACACATAAAAGAGAACGTCACACAATGAACAAGTGCGGTTTTGTCAACCTACATGCAATGGTGGTACTACAGTAACATTTACAGATTAGTATAACAAATAGATTCATAGATATAACTCCTTCTTACACTGGTGCCACCACAATTTCTACCACTTCATAACTTTTATCCCCCTTTCCTTCACAATCCACCTGGAATAACATCCGTCTCTCTCCATTGCTTTCCTTTCTACTATTCCTTCCCCATACACTGATTTCCCATGTTACTTTCCAGAAAACTGCATGCGGTGAGTTGTTGTAGGTAACGAAAAATTATGAAATTACATTCAATGGTGGCGATGCCCATGGTCAAAGGGATGCCAATCAGGCATGACTTTAGCAGCTATCAATGCTCACCATGGCAGAGCATTTTTAACATAGTTACTGGGAGACCAAATGGTCTCCCAGTGGCCAGATTTGGTCTCCTAGTCAATGCCAAACCAGCTTCACTGGGAGACCAAATTTTAAGCCAAGTTATGTCTTATCATTTGGCTCAATCAGTTGCAATTAATTAACCAAGTACCATGTAAGTATACATTTAACAAGGAAAACTTTGCACTGCATTAACTATGTTGATATTATGCTGGCTGAAATGAGGATTTGTAATGCGGCAATTTGCATCACAGAATATGCCGCAGCAGTGTAGCCGCATGGACTCTGGGGCCTGTGATTGTATTGCCCAGACCAGTTGGTCTCCTAGTGGAAAATCCTTAAAAAATGCTCTGCACCATGGTTAATAAAACAAAGCCAAAAGATTGCTCTGGACACTTAAGCCAGTATCTCACTGGGCTGCAACAGCTTGTGACAAATTGCAAACGTCATTCGCAAGAGAGTTTCAAAAGTGTTTTGAAACATTCGCGGGGCTTCTCAATTTCCTCGCATGAGTCACTAGCACTACGTTCAGACTGCAACTTGAAACGACCCATAACCGATTTGTTGTGAAATCCGATTTTTTTGTTAGGCCGTTCACGTTACCAATTATATGAGACTTGTATGCGATCTCCAATATGAATGGAAAACGACCCAAAAGTGTCCCGCATGCGCAAATTGACACGTAATAAGCACATCTACGTAATACGTAAACAAAAAAAAAGCGCACTCTTCATGTTTAATGATTTCTTTTTTTTGTTTGTTTAATTATCTGGTTAGTGTTAAAGTGTGAGGTCTCGTGTGTGTTTTTGTTTCTGAACTGAAATGAAAACGTGTAGCCTGGTAACGAGGGTTGACTCCTAAATGTCTCTCTAATTTCTATATAAGTGCACTACATGTTACTAGGAAGTAATGGATTTTTAAACTCTATATAGTGCACTCGAGCTTCAGTAGGCAGTCATTTGGGATATGGCCGCTGTATTACCAAACTCTTAATTCAGGCTTAATAATTTGCACATATTTATTTCGTCATATTAATAAACTTTTTCTACATTTTTATAAATATTTATTTAGATTGTTTATAGCCAGCTGAATTCTGCAACTTCTCTCAGCGCTGGCTCAAGGTGCATAAACACCAGTGCAGTTTGCTATGGAGATGAGACGAGACCTGGCGATGTGGTTTTTGTGGCGGCGGCGGAACTCACACAATAATCTCATTAACAGCAGACTAATGAGACAGAAGGTGTCAAATTACTGGAAATTTCCAGAACAATCTTATAATCTTGTAATACAGGAGGGTTTAAAGTAGTTTTAGAATTTGAAAATCGTCTTTGCATGTAACGATGAATACTAATATTTGTAGTATATTACAAAAAAATCACTAAAAAATGTTTATCCGTAATGATTTTATAGAGGATTTTCTGCAATAGCCCACGAGCAAAACATCGCGCCGCGATCACGTGACCGATGACGTAGTAAATTGACAAGCTAGACAGCTCACTTCCTGTACATACTGTGACTATGAGTGACAATTCGCGGATCTACGGATTATTTCCACTGTATACGATGGTAAAAAAAGTGTGTCGCGTACGGCTGTTCTAAAACCAACAAAGACGGAGTATCTCTGCATCAGTTCCCTGATCCTGATAAGAATAATGGATACGATCTCGCTGAGTGGAACCGGCAAGTAAAGCGGACGAGGGCAGACTGGTGCTAGTTGAAGGCTAGTGCACATATTTATGCTGGTGAGTGTAAAGGGAAAAGTGGTTTTTATAGTCCATGGGAGAATCTTGAGGCGCGCTTTGAACGAGCTTCCCGAACCTTTAGGACAGTTAAAGGGTTCTTTAACTAAACAAGCACTAGACGATTCTTTAAGTTTGTTTCTTAAGACACGTATTTTTTAGTATGTTACCTCGTTTGTTGACAGTTTCGGCGAACACTTCCGCCCTCTTCAAAACGGTCACCAGATGTCGAGTACGCGCTGTCACACACCTGGAGCGCAGTCCTGGGGCAGCAACCTGACAGCAGGAGGCGTGGACTACCTGTCAAATTGGGCGGGACGTTCACGCCTCCATAGAGTACATCAGCTGATAAGGCACGTCACCACTCGACATCTGGTGACTGTTTTGAAGAAGGCGGAAGTGTTCGCCAAAACTGTCAACAAACGAGGTAACATACTAAAAAATACGTGTCTTAAGAAACGAACTTAAAGAATAGTTATAATAATCAGACATAATGAATTTTCACTACATAAGAACTAGACGATCCCTGGACGAGTTCCTGCTTTGCACTTCTACGATACAGCCGTGACTGTCCCCATTCAGGCCCGCATTTTTCTTCTCCCCAAGCTCCGAACGCACACAAAGCAGACTTTGACAGCTGCAGTCATTTCCGTGTTGTTGGAAAGGCCGCTTGAACGCCATCGGTTCGCCCCAAATATACTGCCGATCACGACGCACATTTCGGCCCAGACCTCTGATTTAGTAGAAAAAATGTTGTGCATCGACTCACCTCGACTGGAACACGATTCACTTTCGTCTTCAGACGCAATTTCGTCTGAATAATCGCTGTCTGATTCACTCATTTCGCTTGTGTTTATACTGGATGCTGCCATCCTGGTCAATTTACTACGTCATCGGTCACGTGACTCCCGACTGGGATTTTCAGGAAATGCTTCCCAGAAGCTCGGTTTTGTCGCTCAAATACACCCCTTTGATGGGGAAATTTTTTATTTTTAATTTGCATACATTGAATATATACCCTTATACTACATTTTCATCAATAGTGGGTTCTAAAATTCTAGAACTACTTTAAGTTATAAATCAGTTATAGAAACTGTTTTATTTAATCAGGCTAACAGATCAACATCCAGGTCCCTACCAAATCCACCATTAGCTTGATCAATTCTATAAAAGTCTATTTAAATTCTGAAAACTGTACAAATGTTGTTGTTTTCCACCAAAGAGGCGGGATTAGCCAACGCAGAATAGTGACGTTTGTCTCTTGTTGATGACGTGTAGGTCGCATGAATGCGACCTGTCTGGTCAGACTGCAGTCGCATGTGAAAATATCGGATATGCATCGGATTTAGGACCACATATCCAAGCGGCCTGGGTCGCATGTGAAAAAATCGGATCTGTGTCGTTCAGATTGTCAATAACAAATCGGATACAGGTCGTATATGGGCAAAAAAATCGGATATGGGTCGTTTCAGGGTGCAGTCTGAACGTAGTCTAAGTGTCGCTTCTTCGTTGCTGAAATTTTGAACATGTTCAAAAAATTCGTGCGACAAAATTTCTCTCAAAATAGCCGCAAATGCGTTGCTGGTGTCACAAAGCCGTCGCGAACCCTTCTCAAGTCAGTTTCCGTGAGGCTTCCTCTACTTCCCTGCCTGCCGAGGGAAAGCCGGGCTGCGACAGTTGGAGACACAACAATTGCGGTAAAATATGCGAACATCAATTCAGTGTGATTCCAAGTGAAAATTGTTGCTAACTCGCATGTTTTATTGCAATTGTTGTGTCTCCAACTAGTCGTGGGCTGTCACAGCCCAGTGAGATACTACCCTTACAGTAATGCTTTTATGGCTGTGGACTACAGTTGACTTGCTAACTTTAGGACTGCAGTTGTCATGAACAGTTTTGCACTCAAGTTTCCATCAATGAAGAGTTTATAACATCAACGAAACTGACTTCATGTTAAAACTGTTAATGTTATAGTCATGTTGTCTGTTGTTGCCCAAATGAGGATGGGTTCCCTTTTGAGTCTGGTTCCTCTCGAGGTTTCGTCCTCATGTCGTCTGAGGGAGATTTCCTTGCCACCGTCGCCACAGGCTTGCTCACTGTGGATAGATTAGGGATAAAATTAGCTCATGTTTAAAGTCATTCAAATTCTGTAAAGCTGCTTTGCAACAATGTCTATTGTTAAAAGTGCTGTACAAATAAACTTGACTTGAAAGAGCCGAATCTTGGGTGGCATGGTGGTGTAGTGGTTAGCACGGCCGCCTCACAGCAAGAAGGTTCTGGGTTCGAAACCAGCGGCTGGCAAGGTCCTTTCTGTATGGAGTTTGCATGTTCTCCCTGTGTCTGCATGGGTTTCCTCTGGGTGCTCTGGTTTCCCCCACAATCCAAAGACATGCAGATTAGGTTAATATGGGATGGCCTTGGGCTGAGGTGCCCTCGAGTGAGGCACCTAACTCCCAACTGCTCCCTGGGTGCTGTTAGCATGGCTGCCCACTGCTCTTGGTATGTGTGTGTGCTCATTGTGCATGTGTGTGTTCACTGCTTCAGATGGGTTAAATGCAGAGAGGAAATTTCACAAGTGTGTGATGAATAAAGTTGTGCTTTCTTTCTTTCTTTCTTTCTTTCTTTCTTTCTTTCTTTCTTTCTTTCTTTCTTTTTTTTCTTTCTTCTTGGTGAGTTGAGCCGAATGATCCGACTCAGTGAAAAGAATCAGAATCCTTCTCATTGGTGCACAGTGCAGGTGAATTCGTGTGGATGAGATGAAGTTACTGTAGTTTATTGGTGTCTCCTATCACCTGGTATGGAAAGTATGAACTGGAACCGGACCATTGTTGTTTTCATTAACGATGACGAAATAATTTTGTTAACGCACCTTTTTTTCATGACTAAAACGAGACAGTGATGAGCTGAACATAACTCTTTAATCACAAAAATATGACGAGACATACACTATATTGCCAAAAGTATTTGCTCACCTGCCTTGACTCACATATGAGCTTAAGTGACATCCCATTCCTAATCCATAGGGTTCAATATGACGTCGGTCCACCCTTTGCAGCTAGAACAGCTTCAACTCTTCTGGGAAGGCTGTCCACAAGGTTTAGGAGTGTGTTTATGGGAATTTTTGACCATTCTTCCAGAAGCGCATTTGTGAGGTCACACACTGATGTTGGACGAGAAGGCCTGGCTCTCAGTCTCCGCTCTAATTCATCCCAAAGGTGTTCTATCGGGTTGAGGTCAGGACTCTATGCAGGCCAGTCAAGTTCATCCACACCAGACTCTGTCATCCATGTCTTTATGGACCTTGCTTTGTGCACTGGTGCACAGTCATGTTGGAAGAGGAAGGGGCCTGCTCCAAACTGTGAAAACAGTCTGCATGCCTAGGTGCTTGATTTTATACACCTGTGGCCATGGAAGTGATTGGAACACCTGATTCCGACAATTTGGATGGGTGAGCAAATACTTTTGGCAATATAGTGTATCTGTTGTTTTCGTTGACGAGATGAGACGAGTTAGTGGGTTGGCTATAGGACTGTCAAAATGCATGGCGTTTCCTCCAACGGTGCGTGCAATCTGTCTGCCAAATACTGAAAATATCAGCAATGCACCTGTATCCATACATGTCAACCTATACGGAATGTCCGTATTTTATACGGATTTGATTCAATAAACGTAGTATACGGGCGTATAAATAAAGTTATACAGATTCTTTTAAAAAAAACTTCAATATTTATTTAGAGCTATAATCAATTCCCACGATGACAAAAGAGTGCATAACATTTACAAACGTATTGTACACCACAGACAGCCAGTAAAGAGTCTTATGAAATCACGCGTTATCTTGTGGTAGTGAGACTTCATTCCACTTTTGATCATGCGCACACCACATTGCGAGAATCCCACCAACCGGGAAGTCATAGACATATAAACATAGACGCCACCTTCTGCGTAGAATCATACGTCATCCTCGCCGCCATATTGGATGGGGCAAAGTGGAGATTCTTCACCCGTCTCTGGTATAGCGTCTAGACAGTAGCCGAGAATAAAGATGCCTCATTCATATGCTGCGTTTAACTGTACCAACAGGTTTACCATCCAAACAAGATCACATGGGATTACCTTTCACAGGTGAGACTGGAAAAATACTTTTCATTGTATTTGGTCATTATAACGTAATTTTACAAACAGATTTTCCTGACTTTGTGGCTAATATGAAGTCTCGCGCATAATAGCCGCTCGGTGAAACCTGTCTCCAAACAACGAAGTATTTCCTTCGTAACTACGCTGATAACACTTTGTGTTTTTGTCAAACATTGGAGCTTTGTATTCATTCTGAAGGTTTATTGTTATTAATATTGAATAAAAAGTAACTGGGATATATCATTGTTAATTATCATTCAAATTTTAGGTAAATTATTTTAATTTGCATCTTATACGGATTTTATAAGGGAAATATGGATTTTGGAGGTTGGTTATACAGGTTTGATTGACCAAAGGTTGACATGTATGTGCATCCTGTCCTTGTTTGGTCATGCCCACCACAGGCATGTCCGGGCACAGTGCACACCAGGGCAGCCACACACAGTTCATGGACCATTGGCAATGCCAGCACAAGGGCTTGGTGGGTGGAAAAGATGTGATGATTTATGGACATACTTTACACATAATCCAGCAGAAAATAAAACGGAATGCCTTGTAGTGGGAGACAGAGGTACACGCTGTGGCTATAAACTACGTGGCAAGAATATGACCAACCTCAAGAGGCATCTAAAGGCTCACCATGCTGCTATTTCTGCAATGGTAAGTTAACGTTACAAGAAGTCCTGTTAACAAATCATGTATACGTTTGCTAGCTTTGGTTAATGTCACTCAACAATCGGTCTGTGATGAATTTCCTATGAAGTTTTCCAAAACACCGTGACCTGGCGAAAATGAATGGAACCGCTAGCTTCAAGCTAAAGTTGGCTTGGTTAAGCTAACTTAAATTCAATTAACATGTCATGAGTAAAACTTGTCCTGCAGGGATTATTGGTGGGACAGCAACTGAATGCTTTGTCATATATTGACCCATATTTGAGTTACTGTGAAACATATGGGGGGAAATGTTAGTCTGGCTAACGCAACTTCAAAGCTCTGCGAGCATTGGTCTGGCATAGATATTAAGCCCAACTGTTTCCCAAAGCGTGTGGTTGACCCGCCTCCTTGAAATGCCTCAGTTTGCTACTGGTCGAAGCCAGAAAAGGCTGTGACAAAGCTTAAACCAATCACATCACTCTTTCCTCTGACGTATGTGACGCGACGACCACAACGATAGGATTCTCGCTAAGCTCCATTGATTTGGCTACCAGCGGGGCTAACTGGTAGATTAAACTCTTATCGTAGCCGGTCGGGAGCAAGGCGAAAACGTCCTTCCTTTCAAAAAATACCTCCAGGGCTGCTCTTTGCTCCGTTTTCAATGAGAACTTCCCGTTGAATGCTTTCAATACAGCATCTACCGCTGTGTCAAAGGCTTGCCACTGCTCCATGTTCGTAATGTTTCTAGTGAATGAAGCGCTTCCGGCATAGATTCTGTAAACAATCTATGGCTTCCGGTCGCAGTTCTACTATGTCACTGCCTTGAACACGCCTCTACCCAGGGCCGTTGGAGATGCTCAAAGTTGATTGGCTCCCGATTTTTCAGGAACTTGGAAGAGCTGGAGATAGCTTGCCTTGACAGACTAAGTTCGCAACAGCCCCCCGTGTTGCGTCACACTTAGGATGGGCGGGCCCAGGCTAGGGAAATGTAGCTTTTCAGACCTGTTGCTGTTCCTTAATATGTCTAAATGAGCAGCAGCACACCTGGCTACTCTAAGGTTAGCAGCATGTTTAGCCATCATATTTACATTAACGGACAGCGTGGTCATCTTCTAGTTGTGTATTCATCATGACATGTTTGTGCTCGATCAGCGCATTGCGACATGTTAAACGGAGGCAGAAACACGAGTCTGTGAACAATGGAGTATACACACTAAACAGCATTTATGTAGAGAGTATACACACTAGACAGCGTTTATGTAGAGAGCATGCACACTAGACGGCGTTTATGTAGAGAGCATACACACGACAGCGTTTATGTAGAGTATACACACTAGACAGAGTTTATGTAGAGTATACACACTAGACAGCGTTTATGTCGAGAGCATGCACACTAGACAGCGTTTATATCGAGAGCATGCACACTAGACAGCATTTATGTAGAGCAGGGGTGCCAGGGTGAAATTGGTCAGGGGGCCAGATTGTTTTCAAGTGGGACCTTGGGGGGCCACATTACCGGCGTGACAAGACCAAACACTAAACAAATAGACATACTATTTGATATCATTTATGAATATAAATATTATTTATAAATGTTTGTTTTTTTAAATAAACAAAAACAACAAAATGGACAAGGACACATAAAAACACAACTAAACTGTAAATTACTTTGATCAGATTTATTGACAACTTGCACATAAAACCATGTCAATACACAGGCCTAATTAGGCCAATTAAAAAAGATGGCCCTAAGTAGCCCTAAAGAAGTCAAAAGATGTGCCAAGGTTAAGTACTCCACCAACAGGCCAAGTGACTAAATATTCACTAGAACTTAATAATAAAAAGACATAAATAACAGATGGTACATTAACTTAAACAACTCCCACAAACTCCCACTCCCACAAACATACCCTCCCAATCATTACTTCACAGCACTATGTTACATGGGCAGACAAGCCAGCTACATTTTACATGTCGAAGCCAGAAGCCTTTTATTTTTCACCAGCTTGTCCACATTGGGGGACAGGCTCTGGGCCGTGGCTATTTTCATGACATCATTGAGATGTCCATGTGTCATACGATTGCGCATTTTCGATTTATTAATATTCATAACTGAAAATGCCTGCTCACATAAATATGTTGTCCCAAACATACAGAGTATTTTACCTGCAAATGCAGTGATAGTCGGGTACTCAGGTGGCAACGATTGGTAGAATGATTCAATACCAACAGATTTGTACATGTCCTTCAACCGCGTGCAGCATTGCAAGTCTATCAGTTCCATTTGCATCGCCTCGGGGACCTCGGAAGCATCCGTGGTGAATGGAGAGCCAAAAAACGCAAAGTCCTTTTCCAGTTCAGTGAAAACCGTGAATCGATTGGCAAACTCTTGCATGAGACCGGAAAGCAAGTTTGCATACCTGTCCATGCTCTGATGACTGACAGACAGAGATTTCAAACAGGGGAAGTGGGCTGCATTGCGCTGACAGAGCTGTGCCTTCCATAACGCAAGTTTACGTTGAAACGCACGGACACCGTCGTAATACTCGGTAACGAGTTTGTTGCGACCTTGCATATTAACATTCAATAAGTTCAGGTGTTCGGTAATGTCCACTAAAAAGGCAAGGTCCCTGGTCCATTCGGTGTCGTCCAATTCCTCCACAGGCTTCCCTTTAGCCTGCATGAACTCGGCTATCTCTTTGCACAATTTGTAGAACCGTTTGAGCACTGCGCCTCGGCTCAACCAACGCACATCGGTGCAAATCTCCGCCTCTGACGTCAATGCGATCGGCAGTGAAAGACAGGTAATTGTTCTGTAATAATTGTTCAATGGGGTGCGGCAGACATTGATGGCTCTCTGCCGGCCGAACGATTAGAGGGCCATCAGCAAGGGGGCCGGATTAGATGTTCATTCGGGCCGGATCCGGCCCGCAGGCCGCCACCATGGCACCAGTGATGTAGAGAGTATACACACTAGACAGCGTTTATGTAGAGAGCATGCACACGAGACAGCGTTTATGTAGAGAGCATGCACACGAGACAGCGTTTATGTAGAGAGCATGCACACTAGACAGCGTTTATGTAGAGAGTATACACACTAGACAGCATTTATGTAGAGAGCATGCACACTAGACAGCGTTTATGTAGAGAGCATGCACACTAGACAGCGTTTATGTAGAGAGCATGCACACTAGACAGCGTTTATGTAGAGAGCATGCACACTAGACAGCGTTTATGTCGAGAGCATGCACACTAGACAGCATTTATGTAGAGAGTATACACACTAGACAGCGTTTATGTAGAGAGCATGCACACGAGACAGCGTTTATGTAGAGAGCATGCACACGAGACAGCGTTTATGTAGAGAGCATGCACACTAGACAGCGTTTATGTCGAGAGCATGCACACTAGATAGCATTTATGTAGAGAGTATACACACTAGACAGCGTTTATGTAGAGAGCATGCACACTAGACAGCATTTATGTAGAGAGTATGTTATGCACAACCTGTCAACCTCGATTACAATTTCCTATCTCTGTATTGGCCTAATTTAATGTTTTAAAGTAATTATTTTTTCGACTAAAATGAATGACTAAAACTGGACTAAAACCCTTTTAGTTTTCATTGACTAAAACTAGATCAAAACTATCAAAGATGGAATTGACTAAAATGTGACTAAAACTAATAAGCATTTCGTCCAAAAGACTAAGACTAAAACTAAATCAAAAATGGCTGCCAAAAACAACACTGAACTGTACGGTACATTACAATAATGTTACGTTTTCTAAATATTCAGGGGTTTCATACTTAACATCTTGTACTAACATGTATCGCTGTCCAGTATTATTCAGAGGTGGACAAAGTACGCAAATTAATTACTTAAGTCAAAGTACAGATCAATCCATCCATTATCTGCAGCCGCTTATCCTGTACAATGTCACAGGCAAGCTGGAGCCAATCCCAGCTGACTATGGGCGAGAGGCGGGGTACACCCTGGACAAGTCGCCAGGTCATCACAAGGCTGATACATAGACACAGACAACCATTCACACTCACATTCACACCTACGGCCAATTTAGAGCCACCAATTAGCCTAACCTGCATGCCTTTGGACTGTTGGGGAAACCGGAGCACCCGGAGGAAACCCACGCGGACACAGAAAGGCCCTCGTCGGCCGCTGGGCTCGAACCGAGGACCTTCTTGCTGTGAGGCGACAGTGCTAACTACTACACCACCTAAGTACAGATCCCACTGGTCAAATGTTACTCCGATACAAGTGAAAGTTGTACAGTCAAATTTTTACTTAAGTTAAAGTACTGAAGTACTTGCTTTTAAACATACTTAAGTATTAAAAGTACATTTTCTGTCAACACATCGTTGTATTATTGCCACAACGCTTACAAAACCTAATGCCATTACCACAGACAGAAATGTGAATTCAAAAAATGAACACATGCTGTGGGGCGGCACAGTGGTGTAGTGGTTAGCACTGTCGCCTGACAGCAAGAAGGTCTGGGTTCGAGCCCCGTGGCCGGCGAGGGCCTTTCTGTGCGGAGTTTGCATGTTCTCCCCGTGTCTGCGTGGGTTTCTTTCGGGTGCTCCGGTTTCCCCCACAGTCCAAAGACATGCAGGTTAGGTTAACTGGTGACTCTAAATTGACCGTAGGTGTGAATGTGAGTGTGAATGGTTGTCTGTGTCTATGTGTCAGCCCTGTGATGCCCTGGCGATTTGTCCAGGGTGTACCCCGCCTTTCGCCCGTAGTCAGCTGGGATAGGCTCCAGCTTGCCTGCGACCCTGTAGAAGGATAAAGCGGCTAGAGATAATGAGATGAGATATGAGATGAGAACACATGCTGTGCCATCACGGTGGTTTAACCTTAAGCTAGCTAGTCAGTGAAACTCCACCTGACATGCTAGCAAACTCTTTTCAAACTCAAAATCATATTAGCTAATGGTCCTTGAAAAGAAAGATTTCTACATTCTATTTAACATTCTATTTAACATTCTAAGTATATATAAATACTTGATACTCCCTATTAGACAGACAGAACTGATGATGCCTTTCGGACGAGAGGCGAAACGTCTTCAAGACTTTTCAAGCAAGTCCAGTTGCTCTCTTCTACCAACCACAGATTACTATGTACCTGGACGACTGAGTATCTTCACAGATATGTTTCTACACACTTTGGGATGAGTTCCCTTCGACTAGTGCGGGAGTATGAGAGGACTTCCAGAAAACTGGTAGACATCTTAGCCAGAGAGGATCGTTCAATTTTGTCAGCCTGGAACGACCATCACTGAACAGAGGTGGGTGTCTATGACATCTATCAGCCACCTTCAATGCAGCCATCAGCATTCTGATTTGGATTCTATTATGATCCATGAGAGGATAAATACTTGATACTCCCTATTAGACAGACAGAACTGATGATGCCTTTCGGACGAGAGGCGAAACGTCTTCAAGACTTTTCAAGCAAGTCCAGTTGCTCTCTTCTACCAACCACAGATTACTATGTACCTGGACGACTGAGTATCTTCACAGATAAGGGTCCGGGTACTGAACTGGCCAGCCTGCAGTCCAGATCTTTCACCCATAGAAAACATTTGGCGCATCATAAAACGGAAGATATGACAAAAAAGACCTAAGACAGTTGAACAACTAGAATCCTACATTAGACAAGAATGGGTTAACATTCTTATCCCTAAACTTGAGCAACTTGTCTCCTCAGTCCCCAGACATTTACAGACTGTTGTAAAGAGAAAACGGGATGTCTCACAGTGGTAAACATGGCCTTGTCCCAACTTTTTTGAGATGTGTTGTTGTCATGAAATTTAAAATCACCTAATTTTTCTCTTTAAATGATACATTTTCTCAGTTTAAACATTTTATATGTCATCTATGTTCTATTCTGAATAAAATATGGAATTTTGAAACTTCCACATCATTGCATTCCGTTTTTATTTACAATTTGTACTTTGTCCCAACTTTTTTGGACTCAGGGTTGTATATACCCAGAGTCTTGCCCCTCGTGTCACGTGCGGGTTGCGTGCCCTGCGTGCAGGTTGCCACACATGGGGTAGAAAGTGAGATGTACTTCTGTCTTGCGGGCCGCACAAATAGCAAGTGTGGAATAGTTGTAGTACTTCTGAGGCACATCACTTGTATAATGACTGTGCATCACTCATGTGTCGTATGGTCATCGCAAAAAGCCCCTACTAGCCACGCTGCTGACTTGGTTCAGGCATACAAAATGAGTACAGGTCCCGTACGTAGTGTATGCATTCTTGATTTGTCACAAGACCTGTAGAATTTGCATGTGCAGGACCAAAAGTCTCCACAGGCAGTCTGCAACCTTCTACGGTGCTGAACACACGCAAGTGTCACGCAAGTCTCAAGCACGGTTTTGCCAGATTTTTTACTGTAGACCGCCAATAGCAGCACGTATGGCAGGTTGTGAGTGAGACTTTAGTTGAGCAAGTCGGTAACGGTATTTCTTACTTTCACCATAAATTTTTAGCGGAGCTTTTGCGCGGGCCAAAGGCTCGTGTGAGCAGAGCTCCATACTTAAGAAAATATGGTAACCCACTGAGTTGATTTTTCATGGACACACAGGGATCCCAGCCGTGTACGTCCGTCCGTTCGTCCGTGCCCCTCGCGATTCTGATTGGCTGTTTGATTTTGGCAGGAACTAGAAGCTTGAGCGTGCCTACATAATTTATTTTTGTCTACAGATAATTTCATATTTATCTGTTTGTTCCACTGAGAACAACTCAAACAGTGCAACAAAATAATAATAATTTTTACAAACTTTAATACAAACTTTAAAAAGATGTCAGAACAAGTTAACCAAGGAGAGAAAAATGAAGTCAAAACCGGGAAGAGAAAGAGAGTTTTGACAGAGGAAGAAAAGGAAAGATGTGAAAGAGCTAGAGAAAGGTGAAGAAATCTTTCACAAGAAAAGCGACAAGCTGACAGAGAAAGAAAACGTGTAAAAAATGAATTAATAGAAATGATGAGTTGTAGGAATTTAATTCTAAATAGTGATGTTGATTTTGAAATCACTGCAAAATCCTTCAGGATCTGACAAGTTGACCTGAATCCAGTCAGTGGTTTCATGAATCGTGTATCTTTTGTTTTCAAAACATTTTGCTATAAATCCCTAAAGCACACTGTAGTTTATAGTAATAAAAAGAATAATATAATTAGATTAGATTAGATTAGATTAGATTAGATTAGATTAGATTAGATTAGATAAAACTTTATTGATTCCTTTCGGTGGGTTCCCTCAGGGAAATTAAGATTCCAGCAGCATCATTACTGATAAACAGAGAAAATAAATAGAGAAAACTTCTAGATAAATTAAAATAAATTAAGTATTTACATATACAAATATAAAAAGAATAAGATATGGGGAAGAGAGGGGGGCGAAGGAGGGGGGGAACCGGGGGGGGGAGAGAAGGGGGGCGAAGGAGGGGGGGAGAAGGGGGGGAGAGGGGGGCGAAGAGGGGGGGCGAAGGAGGGGGGAGAAGGGGGGGCGAAGGAGGGGGGGAACCGAGGGGGGGGAACGGGGGGGGGGGAGAGAAGGGGGGCGGCAGGAGAGATATTGCACTTTATATTGCACATTATATTGCACATTGTCCGGTATTGCTTATTGTTAGACTAAGCTACTACATGTGAGTTTGGAGAAATTTATCTTCTCGTGATGAAATTGAAACACATCAAAGTACATCATCTGTTGCATGTTTGTTTTCATTTGAATGGAAGCTCCACTATTAGGTAGTACCTAATTTTATGTTATTTATATGACTTTAGTATATAGCTGTCAAAAGCCTGGGCCTTAAAACCAGTTCCTGCTGTGATGTCATGCACTCAGGGCTGGCTGGCTCAGTGGGGCAGCTCGTATGCCAACTTTGAGGTTGATTTTAACTCTCAAAAATATATATTTTTTAATTCCCATTTATGCAGCATACAAGAGTCAAAGATGGAGATACTATCCACTCAGAAATGTATTTAAAATTAAAGGTTCTGCTTATCTCCTTTAAGCTTGAAAGTGCCAATTTTGGAGCAGGGGGTTATTTCTTGGATAGCAGCCTCTTAGTCTATGGTGATCTGAACTGTAGACAGTGATCCATCAGCTTCCAGTTCATGGCAGGGCTGTGCCATGGTGGTTCCTGGGTTGTTCCTGATCATCCAAACAAATTTCCTTTCAGCTGATGTTGACAGTTTGGGTTTTCTTGAAGCAAAGTGACTACACCAGTCACAGTTGTTTGAACTGATCTTGGAATTTGCAGTTGTTTAGAAATGGCTCCAAGCAGTGGCATGCACAGATAGACACGAGGTGGTGCTCAAGCACCTGCCCCTCTGCCCTCTGTCCAAAAAAGTGCCCTTTTGAAATTTTTTTTTTACAGTTTACTGAGGCCAATGTCGACATGATCTTTTAGAAAAGCCGCGGCATTAAAAGCGTGTGTGAAAATAATGTCCCGATGTGTGCCCCCTCCGCACACACACCGGACCTCTGTCTCTCTTGCTCTGTCACGTGAACAAGCGTGCAGTGCATTCAATGTGAGGTTGCAGCAGCATAGCGTCCTGGAAGCCACGGCCTTGTCGTAGCGCAGACAACACATCGGGCAGTCAGTCAGCTCTTCCCCTGCCCCACCAGCCAGGTAACACATGAATCGAGTGAAAATGTATTGTTTGCCCTCTAAGCCCAAGCTGTAATTATTTTGTCATGAAGTAGCCCGTTGCATACAGAAACAACTGCACATGGCAGCCTTTGCCAGCTTATTTGCTCCTTTCCATATGGAGAAACAAACTGAACAACATTTTAAATGTAGCCTAAACCATTGAGGCAACCCCACTCTCCATCAATTCCGACCTGTTTTTATAACATGATTAAGAATATCACGTTATGCTAGTATGCACACCATTATGCAAATAAAGGAGAGCTCTGTTGAGCCCATTGAGTGTGTATATTTCGTTACAAATTTTAAGATGATCTCATGGAAATCTGTGAATAAACACAGTCTTGAGACTCAAGTCAGTGATGGGAAGATCAGACTTTCAGACTTTATCAGACTTTTTAAAGATGGAACTACAGAAAAATACCCAAAACTTTGATATGATTATGAACACAAGAGGAGGGTTAAATCCCAGACTTTTATAATAAGGTGTTCCACATGCGCAAAAAAGTGCCCTTTTTTCCCCCCAGAGCACTTGCCCCCCAAAATGTCTGTGCACGCCACTGGCTCCAAGAGATATTCCAGAGTTGTGTATATCTGCGATCTTCTTTCTCAGATCTGCACTGAGCCCCTTGGACTTTCCCATTTTACTGTGTGTTGGTCAATCCAATCAGTGCTGTAAACAAACCCTTTTTATGATGGCAGAGAGAATTTACCAGCTGTACTCAATCATGATCAGTAACAGGAAGTTAAGAGACCTCAGCCTTGGCAAGATAAGAGACATTTTGGAAGTTTCAGCACCTCTGAATTAATAATCTAAGTGAGCATATGTAAATTTTTGATCCTGTATGTATAATTTTAACCCTGTGTTGATTTCAGAAAACCCAAAGAAAATTAAAACTTGTGCATCAAATTCTAGTGTTTTTTTAATTAAAAATGTATGCTGTACAATCATTCTGCCATAGAAAAAGCCCAAATATTGCCATGACATTCATATCCAAGATGATATTCATGTCACTCTGTGTGTGTGTGTGTGTGTGTGTGTGTGTGTGTGTGTGTGTGTGTGTGTGTGTGTGTGAATTACTTCAGCTCTCTACTCCCTATTGTACTTGTGTAGTTGTACTTGCTTTTGTTGACCATTTGTAGAGTTATCACAAAATTGTAATTTTGGCTGTCACTGTTTAATTTACATTTCAGTAGTGCAGTGAGTGTCAGTCCCATACTCTTTCTTTGATCTTCATTTTGACGTCAGACACCCTTGACGTGATGTTTACATCATGCCTATACACTTTAAAAAGTGCATATTCTCCATTAGTTTTGACTTCTGGACACAGACAAACTGAATAGTGTCTGTTGTACCAATGGATGATGTGTGCATTTCTTGTTATTTTCAACATGGAGACCACTCTCATTCCTGAACGTCAGTAAATATTAAAAGCTGAGCAAGTAATAATAAGTCAATTAAAACAACTTCTTTAATTAAATAAAGAAAAAAATATTATGCATTTTCAGGTTAAAGCTTTTAATGGGTTATTAAACAGGGTCTAAAACAGTTTTGATCATTGCTACATGCAACAGTGAATAATGAATACATTATTAGTTATCCTTCATCCTAAACATGAGGTCTTTGAGACTTTTTAAAGGGATTCTCCAGCGGATTTAATCTTAAACTTATGTTAAGTAAAAGTATTTGTAGATTTCAACAGTCAAACATTCATTTTTGGAGACCAAATTGTGTTCTAGAAAGGTTAATTTTTATTAAAATACCAGACGAGCCTCCTGTGGAAGTGACATATGCGATGACATGGCTTAGTGGAAGCTTGGAGCAACTCAGCTGTTTACATCATCTGCTTACATCATGGTTTTGTTAGTTTTACAAGTATTTTTACAGAATTTATAGGTTTTTAAATAAGTAACGTATGCCTCATTGCGCAGCATATAAATGCCAAAATGATGCTAAAAAGAAAGACGAGAAGATATCTTTTCACCATTTACCTGGCCAGAATCATCTGACTATTCACAAGAAATTGATTCATGCCATCAAAAGCCCTCACAACAATCTGCCTGTGGTGCCCTACTTATGCTCCAAACATTTTGAATCATCCTGTTTCGATGAATCGATGGAATTAAAAGCAAGGTTAATGGGGGCTTCCAGAATGAAAAGAAAGAAAAGATGATGCTGTGCCAACAATATTTGCCCATCGTTCAGCTCCAAAAGTCCGCCAATGCAGTGCTGAGCGGCAACAGACAACAACACTGGGAGGTTAGTTTCAACTTTGTTCTACCATGATTCTTTGTAGTATACAGGGATGGATCCAGCCCAAGAATCTGACAGATGCACATTTGCAGAAACATTTTAACTAATTTTACCAGATTGCTATGGATTTTCACAGGGGCATAGAGCACACCAAGCCTTTTCCGAAGAGGGTAGCCACGGCCCACTACGACCGCGTCTTGGCCCCGTCTGTCGGTTGAGCGTAGCTAGTGGTAAAGTAAACAAACACCCCATGACCCATGCCAAGTGGTGCACATATATTTCTGCATGCGCATCAGTCTGGATTCATCCCTGGTATATTATTGGTGTCTTACCTTGTGAATTGTAATCGGTATTCCAATGCGTTGTAGGCTCTTCAATGTATATTGGAAGAAAATACGGATAACAAAGAAAACACAGACGTTAAAGAACAGTCTCCAATGGATCAAGAGACAGAGCATTCGATTGAGCTTCAGGTATGGCCTACTATACTCCAGATAAGAGAATTACTCAGAATGTTTTGCATGAAACTCATCTCATCTCATTATCTCTAGCCGCTTTATCCTGTTCTACAGGGTCGCAGGCAAGCTGGAGCCTATCCCAGCTGACTACGGGCGAAAGGCGGGGTACACCCTGGACAAGTCGCCAGGTCATCACAGGGCCGACACATAGACACAGACAACCATTCACACTCACATTCACACCTACAGTCAATTTAGAGTCACCAGTTAACCTAACCTGCATGTCTTTGGACTCTGGGGGAAACCGGAGCACCCGGAGGAAACCCACATGGACATGGGGAGAACATGCAAACTCCACACAGAAAGGCCCTCGCTGGCCACGGGGCTCGAACCCGGACCTTCTTGCTGTGAGGCGACAGCGCTAATCACTACACCACCGTGGCAGGAGGCCTATCTGGTATTTTTGTAAAAATTAAATTTTCTAGAACACTATTTGGTCTCTGAAAATGAATGTTTGACTGTTGAAATCTATGAATACTTTTACTTAACATAAGTTTAAGAGTAAATCTGCTGGAGGATCCCTTTAAAAGGGAAAGAGCTTTGGGTGTACTGCGTGTTTCAACATTCCCTATGGGAAAATTGTTAGAGATTTTTTTATTTTTATTTTTTTAACTGGATTTTCATTACCTTTAGGAATCAGTTACATATTATTGTGATTTATTTCCTTAAGAAACCAATTAAAAGACTCACACTGTTCTTTAGGGAACCAGTGAAGGTGTCTTTTAATCAGTTTTGTTTTAAGTAACAGGTGCATTTGGGGATGGTTAGTTATTTCTGCAATTAAATTGAATCATATTAAGTATGTGGTGACATTATTAGTCAAGAGTTTACACTGAGCAATACACAGCAGCCAAGCTAAGGAAAAACCCAAAATATATTATATTAATTATATTATCAGGATATTTTAGCAAAATGTATTTCCCCCCATTTTTAATCAGAACAAGAATCGTTCTGCAATGTGCTGCCGTTACTGTCATTTCACTAACTTCATACAAAAAATGTTTTCAAGTTTATTTATTTATTTATAAAACCAATAAAACATTTATAAAATGAATTATTCACCAAAAAGTGATCTCTTAATGCACTTACTTGTGCTTGCTTTAAATGGTAAGTTAAATAAGGTTTTGGAAATTAATTTCAAAGTAGCACTAGTAGATAAAAAAAATGCACCTATATAGTTCAGCTTGTATATAATTTCCAATAAAAACCTTTTGGACCTTTCAAAATGTTTAATAAATGAGTAACCAATATCACACATAGAATTGTTTGTGACAATGAATAGGAAATGATTCAAATAAACATTCTTTAAACATTATTCTTGTGCTGGACAGTTGTCCACTTTTATTTTAATCAAATTTTTACAAAAGAAATATTCTTTCCTAATCATACAGTAAAATGATACATTGACAGAATTTGTCATATAGTGCACTAATATTGCAAATGAATAAAAAATTTTTTTTTACTAAAATTACAAAAATATTCTTGTGTTGCACAGTTGCCCAACCTGTTTTATATTTGCTTTGAACAAATTGTTACAGAAGAAATAATCTTTCATAATCATGCAGTAATATGATACAAGACAAACTATGTAATATAAGTACATTATTAATTACAAATTTGTCCATTATCATTATTATCACCAATAAGGAAATCTTTAATTTAATGAGCTATTTTATTCATTTCTTTAAAAAAAACTTTTTAATAATAAAAACTCTTATATGCATGGATTGTTTTATCATCCATTATTTTTTGCATTAATCCCAAAATTGTTTCATTAATCTCAGTGATAGAGAGAAAATAGTATTACTGGATGCAAAATAAATTATTCCAATTAATTTAATAATGTTGCTCTATATTTCTGTTTCTCTCATTGTATTTATTGCGATGTGTAATTATTAAGCCACTGTTTGCCAGCAATTTGAATGATTTCCCAGGTCTTTAAAAATGTCACTCTATGCATGATACTCATATTTTTAATACAAGGATAGATAGACATTGGTGTGATAGTGATCAGAAAGCATCAACCTTATTTAGTCTAAGAAGTTTAATAAACTGTTCACGTATTTCTTTATTTCTGATACCATAGATTACTGGGTTGCAGATACCAGGGACAAGTAGATATCCAAGACTAGTAAGGATACGTAGGTCAGGTGTAAGGCCTGACTGGATTCTGTAGGCCAAAAAGGCCACCATGGATGTGAAGTAGGCAATACAGATAACTATCAGGTGGGTGGTACAAGTGGAGATGGCTTTGCTGCGTGACTCTCCTGCAGCTGATCGGAAAATCACAAAAAATATGGTAATGTACGAAAATGCAATGCCAACACAGTCAATAGTTGGTATACAGAAACTGATCAGACCAGCTAAGTAGTTCTTTGTGGTGTCTTCACAGGGGATGGCCAAGGTGACCACCAGCTGATGTTCACAATGAACATGATAAAGAACATTAGAGGAACAGAATCTAAGTGTTCCAACCAACGCAACCATGGCTGTTATAATGAATGTATTACGAATTACAATTATACATGTAGTAATCATACAATTAGTGAAACTCATGAAATTGTTGTACCGTAATGGCATGCATATAGCAAAGTAGCGATCTACAGCCATCCCAAACAAGATAGTGGACTGAAAACTGCAGGCATAGTGAACAATAAACATCTGGATCAGACATAATTCTCGAGGCCAAACATTGATCCCTGATGCTAAACTAAATAACAATCGTGGGACAACACAGCATGGCACACATATATCCACACATGCTATTAAACATATCAGCACATACATTGGAGAATGAAGTGTTCTCTGTCGTGTAATGACAAATATAAGGGTGATGTTAGTGATGACTGCAAAGATGAACATTATGCTAAATGGGATGAAAAGGAGTCTTCTGTATTCTTTTAGAGAGGAAAATCCAATTAGATAGAATTCAGTGTGGGTAAAATTCTTTGATGGCCCAAATTCCATTGTGATGCAAGTATGTGATCCAAAAATACAGGCAAAACATCAAAATACCTGAAAGACAAAAAGAATAAACCAAAATTACTAGAACACAATTGTTTCATACTCTGTTGCAGTATAGGGGGTCTGTTTGTCTACATCAAATACAATAGCCTCACAAGTCAGAACTTTCTTTCTGATATCAAAGGAAATATCTTCAGCTATGCAATGCTCCATGCTGGGAAATGCAGCTATTCTACTAAGAAATGCAATATAAGTGGCTGAAAAACCATATCCATCCTCACTTTAATACAGATAGGACAGAGTCTAAAAATACAATGAAGATAAAACATCTGTTATAAATAACTTGAGAGCTACATTAAGTACAGCTGCAAAATGTCAAAGAAGAAAAGGAGAGATGTAGTAAAAAGAATTCAGTGATATGGGAGAAGTTGGGACATGCAGTTGCATTCCAAATCATTTGCAGGGGTTTGGAATTTGAAGACCTGCCACAAGCATGTTGCAGTAGCTTAGTTTAAGAGACTAAACTAGTACATGGGTGGCTCATAATGGCCAGATCTCACTTGATGTTCTAAATAAAGAAACCTACATGACCAAGTCAGGTTAGCAACATGATCAGAGAACAGAAATTACACCAAAGTGTTGTGAACAATCAGATGCTGTGATCAGAGAGTTCTTCTGAGAGATGACCAGATATACAGCAGCTCAGCCTGTGGAACGGAAAGGAGAAAATCAGTTGTGTTATCTACAGAACAATGATATAAATAATAAAGTTAGGACATAACCTCACAGAAAGAGCAGGTCTAGAGGGAAAACAATAGTTTGCTGTAAGCAGGTAAAGGCTTAGTGGAAGTTGGAAGTAAATGATACAAAGTGATGTTGATGTCTAGAGCTGAGAAAGATAAAGCTGAACTCCGACTGGAGAACATTTTTGCCTATGTGTCAGAGGGGACTGGTTAAAGATCAGGTGAAATGACTAAAAGAAAGAAAGGAGGCAGGAAGACTGGACCTGTCTCAATGGAGATTTAAGGGCAAAGATTAAGGAAAATGTCCAGTGCTTCTATGCTGTTTCCTTAGTAAGACAGAAAAGATTAGAGATTAGAAAAAAGGCAACAATAACAGCATGGAATTTAAATGGCAAGCGGTGCGGAGCCATTTTTGGAAGAGAAGCCTGTGCCACTCCCCCTGTCAGTTTCTTGAGTGTGAGGCAAAAGCAAATAAGTAAGAGTAATATTTTGATGAGAACATTAGTGAAGGTGATACCTAGCCAGGAAGGAGAAGGTCAGTCTTGAGCAGGGTTAGGAGGGAAAGGACAGCATTCCATGCTAATGGTACTGTCTGGCTCTACCAGTTTGTTTTCCTACCTTGGCTTGGAGCAAAATCTTTTAAAACAAGTTTTCTAACTCCCAAAACACAGCCAGCCTTGGATAATGGCATAGTCTCTTAGTCTTTTAATTGGAGCAAAAAGTAATGACCTTTGCTCCTGTGTGTATTAGTTAGGTCTTCAAGAGTTGGTGTTCTCATGCACACATGAACTATAGGGGATTTATTGTCATAAACATTGCTTCAAGATTAAATACATAAACATTGTACAAACATTGTGAATATAAATGCATTAACTTATTGTTTACTTAATATATGGGCATGTTATAAATTGTTCAACATTTCTAAGTATTTAAGAGTTAATATCACAGATCATGTTCTTTACAAGATCTAATAAGATTATATTAAATTGTCTTTTTGGTGGCATGGCTGCATAAAATAATTACTCAGGGTCAGCCAAAATGTAAAATGTAAGAGCTGAAATTTTAGCATTAATATTAAAATTGTTGTAATATTAAAAATGTATTGACATGATACAATGTTTTCTTTCCTCACTGTTTTTCATTTGCTGCTGGTCACATTACAGTAGTGTCAGTAGTTCCAGCACAATATTACTGCATCATCATTTATGTCACCACCAGTAACGTCATGGTCGGACACAACACATCAATCCAATATTTTTGATTCCCCCTGGACCCCTGGCAAAAGATTACCATTAATGTGACTAGGTCACCAGGGGATAGGATAACATTTTGACTTTACCATTTTGCTCCCATCCCCACACGACACCATTACAGCATAAGAGCAGTAAATAAATGGTTTTCAGTGTATGTGTGAATGGCATAAAAGTCAACAATCAAGAGAAGCCCCCACCAGAGTAAATACTGAGAGTTTACCACAAGCTGTAAACCAGGTGGCACAATGATGCAGTGTTGCCTCACAACAAGAAGGGTTCGAACATCATAGTCGACAGGGACCTTTCTGTGTGGAGTTTGCATGTTTTCCCCATGTCTGCATGTTTCTTCTGGGTGCTTTGATTTCCTCCCACAGTTCAAAGACATGCAGATTAGATAAAAATACCCAGCCACTGGGGTTGCACAAATGCCAGTCCCAAGCCTGGATAGATTGGGGAGGGTTGCGTCAGGAAGGGCATATGGTGTAAAAACATATGCCAAATCAAATATGCGACCTCTAATGGGAGCAGCCAAAAGAAGAAGACCACATGATGATAACCATTAGTTACCCTCAAAAACATGAAGACCATGTTAGAGTTTGTATATGGGTCACTTTAACAGGAATACATCTGCTCATTTATGCAGTTATCCAATCAGCCAATCATATGGCAGCAGCAAAAGAACTAAAAAGAGCTTCAATTAATGTTCACATCAAACATCAGAATAAAGAAAAAGTGTGATCTCTGTGACTTTGATTGTGGCATGGATGTTGGTACCAGAAGGACTGGCTTTTGCTGATCTCCTGGGAATTTCACAGGCAATGTTGTGTAAATCTGAACCTCAAAAGTAGCCAAACATAAATGAAAGAAGTTACATGGAAAAATGCCTTTATTGCATAAAACCAATTCTGACACTGAGTGCTGAGTCTGAACCTCCACCAATAATTTTAAAACTGTCCTGCTACAAGGGGCCCACCCAAAACAAAATGGCAGCTCCTATTAAAATTTTTGTTAAAAGCACTTTTCTTTGTTTGAACACAGACTTCTGATTGGCTGCCCAATGCAGGCTTCTCATTGGCTAAAGCATACCTTTGGCTGAACTTAAAATAAAACAGACCCGTTCATATTTCCTACCATGTGACCTTTAAACTACTCAATGGTGATTCTGTGTTGAAACACTGAGACCCTGTCCACACGTAGCCGGGTATCTGCTAAATCGAAGATATTTTTCTACGTTTTGGCCCGTCATCCACATGAAAACACATCAAAAACGAATATTTAAAAAAACTCCGGGCAAAGTGAAGATTTTTGAAAACTCCGTGTATGCCTTTTCGTGTGGACAGAGATAACCGGAGTTTTGCGTTTTAGAACGTCACAATCTGCGCCAAAAAAATGACAACAAATCTGCCCTGACGTCAAACGTGCGACCTTTGTTTACTGCAGAAGCCAGATTAAGCATGGACTTAAGCTAGCCGCACACCACGGCGATCCACGCGGTACCGAACCGACCCATTTCAGAGCCGACTCCCGACAGGGCACGCACATATCCCCCGACTGTTGACGAGTGCAGTCGCGATTGAAGTGACAACTTAATAGCTTTGTGATTGGCTATTGGATATAGTTACTGTTAAATCCAACACTTGAAGATGCTACAGGCTGAATTACAAATGACACAACATGGAATATGTAGCGCACTATCTAGGCTGCATGAGCTATTATTCCCAACCTTAAATAGTGCACTTAGGGAGTTAAAGCGATTTGGAATTCAGCCACACAACTTGAGCAGAGTGGCTTTCCAGCCCACTGTGTCTATGGATAAAGCTTCAGTCTATGGAATTACAGTATATACCTGCATTAGGTGCTACCAACACGTATTTCTCACGCTAGAAATTGTGTTTAATGATGTCACGTGTTATATGCGAAAGATATGATTGGCTATTGCTAGCGACTCTCGCCGATCAGTCTGGCTCCCGATTAGTTTTTCGAATCGGCTGTGAGATGAGTCGGTACCATCGAAAACTAGTCTTTACGCCTGACTCGCGACTTCAGTTGGCTCGGTATGCTGAAAATCGGCGTAGTGTGCGGCTAGCTAAAGAGTAATGGATCGGAGTAGTGCCTTGAAAGCGTTAATTATTGTGCAGGTTACATGTTTAATTTTAGAAGCCCAACTACTGCTCCAAGAGCACAGGCGATGTGATTAGGGGGTCGGATTTGGGGAAATAATGCCATCTACAGGTTGGGAATGCTTATGAATGTGATTGAAAACGCAGATGTTCGGTTATGTGTGGAAGGGATTTTTTTCGAAGACGAGGTGGTGTGGATAAAACATTTTTATAAACGGAGGGGGGGAAAATGTTCGGTTTTAAAAATACCCGGCTACGTGTGTACATGGCATAAGTGCTTTTACAATAACAATCAGTGGTGAAGAAACATAAGATGGTCTCTCACACACACAAGATCCTCTAAACATTTGAACTCATAAATTGTTCCTAGGCTCAGCTTAATGGAGCTTAGTGTCAGAAAACCCCCTAAGTATATTATAAATTCAGACTAAAGGCCAATTTATGCTGACAACCCAGTCCTCGCAGATAGCGTCGCAGACAGTGTATGCGTAGCCCCCCCCCACCTTCGCAGACGCTCTGCGCGCACCTCCCAAAAATTGTGACCACCGCAGAAGCCTCGCAGACAGCGCCGCAGACAAGAGGGCTCTGATTGGTCCACTCTACATCCGCTGTACACGCACTTCCGCTTCCCTACTTTCCCGGTTTGTTTTGTTTTCACTACCGCCATTTTTAAAAACACGAGCGAAGATGGAGCAGCACGAAGAGCGGTTGATTGAGGAAGTACGTACATCTATACGACTCCAGATCTAGTCATTATAAAAAAAAAGTTCTAGTCATTATCAGTAACCGGAGGATAAACACTCCACTAACCACACCCACCAACTACTCCTAGCGACTTCGCGCCCCCTTGCGTTGTGGCGGTGAATAACATCGCGCACGCCTATTACTCCCCGCTCAACGATAAATTACAACTGTCTGCGAAAAGCTATCTGCGAAAGCCTTGTCGCAAGAGCATGCAGAGGCCTTTAGTAATACAACATAATTTCTCATGATTTTAGAAAAATATTTGTAGCAAGTCCAAAGACGTGCAGGTTAGGCTAATTGGTGACTCTAAATTGACCGTAGGTGTGAATGTGAGTGTGAATGGCTGTTTATTTCAATGTGTCAGCCCTGCGATGACCTGGTGACTTGTCCAGGTTGTACCCCGCCTCTTGCCCATAGTCAGCTGGGATAGGCTCCAGCTTGCCCGTGACCCTGCACAGAATAAGTGGTTACGGATAATGGATGGATCGATTTGTAGCAAGCTAATGCAATTGCGTGTGCCATGCCCATAAAATATTGGAATGAGAGAGTACTGACTTTCTAAACTGGCTAACAAAGGTCCAGTCCACAGTCTGACCTACTGACCCTTGTAACAAAGAACCTGGTAGAAAAGTAACTGGCCAGAGAAACAGAAATCTTAACACATTCTAAAGCTCTAAAGTACGGAGCCCGGATAGTGTCATCCTGCTTAATATTTTTAGACCTCACTTTTGCATTCCCTCGCAATACTTTTGCGTGCCCTCGCAATACTTTTGCGTTCCCTCACAATACTTTTGCGTGCCCTCGCAATACTTTTGTGTTCCCTCGCAATAATTTTGCGTGCCCTCGCAATACTTTTGCATTCCCTCGCAATACTTGTTTGCGTTCCCTCGCAAAACTTTTGCATTCCCTCGCAATACTTGTTTGCATTCCCTTGCCATCCCAATTCCATCCTCATGATCCGTTTCCGGGCTACTTATCAAAACCCATGCTCACGCATCGTGAGCTCCTCACGATGTGATGTGGGGTGGGCGCCGTCCACAAATAGTTAGAAGAAACATAGCCTACGTGATGGAAGCTGGTTTTATTGGAATTGATCGCAAACGCAATAGTAAAAGTTACATGTGCAAAGTACAGTGAGTTAATAAGCGTCATTCATGTTTTGTGAGCTCCTGGACAATAGCAGACTTTCCAATCTAGACTTTCACGAGACACCAACGCATAGGTAAGTGTATAATGCATCAACAAATGAAACTAGAATAAATGACACTGGAAATGTGATGGTTGTTAGTTACTGGTTTATGTCAAGTGTTAACGGTCATTATATACATGTAGACAAGTTGCAATTGTTATCAACATTTTTAGCTAGTGCTGCAGGGCAGGATGTTGTTAAGCGCTAGCTGCTGTAGCGCTAGTCAATGTCTTGGCTCAGACGGGCAGCTCATATCGACACAACACCGGATCATCTCCAAAATCTAATCACTTGTCAGTTAGGCAATTTCCTCAAAATTTCATTGAAATCCATCCATAAGTTTTTGAGTTATGCCGTTGAAAGACAAACAGAGATAAATAGACAGACAAACGGGGTGAAAACATAACTTCCTTGGCGTAGGTAATATGTGAATCGCTATCATGTTGTGTTAAAGTGAACACCGATCATAAATTTCTAGCTGTCTTCACGTTTACTAGCTGATGTGTGTGTGGTTTTCAGTGTTTGTGTCTGTATATGACCTATGCTTAGTTAGAATTGAGATGGTTTGACAGAGTAGCAGTAGGGAGTCTTATGACAAAATGAGTTAGACTGTAGGCTATACAAGATATCCCAATAAAGTGTGGACACACTTTGAATAATTGTAAGTACAGTAGGTGTTGATTAAGATCCATGCAATTTTCAAAGTTCAATATAATTTACATTATAATTCATTATAATTAACATTGTAATTCACTTAATTTTTTTGTCACCACCTATTCTCAAACTCATGTAAAGTTTAAGCTATGAGACCAGAAACAGTCACTGAAAGTGAATGCAGCCATTGAAAGTAAATGCACAAAAATGGTTTTAGCCCTTTCAAAGTCCAGTGGTTTGACAGAGGGATATTATGATGTTTGTCTGGTAACTCCTAGTTTGAAAAGTGCTGATTTATTCAGTGGCATGACAAAAGGTGTAATGTATACATTATATATATATATATATATATATATATATATATATATATATATATATATATATATATATATATATATATCTGTGTGTGTGTCTTTCATACTTACCAGACTGAGTACGGTCATGCTGACGGCCAACATTGAGGTTGTGGTCAATAACACTGAGGTGGAGCCTTGCCTGCATTGTGACATATGTGAAGTGGCGCCTCTTCTCTGCGTACTTCAGCATAGAGCTGTGGAACACTTCAAGGTCCCCTAAAAGAAAAAAAGAAGATTGTATTTACACATTTTCAACTTTATACATATACAAACAGTCTGAAATTATTGCTATTGCTATGATCACTATTTTTTTATGTTTTGTTGGGCAAAGTAAAGTTTTTCTTGTACATTAGCGAAATTGCTTTTGTTTTCCCAAAGGACAGGTTAAGCATAGCATTATTCATGCTTCTCTAAGAGGTGTTCATATTTGTTTAGGGACAAATGTGATCAACCTACGGCTCAGAAGTTTATCCAAACTTACCTGTATGCTTGAACAAAGTCAGCTTCACCTTCTTCCACTTCTCTGTCCACCCTTTCTCTCTCTGCCCATTCTAACTCCATCTGGCGAATTTCTTCATCTGTATATTCGGGTTCATAAAGATATCCCTTTGGCTGTGAGATGAAGTCAATGTTTTCAACGTCGCTGTCGTAGTCAGACATGTTGTCGCTAACTTTGCTAGCAGTAAACAATGAATGAAACAGCCGTGGCTGTCACCTGGCGGCAGCGCGCAGTGATAAGAAGGGAGAGAAAATAGTGCCAAGCGATTGCGAGGTCTGACTTTTTATTTGGCAACGGTTTTGTGATGCAAATATATCACTCTTTTGAACACATACTGTTTTGAGAAGAAAAACGTTTTACTTTCGTGACCCCAACAAACTTGCCGGACTACTTTCGTCTGGACCAAAACTAGACAAGAACTGGACTCACAGGATGCTGTCGGGGGTAAGTCAATGTATTTGCACGACACTGTTGACGGGGATGCCATACAGATTCATGTCAAAAATCCCGAACTATTGCTTTAAGCTTGAAAGTGCCAATTTTGGAGCAGGGGGTTATTTCTTGGATAGCAGCCTCTTAGTCTATGGTGATCTGAACTGTAGACAGTGATCCATCAGCTTCCAGTTCATGGCAGGGCTGTGCCATGGTGGTTCCTGGGTTGTTCCTGATCATCCAAACAAATTTCCTTTCAGCTGATGTTGACAGTTTGGGTTTTCTTGAAGCAAAGTGACTACACCAGTCACAGTTGTTTGAACTGATCTTGGAATTTGCAGTTGTTTAGAAATGGCTCCAAGAGATATTCCAGAGTTGTGTATATCTGCGATCTTCTTTCTCAGATCTGCACTGAGCCCCTTGGACTTTCCCATTTTACTGTGTGTTGGTCAATCCAATGAGTGCTGTAAACAAACCCTTTTTATGATGGCAGAGAGAATTTACCAGCTGTACTCAATCATGATCAGTAACAGGAAGTTAAGAGACCTCAGCCTTGGCAAGATAAGAGACATTTTGGAAGTTTACCTTGATTTACCTTGATCCTCCTCTTCTACGTCTTACGACGATGTAGTTGAGGAGATGACGGGGAAGAGAGTCATCTTCTGACTCGTATAATCCCCCACTCAGTGCTTGAGGAACCTGTCCAGATGCCCCTTGAACTGGTTGATATCTTCTGACATCACTGCTTCTGTAGGAAGTCTGTTCCAGTCATTGACAATTCTTCTGGCAAAGAAGTATTTCCTTACATCCAGTCTGGAATGCAACTTAGCTATTTTGTAGGGATGGCCTCTTGTTGTCCTACTGTGTTCGATAGTAAATATTTCTTTGGGATCTATGCATTCCATTCCTTTAAATATTTTAAACACCTCTAGAAGGTCCGCCTGTGCTCGCCTTGTCTCCAGTGTGGTAAGATTTACTGCCTTAAGTCTAGACGGATAGTCTAAATGTCCAATTCCAGGGATCATTCGGGTGGCTCTACACTGTACACTCTCCAGAAGGTTGACATCTTTCCGCTGCCATGGACGCCATGCTTGAATCACATAGTCCAGGTGGGGCCTTACAAGTGTTTTGTACAAAGTTATCACCGTAGCATTGGTTTTGTACTTGATGGACCTTGCTATCATACCCAAGATGGAGTTGGCTTTCTTTGCTGCTCTGGCGCAGTGGGAAGCTACATCCAGTTTGTCGTTGATGAAAACACCTAAATCCTTCTCTTCGTGAGAAGTTCCAATTGGTTCATCTCCCATAAAGTAGTCATATTGTGGGTTGTTGTAACCATAATGCACACATTTACATTTATCAGCGTTAAATAGCATCATCCACTCCTTACTCCACTGGAATAACTTCCTCAGGTCCGCCTGTAGTTTTTCAGCACCTCTGAATTAATAATCTAAGTGGGTATATGTAAATTTTTGATCCTGTATGTATAATTTTAACCCTGTGTTGATTTCAGAAAACCCAAAGAAAATTAAAACTTGTGCACCAAATTCTAGTGTTTTTTTTAATTAAAGATGTATGCTGTACAATCATTCTGCCACAGAAAAAGCCCAAATATTGCCATGACATTCATATCCAAGATGATATTCGTCACTGTGTGTGTGTGTGTGTGTGTGTGTGTGTGTGTGTGTGTGTGTGTGTGTGTGTGAATTACTTCAGCTCTCTACTCCCTATTGTACTTGTGTAGTTGTACTTGCTTTTGTTGACCATTTGTAGAGTTATCACAAAATTGTAAATTTGGCTGTCACTGTTTAATTTACATTTCAGTAGTGCAGTGAGTGTCAGTCCCATACTCTTTCTTTGATCTTCATTTTGACGTCAGACACCCTTGACGTGATGTTTACATCATGCCTATACACTTTAAAAAGTGCATATTCTCCATTAGTTTTGACTTCTGGACACAGACAAACTGAATAGTGTCTGTTGTACCAATGGATGATGTGTGCATTTCTTGTTATTTTCAACATGGAGACCACTCTCATTCCTGAATGTCAGTAAATATTAAAAGCTGAGCAAGTAATAATAAGTCAATTAAAACAACTTCTTTAATTAAATAAAGAAAAAATATGCATTTTTAGGTTAGAGGTTTTAATGGGCTATTAAACAGGGTCTAAAACAGTTTTGATCATTGCTACATGTAACAGTGAATAATGAATACATTATTAGTTATCCCTCATCCTAAACATGAGGTCTTTGAGACTTTTTAAAGGGATTCTCCAGCAGATTTAATCTTAAACTTATGTTAAGTAAAAGTATTCGTAGATTTCAACAGTCAAACATTCATTTTTGGAGACCAAATTGTGTTCTAGAAAGGTTAATTTTTATTAAAATACCAGACGAGCCTCCCGTGGAAGTGACATATGCGATGACATGGCTTAGTGGAAGCTTGGAGCAACTCAGCTGTTTACATCATCTGCTTACATCATGGTTTTGTTAGTTTTACAAGTATTTTTACAGAATTTATAGGTTTTTAAATAAGTAACGTATGCCTCATTGCGCAGCATATAAATGCCAAAATGATGCTAAAAAGAAAGACGAGAAGATATCTTTTCACCATTTACCTGGCCAGAATCATCTGACTATTCACAAGAAATTGATTCATGCCATCAAAAGCCCTCACAACAATCTGCCTGTGGTGCCCTATTTATGCTACAAACATTTTGAATCATCCTGTTTCGATGAATCGATGGAATTAAAAGCAAGGTTAATGGGGGCTTCCAGAATGAAAAGAAAGAAAAGATGATGCTGTGCCAACAATATTTGCCCATCGTTCAGCTCCAAAAGTCTGCCAATGCAGTGCTGAGCAGCAACAGAGACAACAACACTGGGAGGTTAGTTTCAACTTTGTTCTACCATGATTCTTTATAGTATACAGGGATGGATCCAGCCCAAGAATCTGACAGATGCACATTTGCAGAAACATTTTAACTAATTTTACCACATCACTATGGATTTTCACAGGGGCATAGAGCACACCAAGCCTTTTCCGAAGAGGGTAGCCACGGCCCACTATGTCCGCGGCTTGGCCCGGTCTGTCGGTTGAGCGTAGCTATAGCCCATGTAGCCAGCTAGTGGTAAAGTAAACAAACACCCCATGACCCATGCCAAGTGGTGCGCATATATTTCTGCATGCGCATCAGTCTGGATTCATCCCTGGTATATTATTGGTGTCTTACCTTGTGAATTGTAATCAGTATTCCAATGCATTGTAGGATCTTCAACGTATACTGGAAGAAAATACGGGTAACAAAGAAAACACAGACATTAAAGAACAGTCACCAATGGATCAAGAGACGGAGCATTCGATTGAGCTTCAGGTACGGCCTACTATACTCCAGATAAGAGAATTACTCAGAATGTTTTGCATGAAACTCACTCATTTGAAATTTCCAAAGTTTTATTTCATGGTAGTTTAATTTTTATTTATTTATACTCATCTCATCTCATCTCATTATCTGTAGCAGCTTTATCCTGTTCTACAGGGTCGCAGGCAAGCTGGAGCCTATCCCAGCTGACTACGGGCGAAAGGCGGGGTACACCCTGGACAAGTCGCCAGGTCATCACAGGGCTGACACATAGACACAGACAACCATTCACACTCACATTCACACCTACGGTCAATTTAGAGTCACCAGTTAACCTAACCTACATGTCTTTGGACTGTGGGGAAACCGGAGCACCCGGAGGAAACCCATGCGGACACAGAGAGAACATGCAAACTCCGCACAGAAAGGCCCTCGTCGGCCACGGGGCTCGAACCCGGACCTTCTTGCTGTGAGGTGACAGTGCTAATCACTACACCACCGTGGCAGGAGGCCTATCTGGTATTTTTGTAAAAATTAAATTTTCTAGAACACTATTTGGTCTCTGAAAATGAATGTTTGACTGTTGAAATCTATGAATACTTTTACTTAACATAAGTTTAAGAGTAAATCCGCTGGAGGATCCCTTTAAAAGGGAAAGAGCTTTGTGTGTACTGCGTGTTTCAACATTCCCTATGGGAAAATTGTTAGAGATTTTTTTATTTTTATTTTTTTAACTGGATTTTCATTACCTTTAGGAATCAATTACATATTATTGTGGTTTATTTCCTTAAGAAACCAATTAAAAGACTCACACTGTTCTTTAGGGAACCAGTGAAGGTGTCTTTTAATCAGTTTTGTTTTAAGTAACAGGTGCATTTGGGGATGGTTAGTTATTTCTACAATTAAATTGAATCATATTAAGTACGTCATGACATTATTAGTCAAGAGTTTACACTGAGCAATACACAGCAGCCAAGCTAAGGAAAAACTCAAAATATATTATATTAATTATATTATCAGGATATTTTAGCAAAATGTATTTTCCCCCCTTTTTTAATCAGAACAAGAATCTTTCTGCAATGTGCTGCCGTTACTGTCATTTCACTAACTTCATACAAAAAATGTTTTCAAGTTAGTTTATTTATTTATAAAACCAATAAAACATTTATAAAATGAATTATTCACCAAAAAGTGATCTCTTAATGCACTTACTTGTGCTTGCTTTAAATGGTAAGTTAAATAAGGTTTTGGAAATTAATTTCAAAGTAGCACTAGTAGATAAAAAAAAATGCACCTATATAGTTCAGCTTGTATATAATTTCCAATAAAAACATTTTGGACCTTTCAAAATGTTTAATAAATGAGTAACCAATATCACACATAGAATTGTTTGTGACAATGAATAGGAAATGATTCAAATAAACATTCTTTAAACATTATTCTTGTGCTACATTGACAGAATTTGTCATATAGTGCACTAATATTGCAAATGAATAATTTTTTTTTTTACTAAAATTACAAAAATATTCTTGTGTTGCACAGTTGCCCAACCTGTTTTATATTTGCTTTGAACAAATTGTTACAGAAGAAATAATCTTTCATAATCATGCACTAATATGATACAAGACAAACTATGTAATATAAGTACATTATTAATTACAAATTTGTCCATTATCATTATTGCCATCAATAAGGAAATCTTTAATTTAATGAGCTATTTTATTCATTTCTTTAAAAAAAAATTTTTAATAATAAAAACTCTTATATACATGGATTGTTTTATCATCCATTATTTTTTGCATAAATCCCAAAATTGTTTCATTAATCTCATTGATAGAGAGAAAATAGTATTACTGGGTGCAAAAGAAATTATTCCAATTAATTTAATAATGTTGCTCTATATTTCTGTTTCTCTCATTGTATTTATTGCGATGTGTAATTATTAAGCCACTGTTTGCCAGCAATTTGAATGATTTCCCAGGTCTTTAAAAATGTCACTCTATGCATGATACTCATATTTTTAATACAAGGATAGATAGACATTGGTGTGATAGTGATCAGAAAGCATCAACCTTATTTAGTCTAAGAAGTTTAATAAACTGTTCACGTATTTCTTTATTTCTGATACCATAGATTACCGGGTTGCAGATACCAGGGACAAGTAGATATCCAAGACTAGTAAGGATACGTAGGTCAGGTGTAAGGCCTGACTGGATTCTGTAGGCCAAGAAGGCCACCATGGATGTGAAGTAGGCAATACAGATAACTATCAGGTGGGTGGTACAAGTGGAGATGGCTTTGCTGCGTGACTCTCCTGCAGCTGATCGGAAAATCACAAAAAATATGGTAATGTACGAAAATGCAATGCCAACACAGTCAATAGTTGGTACACAGAAACTGATCAGACCAGCTAAGTAGTTCTTTGTGGTGTCTTCACAGGGGATGGCCAAGGTGACCACCTGCTGATGTTCACAATGAACATGATAAAGAACATTAGAGGAACAGAATCTAAGTGTTCCAACCAACGCAACCATGGCTGTTATAATGAATGTATTACGAATTACAATTATACATGTAGTAATCATACAATTAGTGAAACTCATGAAATTGTTGTACCGTAATGGCATGCATATAGCAAAGTAGCGATCTACAGCCATCCCAAACAAGATAGTGGACTGAAAACTGCAGGCATAGTGAACAATAAACATCTGGATCAGACATAATTCTCGAGGCCAAACATTGATCCCTGATGCTAAACTAAATAACAATCGTGGGACAACACAGCATGGTACACATATATCCACACATGCTATTAAACATATCAGCACATACATTGGAGAATGAAGTGTTCTCTGTCGTGTAATGACAAATATAAGGGTAATGTTAGTGATGACTGCAAAGATGAACATTATGCTAAATGGGATGAAAAGGAGTCTTCTGTATTCTTTTAGAGAGGAAAATCCAATTAGATAGAATTCAGTGTGGGTAAAATTCTTTGATGGCCCAAATTCCATTGTGATGCAAGTATGTGATCCAAAAATACAGGCAAAACATCAAAATACCTGAAAGACAAAAAGAATAAACCAAAATTACTAGAACACAATTGTTTCATACTCTGTTGCAATATAGGGGGTCTGTTTGTCTACATCAAATACAATAGCCTCACAAGTCAGAACTTTCTTTCTGATATCAAAGGAAATATCTTCAGCTATGCAATGCTCCATGCTGGGAAATGCAGCTATTCTACTAAGAAATGCAATATAAGTGGCTGAAAACCATATCCATCCTCACTTTAATACAGATAGGACAGAGTCTAAAAATACAATGAAGATAAAACATCTGTTATAAATAACTTGAGAGCTACATTAAGTACAGCTGCAAAATGTCAAAGAAGAAAAGGAGAGATGCAGTAAAAAGAATTCAGTGATATGGGAGAAGTTGGGACATGCAGTTGCATTCCAAATCATTTGCAGGGGTTTGGAATTTGAAGACCTGCCACAAGCATGTTGCAGTAGCTTAGTTTAAGAGACTAAACTAGTACATGAGTGGCTCATAATGGCCAGATTTCACTTGATGTTCTAAATAAAGAAACCTACACGACCAAGTCAGGTTAGCAACATGATCAGATAACAGAAATTACACCAAAGTGTTGTGAACAATCAGATGCTGTGATCAGAGAGTTCTTCTGAGAGATGACCAGATATACAGCAGCTCAGCCTGTGGAAAGGAAAGGAGAAAATCAGTTGTGTTATCTACAGAACAATGATATAAATAATAAAGTTAGGACATAACCTCACAGAAAGAGCAGGTCTAGAGGGAAAACAACAGTTTGCTGTAAGCAGGTAAAGGCTTAGTGGAAGTTGGAAGTAAATGATACAAAGTGATGTTGATGTCTAGAGCTGAGAAAGATAAAGCTGAACTCCGACTGGAGAACATTTTTGCCTATGTGTCAGAGGGGACTGGTTAAAGATCAGGTGAAACGAGTAAAAGAAAGAAAGGAGGCAGGAAGACTGGACCTGTCTCAATGGAGATTTAAGGGCAACGATTAAGGAAAATGTCCAGTGCTTCTATGCTGTTTCCTTAGTAAGATAGAAAAGATTAGAGATTAGAAAAAAGGCAACAATAACAGCATGGAATTTAAATGGCAAGAGGTGCGGAGCCATTTTTGGAAGAGAAGCCTGTGCCACTCCCCCTGTCAGTTTCTTGAGTGTGAGGCAAAAGCAAATAAGTAAGAGTAATATTTTGATGAGAACATTAGTGAAGGTGATACCTAGCCAGGAAGGAGAAGGTCAGTCTTGAGCAGGGTTAGGAGGGAAAGGACAGCATTCCATGCTAATGGTACTGTCTGGCTCTACCAGTTTGTTTTCCTACCTTGGCTTGGAGCAAAATCTTTTAAAACAAGTTTTCTAACTCCCAAAACACAGCCAGCCTTGGATAATGGCATAGTCTCTTAGTCTTTTAATTGGAGCAAAAAGTAATGACCTTTGCTCCTGTGTGTATTAGTTAGGTCTTCAAGAGTTGGTGTTCTCATGCACACATGAACTATAGGGGATTTATTGTCATAAGCATTGCTTCAAGATTAAATACATAAACATTGTACAAACATTGTGAATATAAATGCATTAACTTATTGTTTACTTAATATATGGGCATGTTATAAATTGTTCAACATTTCTCAGTATTTAAGAGTTAATATCACAGATCATGTTCTTTACAAGATCTAATAAGATTATATTAAATTGTCTTTTTGGTGGCATGGCTGCATAAAATAATTACTCAGGGTCAGCCAAAATGTAAAATGTAAGAGCTGAAATTTTAGCATTAATATTAAAATTGTTGTAATATTAAAAATGTATTGACATGATACAATGTTTTCTTTCCTCACTGTTTTTCATTTGCTGCTGGTCACATTACAGTAGTGTCAGTAGTTCCAGCACAATATTACTGCATCATCATTTATGTCACCACCAGTAACGTCATGGTCGGACACAACACATCAATCCAATATTTTTGATTCCCCCTGGACCCCTGGCAAAAGATTACCATTAATGTTACTAGGTCACCAGGGGATAGGATAACATTTTGACTTTACCATTTTGCTCCCATCCCCACACGACACCATTACAGCATAAGAGCAGTAAATAAATGGTTTTCAGTGTATGTGTGAATGGCATAAAAGTCAACAATCAAGAGAAGCCCCCACCAGAGTAAATATTGAGAGTTTACCACAAGCTGTAAACCAGGTGGCACGATGGTGCAGTGTTGCCTCACAGCAAGAAGGGTTCGAACCTCATAGTCGACAGGGACCTTTTTGTGTGGAGTTTGCATGTTTTCCCCATGTTTGCATGTTTCTTCTGGGTGCTTTGATTTCCTCCCACAGTTCAAAGACATGCAGATTAGATAAAAATACCCAGCCACTGGGGTTGCACAAATGCCAGTCCCAAGCCTGGATAGATTGGGGAGGGTTGCGTCAGGAAGGGCATATGGTGTAAAAACATATGCCAAATCAAATATGCGACCTCTAATGGGAGCAGCCAAAAGAAGAAGACCACAAGATGATAACCATTAGTTACCCTCAAAAACATGAAGACCATGTTAGAGTTTGTATATGGGTCACTTTAACAGGAATACATCTGCTCATTTATGCAGTTATCCAATCAGCCAATCATATGGCAGCAGCAAAAGAACTAAAAAGAGCTTCAATTAATGTTCACATCAAACATCAGAATAAAGAAAAAGTGTGATCTCTGTGACTTTGATTGTGGCATGGATGTTGGTACCAGAAGGACTGGCTTTTGCTGATCTCCTGGGAATTTCACAGGCAATGTTGTGTAAATCTGAACCTCAAAAGTAGCCAAACATAAATGAAAGAAGTTACATGGAAAAATGCCTTTATTGCATAAAACCAATTCTGACACTGAGTGCTGAGTCTGAACCTCCACCAATAATTTTAAAACTGTCCTGCTACAAGGGGCCCACCCAAAACAAAATGGCAGCTTCTATTAAAATTTTTGTTAAAAGCACTTTTCTTTGTTTGAACACAGACTTCTGATTGGCTGCCCAATGCAGGCTTCTCATTGGCTAAAGCATACCTTTGGCTGAACTTAAAATAAAACAGACCCGTTCATATTTCCTACCATGTGACCTTTAAACTACTCAGTGGTGATTCTGTGTTGAAACACTAAGTGCTTTTACAATAACAATCAGTGGTGAAGAAACACAAGATGGTCTCACACACACACAAGATCCTCTAAACATTTGAACTCATAAATTGTTCCTAGGCTCAGCTTAATGGAGCTTAGTGTCAGAAAACCCCCTAAGTATATTATAAATTCAGACTAAAGGCCAATTTATGCTGACAACTCAGTCCTCGCAGATAACGTCGCAGACAGTGTCTGTGTAGCCCCCTCACCTTCGCAGATGCTCTGCGCGCACCTCCCAAAAATTGTGACCACCGCAGAAGCCTCGCAGACAGCGCCGCAGACAAGAGGGCTCTGATTGGTCCACTCTACATCCGCTGTACACGCACTTCCGCTTCCCTACTTTCCCGGTTTGGTTTGTTTTCACTACCGCCATTTTTAAAAACACAAGTGAAGATGGAGCAGCACGAAGAGTGGTTGATTGAGGAAGTACGTACATCTATATGACTCCAGTTCTAGTCATTATAAAAAAAAAGTTCTAGTCATTATAAGTAACCGGAGGATAAACACTCCACTAACCACACCCACCAACTACTCCTAGCGACTTCGCGCCCCCTTGAGTTGTGCCGGTGAATAACATTGCGCATGCCTATTACTCCCTGCTCAACGATAAATTACAACTGTCTGCGAAAAGCTATCTGCGAAAGCCTTGTCGCAAGAGCATGCAGAGGCCTTTAGTAATACAACATAATTTCTCATGATTTTAGAAAAATATTTGTAGCAAGTCCAAAGACGTGCAGGTTAGGCTAATTGGTGACTCTAAATTGACTGTAGGTGTGAATGTGAGTGTGAATGGCTGTTTATTTCAATGTGTCAGCCCTGCGATGACCTGGTGACTTGTCCAGGGTGTACCCCACCTCTTGCCCATAGTCAGCTGGGATAGGCTCCAGCTTGCCTGTGACCCTGCACAGAATAAGTGGTTACGGATAATGGATGGATCGATTTGTAGCAAGCTAATGCAATTGCGTGTGTCATGCCCATAAAATATTGGAATGAGAGAGTACTGACTTTCTAAACTGGCTAACAAAGTTTCAGTCCACAGTCTGACCTACTGACCCTTGTAACAAAGAACCTGGTAGAAAAGTAACTGGCCAGAGAAACAGAAATCTTAACACATTCTGAAGCTCTAAAGTACGGAGCCCGGATAGTGTCATCCTGCTTAATATTTTTAGACCTCACTTTTGCATTCCCTCGCAATACTTTTGCGTGCCCTCCCAATAATTTTGCGTGCCCTCGCAATACTTTTGCGTTCCCTCACAATACTTTTGCGTGCCCTGACAATACTTTTGTGTTCCCTCGCAATAATTTTGCGTGCCCTCGCAATACTTGTTTGCGTTCCCTTGCAAAACTTTTGCGTTCCCTCGCAATACTTGTTTGCATTCCCTTGCCATCCCAATTCCATCCTCATGATCCGTTTCTGGGCTACTTATCAAAACCCATGCTCACGCATCGTGAGCTCCTCACGATGTGATGTGGGGTGGGCGCCGTCCACAAATAGTTAGAAGAAACATAGCCTACATTATGGAAGCTGGTTTTATTGGAATTGATCGCAAACGCAATAGTAAAAGTTACATGTGCAAAGTACAGTGAGTTAATAAGCGTCATTCATGTTTTGCGAGCTCCTGGACAATAGCAGACTTTCCAATCAAGACTTTCACGAGACACCAACGCATAGGTAAGTGTATAATGCATCAACAAATGAAACTAGAATAAATGACACTGGAAATGTGATGGTTGTTAGTTACTGGTTTATGTCAAGTGTTAACGGTCATTATATACATGTAGACAAGTTGCAATTGTTATCAACATTTTTAGCTAGTGCTGCAGGGCAGGATGTTGTTAAGCGCTAGCTGCTGTAGCGCTAGTCAATGTCTTGGCTCAGACGGGCAGCTCATATCAACACAACACCGGATCATCTCCAAAATCTAATCACTTGTCAGTTAGGCAATTTCTGACATGTCCTCAAAATTTCATTGAAATCCATCCGTAAATTTTTGAGTTATGCTGTTGAAAGACAAACAGAGATAAATAGACAGACAAACGGGGTGAAAACATAACTTCCTTGGCGTAGGTAATATGTGAATCGCTATCATGTTGTGTTAAAGTGAACACCGATCATAAATTTCTAGCTGTCTTCATGTTTACTAGCTGATGTGTGTGTGGTTTTCAGTGTTTGTGTCTGTATATGACCTATGCTTAGTTAGAATTGAGATGGTTTGACAGAGTAGCAGTAGGGAGTCTTATGACAAAATGAGTTAGACTGTAGGCTATACAGGATATCCCAATAAAGTGTGGACACACTTTGAATAATTGTAAGTACAGTAGGTGTTGATTAAGATCCATGCAATTTTCAAAGTTCAATATAATTTACATTATAATTCATTATAATTAACATTGTAATTCACTTAATTTTTTTGTCACCACCTATTCTCAAACTCATGTAAAGTTTAAGCTATGAGACCAGAAACAGTCACTGAAAGTGAATGCAGCCATTGAAAGTAAATGCACAAAAAATCCAAGAGAACTGTGTGTGTGATATACATTGTCAGCAGTGCCTGGACTAGAATGAATGTCAGTTTGAGAACAGGTGGTGACAAAACACTAAATTAAGGTCTATACACTCTATTACACTTTGAAAATTACATTGATTTTGATAAACACCTACTTTTCAATGATTTAAAGTGTGTATACATTGTATTGAGACACCCTGTATGTCTATGAATGAGATGGGCAATTTCTCACTAGTTGTGCATTGATATGCCAATTGCTGCTTTATCCACTGAATGGATTTGATTGGCTGCTAGCCGCTGATGGAAAAGACTTCTCACGGCTTCAAAATTACAGAATCCTATAATGACAATAAATAAATTTCATATATGTATATACTGTATATACATACTGTATATAACCAGGAGGTTGCGTGGCCAGGTATTGCAATGACCCTGTCTGACTGTTTGTCGGCCAAATTGATTTGTGGTTTTGGGTAAGTATTGCAATGACCCCCTGTAGTTTGGCCAGGTATTGCAATTGACCCTGGTTTTGCCATGTCGTGCAACTGTGTGCCATTTGGGGTCAGGTTGCCATCTCTGATTGCACTTGTTCCGTTTTATCTTGTCTAGACATGGGCCAGGAGCTTGAGTCCTTCCTAATCTCAAGGAATGTGAGTCAGGACATCCTGGACAGAATGAAAGTGGACGAGGTTGTATATCTATGCTTCTGCCTACCTGTCTGTCTGTTCATCCGTCTGTAAATGCAAAGAACGTCTGTGTGTAACTGTGTTCCATGCACCATTTTTTCTTAATCATGTTGGGGGGGCTAATAATTGCTAACTTTCTTTGTTTGTCATTGCAGATTGACAGTGCTGTCTTAAATATTATGACAGATGAAGAGATGGCCAAATACATCCCTTCTTATGGAAGCCGCTTGGCCATTAGGTCATTTTGCCGCATAAAAGAAAAGGATTACAGTTCACCTCAAGGTTTAGATAGACTCCATCAAAAGATTGCAGAGGGAAGAGGTGGAAAGTGAAAAAGGTCTGTTGCGGAGTTTTCCTCAGTGCAAAATGAAGATGTTATGGCCAGACGAATGAACAAAAATGCCTTAAAATGCAAAAGGAGAATTGAAGTAGGTTGGTTACATTATCAACATCATGATTTCCACCAGGTGAGGTGTAAGAATGGTGGAGGAACAAGGCATCTGGTACTGGAGAAAAGTACAACAGTGAAAGATATAATGGAGATGGCTAAGAATCTGTTCTTCCCTGAGGGCAAGTCACCTAAAGGATGTCTCAAGGATTTCACATATGACATCTGTGATTTCAAAAAACAGACTGTGGCCATGACTACTACGATTACTGAACTTTATGAGCAGTCAAAACTGAAAATGGTGAGACTTTACCTGCGTACACAACCAACTTTACAGTCGCTTTCAGACACAGAGAGCCATGAAGAGGTATGATATACGTCCTTTTATTTTTTTTAGCAATAGATAATATGGAGTTTCTCTTTCTCTGAATATTTTACCACAATTGTTGGTAGAATATGGGTTAACCTTCAGACAATTACAGTGTTAATATTGAACCAAAAATTAACTTTACCTGTTACTTTCCCTTTTTTTAATTATTATTTTGTAAACCACATTAACACTATTAAGAGGTCCTGTTGGTCTTTTCAGCTGTGCTTTTTATGGCAAAATGTTTAAATATGCCCAGTTACTGAACATAAAGTCATTCAAATTTGGAACCCGACCTCTAACATTTGGGTTCTTGAGGGTTAATTGGAAATGTGTTTCTTGGTCAAATTAAACTTACCTGAAGTTGTGTATATTTTAGATCAACGGTCCCAATGCTGTGGAGGCAAACAATGAAGTGGAAAGCCCTCCACACCAAACAATGTCCTCCACGCCAGATGGCCAGTCAATGCCATCAAGGCCAGTGCATGATCTGAGTCCAGTTCACTTCAATGCTGTCCACCGAAGGACTAGCGATATCGTACCAGGTCCCTGACATTTCACAGGAAGTCCCAGCCATCTTATTGAACCCGACAGAAACAGAAGTTTTTGTGTTGCATGGAGAACACATGGACATTTCCGATGATGATGCTGAAACACTTCCAATCATGGAGGTAAGTACTGAGGGTTTTTTTTTTATTTGTAACTGATTGGTGTCAGTGTTGTGTAGCACTGCACATCAGGGTTTTCATGTAGTTACAGTATGTTTCATATTCATATTCTCCAAGGTACTGCCCTGTCAGCACACAATTGTCATGTGCTATCTGTGGTATAATTCTAACTTTGATTCATACAAATGACAAATAATGCAAGCCGTGTGGGTATGTGGTGCAGTAACTACCCTTCCCAAGTTATGAAAATGTTCCTGTAGAGCTCTCTGAGGTGTGGGTGGAGCACAGAGGACGGCAGGACAAAGCTTCAGGTATGAAAATAGGCTTTTATTGCCAGACTTTTCAGTGTAACAATATAGCTTTATTCTGGTAAACACACACACACGCTGTGTTCTTGTCCCGGGAAGAGCTCTCCTCTGCTCTCCCTCTGCCTCCTTAAATAGGGCGCGGTTACTGGGGAGACACACAAACACAGGTTAATTACCGTCAGGTGTAGTGATTCTGCCACTCACCTTCCCTGGCTCCACCCTCCTGTCACAGACCGGCGCTTGACCACGCCCCTGCTGCCACAGTTCCTCTTGCAGGACAGTGCAGTGACTTCAAATACACCACACTCCACTGACCAAGGCAACCAGATGTCACATGGAAGTGAGCCGCAAGTCGGTCCAGAGATTCATTCTCCATCCATACCAGGTGAACAACAGTTTACCGTCTTGGATGAGTTATTTTAACCCCATCTAATTTTAATTATTGGTAGCCGTACTAAAGTTTATTTACTAAAACACTTACATATAAGTATCGAGGAAATGTGTGTGTGTGTGTGTGTGTGTGTGTGTGTGAAATGGAAACACACTTCATTGTAAAGTAGGTGTTGATTACAATTCATGCAATTTTCAAAGTGTCATAGAATGTGCACACCTTAATTTTGTATTTTGTCACCACTTGTTCTCAACCTGACATTCATTCTGGTCCAGGCGCTGCTCACTTGGATTTTTTGTGCATTTACTTTCAATGGCTGCATTCACTTTCAGTGACTGTTGCAGGTCTCATAGCGTGGGCTTTAAACCCATCATCACTCATTTGGAAGAGGTCCGACACCATGGTCTTCAAAATGTGTTCAAAATTGTATAGAAGAATATGGTTGCACTACGAGAAGAGGGTTTTTTTTAAGTGGTGCCCATGAAAAACAACAATTTTCAGCATTTTTTAGGCCACGTCTATCGCTATTTGAAGAGCCATATCTCAGAAACTAGACAAGATATCAAGCTATTTTTTTTGTTTTCTTGTAATGGGACATGAAGGAATGTTTGACCCAAAAACCAGGAAAATCTGAAGACCATGGAGTAGGACCTGTTCCACATGATATGGAATTGCCCATGAATCACACTTCATGTTTCGTGGCTTCAGTACAATGCAGATCTTGAATTTATATACAGAATACTGTATAATGGATATTATTGACCATATTCTGGCCATATTCCACAAATCTGTAATAGACAGCGCCACGTGGCAAAAGTACATTTCATGAAACACGAGGAGCGAGAATCAAGCATCTCACATTGGTTGTAGTCACGTTATGTTGAGTGGTGTGTGTGTATACTGTACAAGTGTGAATGAAGAGTGCGGTGCAAAAAAACTATGTACAGAACAATACGCAAAAATAATGTATGTAAATAACTATGTACAATTTCTCTCTATCTCTCTCTTTCTCTTAGATACAATGGCTGGGCAAACATCTCATTCAGTAATTATTAGGAGGGGCCATTGTCTTACTGATCTGATCCACGCCTTCAAAAATCCAGAGATTTTAAATCTGGCTGTCTACATCAAGATGCGTCTTCCAAATGGAGCACTGGAGGAAGGAGAAGGCAGAGGTGTCAGAAGAGATTGTCTAACAGAGTTTTGGACAGATTTCTATGAGAGGTGCACTTTGGGTGGGGGTGTTAAAGTACCATTCATAAGGCATGATTTTCAGTGCGAGGAATGGCAGGCAGTTGCTAGAATCTTAGTTTTTGGATGGAGATACGCAAAGTCCTTTCCAGTGAAACTGGCAACACCTTTTCTTGAAGCAGCGTTTTATGGCATAACCAGCAGCAGCTTCAAGGATGCATTCATACAATATGTGTCTGACACTGAACGTCAGCTTCTTGTCAAGGCTTTGGAGGATTTTAACTCTATCCCAATGGCTGATTTGCTTGATGCCCTTGAGGCACATGATTGCCTTCAAATGCCTACAGAAGACAACTTTATCCGTCTTCTGTCACAACTTGGACACAAGGTTCTTCTTCAGGCCCCATCATTCATCACTGAGAGTTGGCACCCAATTCTACAGCAATTGGCAACAACTATGCCACCCAATGTTCTCCATGGCATCATAACAGAGAAGACACCCACTGCCAAAGCTGTGAAGGAGCTACTGATGTTCCCTGACAACATGTCTCCTCCACAAGCATTAGTTGCCCACTACTTGAAAAAATACATAGGGGAAGTTGACATAAGCACACTTAACCTATTCCTCAGATTCTGCACTGGTTCCAACCTGATTGAAAACAAAATTGAAGTGCAATTCATTGAGACGTCAGAATTTGAGAAACGACCTCAGTCCCACACTTGTGCCAACATTTTAAAACTCCCAGTGGGTTATCACAACTACCCAGAGCTGCGCAGTGACTTCAACAAAATACTGAACAACTCTGTTTGGGTCATGGACATCATCTAAGTCTGACAACCACTGTGTACATGTTTGTGCTTTGTTTGTGTGTTGTTGTTAGACCTCTGTTACACCTGTTCTAAATACACTGGGGCAAAATAGTATTTAGTCAGTCAGCAGTTCTACAAGTTCTCCCACTTAAAAAGAGGAGAGGCCAAAAGTTGATGTCAATACATTGTTATATACCCTTTGCTGACAAAGACAGAGGTCAAGGGTTTTCTGTAAGTCTTGTCAAGGTGTTCACACACTGTTGCTGTTATCTTGGTCCATTCCTCCATGCAGATCTCCTTAAGGGCAGTGATGTTTTGCGGCTGTCGCTGAGCAGCACAGACTTGCATTGTGTTTGTTTTTGCATGTGTTTTTACGTGTTTATGTAAAGGCCTAGTTTTATAAGGCTGTTTGGACTTTGTTCGGTGTGTATGAATTGAATAAACTAGAAACATTTTTTGATGTTTGGTGCAGTGTGAAAATGACTGCTGTGTTTATTCACAGGAGAGAAATGTCATACATTTTAATTAATTTTGCAAAACAAACTAGTCAAGATTAAAGAACCTCATCAGCTCCGACCTCAGAGAAAGGTAGAGTTCAATGCCTGTGAAGGCATCAACTGGAACCTGTAGGTTTTTTTCTGCCATTATCCTGGTACATAGACAGAACAGATCATTGTCACAGGCAATGTTGCAGCGATGACTGCAGTACTCCTCACATCTGACCAGATCTTCCTCTGCCACAGAACACAAATAGTCCTCTGTGCCATATAACTCTGGAATGGTGTACATGACTTCAGGTCGACCATGAGGAACATGAACATTCTTTGAAGGACGAATCAGGTGGTTGTTCCAGGTGTTTCTGGCTAAGTCCATTTCATCCTTCAGAGGTGAAAAAATAGGTAAATGTCACTTCTGGTAACATTATGCACTTAGGGTGTTGACTTAAATTTGACTTTACTACCATAGTACTGCTAGACATTACATCGAGTCTTTAGTAATACAAGTATGGCTTGGTTGTTGCCATTCTGGTAACAACAAACTTATAACAGGGGCCATGTTGTTTAGCATATAACATCAGGATTGTAAATTGGCCATTTAATGTATATTTTAGCTCTCTAAATTTGTAGGACTGTATAATTGGCCATATAACAACTGTATGAGTAACCATAGAGTAATATAGCACATGCGCATATCAGTTTTAACTATTTAATATTGTACATTAGCTGCGCATTTGTATACTCTGCGCATACTTACTTACTACCAACCTTACTTACACTAGCTGTATATAACTGCATGTATTTTGTAATATGCATACTTCTGTACATATAACATACATTGCACTCCTGCTTTGTAGCCTACTTTCTGATTAGATACTCTACTAACTGCATTTAGTTGCATGTATTTATACTGACAAAGTTGAATCTAAATTAATGTTTGCTGGTTGACTTAACATTGACCTTGTAAGGATTATTGTGGGACGGACAAGGGAGCAGTAGGATACGGCGCTCGTACACATGCCAAATTAAGTTGGTAGTGCATAAAAGTGTGTGCCACATAGTTTTATAAATCAATACTTTTAGCGTGTATGCAGATGTTTTGTATTACCATCACTCATTCACTAAGCACTAAACTTTGGGTATAATGCAATGTATTGTACTGTAAAACACAGTCTAGATGTTTTATGGAGGGTTATGTGCAGGGTTTTCTAAATGAAAGTACAGGAAGGTCTATGAGCGCACATAGGCCTATTAGTAGCATAATGTTGAAATGATTGCTGAGGGGAAGTGTAGTCAGAGACGGTTTAAAATCTCCCATATGATGTTTTGATGTTCTTCTGTTGTAGTTTGGTATTGTAAAAGAATCTTTGGTAGCATACGCCTGTGGGTGCAATCAGTTAATTATTGAAATTAAGTGATCAATCTCATTAAATCAGTCTCATTAAATTTGAAGGTTAATAATTAAAATGAATCAATCCCATTGAATCGTTTACTTTGACTCATTTGAATTGAATCATACCATAGAATCAGTCTCATTTGAAGTGAATCATTCAATGAATCATTTAGTGAATCATTTAGTGAATCGTTCAATGAATCATTTAGTGAATCATACCATTAATCCTGGATAAATTACCAAACAGCTATATTATGGTATATTTCCAAATTATTACGATCACTTACCATATTACATAACTTATATGCACCTTTTTGAATTCTTTGAGAGATTGGGGACTTCAGATATTGTTCACACCAACAAGATGAATACACACAGCTTTGATAATAAATGGATTTATTATAACAAAGATAAAAATGGATAATCAATATATACAAATATGATATGGTGTGTGTGTGTGTGTGTGTGTGTGTGGTCTAGCTTGTTGCTAGCTAAAACAAAGGAATGTTATCTAAATAGAACAAAGGATTAGCTCTGTTGCTAATGTGTGCTTGTGTGTGTGTGTGGGAAGGACTTGACCATGTGTTTAGCCTCGTGTAGCTAACTACACGTGGTGGAGGCCTAGATTAGCCTTGTGTTGCTAGTGTGTGTTTGTGAAAGGTCCTATGGCAGGGGTCTTCAATCCTATCCGCAAAGGGCCGGTGTAGCTGCAGGCTTTCATTACAGCCAAATTGGAGGCTCACTTGATTGTTGACTGGAGATGAGGGTGAAATGATTAAACAAGTGAAATCAGGTGTAGCTCCTGCTTGGTTGGAATGAAAGCCTGCAGCCACACTGGCCCTTTGTGGATAGGATTGAAGACCCCTGCCCTATGGCCTAGCTAAAGTGTGTTTGTTAGGCCTGGTGAGGCCTACTGAGCACGAGGTAGGCCTAGATTAGCTTTGTGTTGCTAAGCAGACAAAGGGAAGCTGTAGCTAACCCACTAGCTCATAACCATACTGAATCCACTGAAATCTTGATGAGATCAAGATGTATAATAATGAAATTAAAATGTTAGTAAGAATAAGAGAGACAGAAGCATGCACAGCCTGTCTATTAAAACAATTGAGATTAAAACAAAAACAGAACAATTCAACACACTGCGTGTTTAACAGTGTAACAGATAAACCTGGGTTTAAATTCACACTATTTCAATAAAAGCAAATTCCTAAGACTATCTTAATTATGCCCAAATGCCAAAATCTTACTTAATCCTGCCTTTAGCAAGATATGAAGAAATATTCGCCGTTGTAGTTTCGGGCCTCGCCGTTGGAGCACGTGAGCCGCTCGTGATGGAGGCGTAGAGAACTTTCTGGTCCAGCGGAGCACTTGGGTGGTTCCCGTGGAAAGCAGAGGATTCTTGGTCCGAACTTCAGCGTTCATGAGGAAAAGTCTCTGATCAGAATAAGATGCACAGCGCTTTTGAGTTAAAAAGGATTCAATCGCTTCTTAACTTTTAACTGCCTGGGCTGCAGTCGTGACGTCACTTCTAATACGAATAAACCGGTTGTAACTCAGGTTGAGTTTAAAGATCGCGCTATTCTGGACTTTTATCTTGGCCAGTGGTTAAGCACAGAACGTGCTGGATGGTGAATCTTGCAAGAAGGAAGTGTTTTCGGGTTTGAGAGCATCTCTTTTGTGCTTCTAGATTCCTTGGAATCCGGACACGAGAGAGAAAGAGCGGAGCTTCTGCCTGGACTTATGCGCGCATGGTGGACTGACGTAGATGATCCCGCCCACGCGTGACGTAGGTCACGCGGGAGAGGACTGGGAGTTGTAGTTCTTAGAGACAGAATGGTGGCATGATACCTACACGCCTACTGATTGGGACAGGACATTTTCGGGAATGCCACTAACCTGTATTAAGCCCAGAAAGCAAAACAGCATGAGGTTCTTGTCTAGGAAATCACCCACGAAGTACCCTTCATCCTTCAGACGGTGAAAATGGTCAAGCCAAAACTCCATGCACTCTTTACAGAGAAAGCCCCACCTGCTCTCCATCCTTTGGTTGCTCGTGCTTCTGCCATACATGAAGCTTCTCTCACCTCCGTGAGCGTCAGTGTCGTGGCGGCGAAGTTTGCGTTGCATTTCTCTGATTGAGCTGTTCTCGGTCCCCATGTCCGTCCTGACAATGCAAGGGCACCCTTCTAGTTCCTTCACTGTTTCTAGGTAGTAGCTTCCAACTACCTTGGGATCACTACTGGTGCAGTATGCATTTAACCACAGCATTCACCTCGAAAACCCCTCAATGGCCCCGTTAATGCAAATGCTGAAAGGTTTCAATTTGTCGTAGGAATCGACATGCCAAATAAAATTTGGCCCCTTTGCAAAGTACGCTCTTCGAGACAGTCTCCTGCTTCTACGAATGTCTGTGCCCTCTGGGTCCAACGAGGACAGAATGATCCTGACATCTTCCTTTCAGATGGATATGCCCTTCTCTAGGCATCTGGCATGCATAACCCGGTAGCCAAGTAAGGCCCCGGAGTCTCGAAGCTCCCTCCTAATAAAGCGCACGGCGTCTTCAAGAGGATCATACCTTCGCTGAAACAGGCTGTTTTCTTTCAAAAAACACTTCAGTGTCCTCAAACTTACTACAATGCTGTGTCTCAGAGACAACGCCTCTAGTATATTACGATATGTGAGCCCCAGGTTAAAATAAAAGGTAACCACATCTAGATCCAGGTCCATGATTGTGATTGCTGCCTGCATGTGCAAGTTGCTCTGTATTGGGAGGTATTGGGAGGACACTGAAAGTTATTGCGAGGGAATGCAAAAAGTATTGCGAGGGAAGGCAAAAAGTATTGCGAGGGCACGCAAAAAGTATTGCGAGGGAACGCAAAAGTATTGTGAGGGAATGCAAAAGTGAGGTCTAAAAATATTAAACAGAATGGCACTATCCGGGCTCCGTACTAAAGAGCAATTTTGAGGTATAAAATAGTCCTACAACAACAGTCTCTAATATTTACACAGACTGGTGCAAAAAACAACAAGCATCGAGTGAGCAACAGTTCTGTGGGTGGAAATGCTTTGTTGCTAAGAGAAGTCAGAGGAAATTTGCCAGATTGGTTTGATCTATCAGGAAGGATGTAATAACTCATATAATCACTCTTTACAATTTTAGTGAAGACAAAAGCATCTCAGCATGCACAAAACATTGAACTTTGGAGGTGAGTTACAACAGAAGAAAATCACATTGGGTTCCACTCCTGTCAGCCAAAAACAGGAATCTGATGCTATCCTGGGCAGAGATTCACCTACACTGGACAACTGAAGATTAGTCTTCAATTGTCTGATAACAAAATAAACATTTCAAATACATCACATATATGAGGTCAATTATTAGACAAAGAATGAGTCATATGAGCCCAGTATTCACTATACAAAGCAGTTAATACAAAACTTCAAGCCAAAATAATGATGGCAATAGAAAACAAAGCTCTCTGTACAAAAAAAGTCTGTGCAAGTGTTCCAAAGTAAAACATGTCTTCTATTATTTTCTGCATGAAACTATCTAGTATTTGTGTGACATAACACTATAAAAATAATAATATAATAAATTCTAATATGATACAATGACATTCATTCATTCATTGTCTATACCACTTATCCATTATGGATCATGGATGAGTTGGAACCAATCCCAGCTGGCACTGGGTGAGAGGCAGGGTACACCCTAGACAGGTGGCAGTTAATCACGGGAATAACACAGAGAGACAGACCGTCATTCACACTCACATTACACCTATGGGCAATTTAGACAAGCCAGTTGACCTAATCCACATCTTTGAACTGGGGGAGGAAATCAATAAGAAGAACATGCAAACTCCACAAAGAAAGACCCTGGTCAACTGGCAGGGTTGAACCCAGAACCTGCTTGCTGTGAGGTGAAGTGTTCACCATTGCACCACTGTGCTACCCTACAACAATATTATAAATTAAAACCTCAAATCAGAAAAAGTTGAGATGCTATAGAAAAGTCAAACAAACAAAAAAAAGAAAGCAGTGTTTTCGAAATGAACCCAAGATATTTAATTTTTTGTCTGGTCAACTTAATTTAATTTATTAATATACATCTGTTCCTGCATTTCAGGCCAACAACACCTAAAATTGTTGAGATGATGTTTTTTGACACTAGGCTCCATTAAACTGAGCCTAGGTACAATTTATGAGTTTAAATGTTTAGAGGATCTTTTGTGTGTGTGTGTGTGTGTGTGTGTGTGTGTGTGTGTGTGTGTGTGTGTGTAAAACCATCTTGTGTTCTTCACCATTGATTGTTATCACTGTCACGGCATTTCGCGTGACAAACACAGACTAATCATTAGGTAATAAAACCCTTAACATTTCATATGGTAAGAAATACGAGTAGATCTGTTTTCCTTTGAAGATAGTGGAAGGTATGTTTTAGCCAAGGAGAAGTCTGCATTGGGCAGCCAATCAGAAATCTGTGTTCAAACAAAATCATTATATTTTTACAATGATTTTAATAGGAACCACCATTTTGTTTTGGGACAGTCCTGTTTTGTTCTTTATATCTGCACTGGAGTAATATCTGACAAACAGTTTTTACCCCCAGGCCATCAGGCTTTTGAACCACGGATTATAATCGCCATCTACCTCTATATTTCCATCAGGTTTTTGAACCACGGATTATAATCACCATCTACCTCTATATTTGCAATTTTGCACAACACATTGCACATTGCACAGTATATCTACCTCTATGTTTGCATATTGTTTGATTGCTTTTTTTAAATTGTTTATTTTCATTTATTCTCATTCTGCTTTTATATTTTGCATTGCATATGCACTTTATATTTTATATTTCGTATTTTATATATATTTCTTTTTATATTAGTAAGCAGAGTTTGGTTGGGTAGTTGCAAAATAAGAATTTCATTACCCAATAATAAACCGCTGTGTCTGTTATTGTGTATATGACAAATAAACATCTTGAATCTTGAATCTCTTGAATCTTGAATATCTGGAGGCTTGATACAGGACGTATGGCAGAAGCTTCTTGTCAGTTTATTCTGTACTTTATTAAAATCCCCTGTGCAACACAATACAACTCCACAAGGTTCTTACCCAGGTATTTTACCTAATACTACATCCCCCTTTCCAAATAAAGGATCTTCCCTGGGAAGATGCATGAGTAGGCCTTAGTAAACAGTATGAAAACTGTAAATAGAGAACTATTCACTTTCCTTCACAGATGTAATGTATATGACAGTGTTTTAACTCAAGTATTAACAGGATCAATATTAATAAAAACACTTATGGCTTATCCTGACTTTTACCATAATGTTTAGCTGTGAAACACTTTTGCTAAGCAAACAGCAAAACACTTTTCAGCATATGCTGATGTAAACATTTTAACTCCTTCCAGCATAAGTGCTTGGTAAGCAATGAAACATTTTTCAGTGTAATTTCAGTAAACACATCTAGCATTGCAAAACAACAAAATAAATGAAACAGTCCTTTTAATGAGTCTTTTCAGCAATCAACTGCCCCATCAGCAATCAATTACCCCATCTCCTCCTATCTATGAGGGATGGGGTGGACTACCCAAACCCTTCACCTGAGTGTGGGGATTATTCTGCCCCATAGCTCACTCAGCTCCTAAATCTATGAACAAACAAAGTCTTTCAGGTACACTAGAGGTGCCCTGATTCTGGTAGGAAAGTGTCTTTCACACACTGGAGTCTGCTGACTGCCATCTTGCTGGACCTCAGGTCTGACAGGAGTAGTCACTGCATCAGCAGCAGTATTTTCAGGTGTTGTCTCAGGTAAGTTAGTAGGTGTTTCAGGCGCTCCAGGGGTTGGCGAGAGGTGGTATCTGTTTTTACACAAGGTGCCCCTAGGTGTCTCAATGGGACTGTATCCATTCACCAGAGGTGCAGCATTGTAGGCCATGAGGTCTAGGTAAGGATCGCTGGATTTCTTGAGAAGACTTTTAATTGTCCTTGCAGCATGCTCAGCCTCCCCGTTGCTCTGTGGGAAATGGGGACTGGATGTCACATTGTGGCAGCGGGGGTGTGGTCAAGGGCCGGTCTGTGACAGGAGGGCAGAGTCAGGGAAGGTAAGTGGCAGAATCACTACACCTGAGAGCAATTAACCTGTGTTTGTGTGTCTTCCCAGTGACCGCGCCCTACTTAAGGTGGGAGAGCAAGAGCAGAGGGTCTCTTCTGGAACCAGACGCAGAGCGTGCGTCTGTCTGTCTGCAAAGTTGTTATACTGAAAAGTGTGGCAATAAAACGCTCTGTCAAACCTGATCTCTGTCCTGCCGTCCTCTGTGCTCCACCCACCCACACTGAACTGCTACAGTGGTGCCGAAACCCGGGAGAATTGTGGAGTACAGCAGCCAATCAGCCCCATGGAGTCCTCCCCGTTCGCCGACCTGGTCCATGCCCTCGCCACGGCCCAGCAATGCCAGCACCAGGCGCTTGTCACCCTTCGCAAGGAACAAGAACGGCGCTTCAAGGCCCTGGTGCTGGCCCAGCAAGAAGATCGGGAGGCGTTCCGGCACCTCCTCGCGTCGGCAGGGTCCACCAGCGCTCCCACCGTGGGCCCATCCCCTCTCACCGTAACCAAGATGGGTCTGCAGGACAACCCCGAGGCTTTCATCACGCTCTTCGAGCAAGTCGCAGAGGCCTCGGGGTGGCCGATGGAGCAGCTCGCGGTGCGCCTCCTTCCTCTGCTAACGGGAGAGGCGCAGCTGGCTGCGGTACAGCTCCCCGCCGACCGCTGGCTGGCCTACGCAGACCTCCGCTGGGCCATCCTCTAGCGCAGCGCGTGGGGCGCACCCTGGAACAGCAGCGCCAGCACTTCCGCACCTTGCGCTTGGAGGAAGTCGGCCGGCCGTTCGCGTTTGGCCAGCAACTCCGGGACGCCTGCTGGTGGTGGCTGAGGGCCAACAACCGCGACGCCGAGGAGATCGTTGATCAGGTGGTGCTGGAGCAGTTCATCGTGTGCTTGCCAGCAGGAACCGTGGAGTGGGTCCAGTGCCACCGCCCGGCGTCACTGGAACAGGCCATCGAGCTGGCAGAGGACCATTTGGCAGCTGTTCCGGCAGCAGGACAGCAAACAGCCTCTTCTCTTCTCTCCTCTTCTCTCTCTCTCTCTCTCCCCCTCCTCCTGTGTCCCGTCCTAGCCCCATTCCCCCACCGCGGAGGCGGGGGCCGGCATGCCGCACCTGCGGTGCCCTCCCATTTCTCCCTTCTGTGTCTGTCTCTCCCCCCCTTCAGGTGAGTGAGGCCCAAAACACCGGTGCAGAGAGGAAGCCCGGGCCGGTTTGCTGGCGCTGTGGGGAACCGAGACACCTCCAACAGCAGTGCATGGCAAGGGAGGTGGGCGCGGTGGTTCAGATCCCCGACGCGCCAGAGGCCACCCTCAATCGGGCTGGAGTGTATCGCATACCGGTGAGTATTCAAGGGGATACATATCAGGCGTTGGTGGATTCTGGTTGTAATCAGACCTCAATTCACCAAAGCCTGGTTCAAAATGAGGCATTGGGGGAAGCACAGGGGGTGAAGGTGTTGTGTGTGCACAGGGACGTTCACAGCTACCCTTTGGTGTCAGTCCACATGTTTTTCAGAGGGGAAAAAGTTATAGTGAAGGTGGCAGTTAATCCTCGCCTTACCCACTCTTTAATTCTGGGGACTGATTGGCCGGGATTTCAGGATTTAATGACGCACTTAGTAGAGAGTGGGTCCTGCCATTTAGCAGGGGGAGGTCCCGGTGTCGCTTTGGCGGGAGCAGCTGTCACAGAGCTGTCCACGCCATCCCCGCGTCAGAGTGAGAAGCCGCCGGCTCCTCCTCTCGCTCTCGGGGAATCCCTCACGGATTTCCCGTTAGAGCAATCACGAGACGAGACTCTGCGACATGCGATTGACCATGTGAGAGTAATCGATGGTCAAATGCTCCTGCCAAACGCCACCCCGTCCTTCCACTATTTCTCTATTATGAAGGATAGATTATACCGAGTGACGCAGGACACTCAGACGAAAGAGCAAATCACGCAGCTTTTAATTCCAAAGAGCCACCGGGAATTGGTATTCCAGGTGGCTCACTTTAATCCCATGGCTGGACACCTAGGGCAGGACAAAACACTAGCCCGAATAATGGCCCGATTCTATTGGCCGGGGATTCGCGGCGATGTTCGTAGGTGGTGTACGGCGTGACGCGTATGCCAATTAGTAAATCCAGCAGCCATTCCAAAAGCGCCTTTGTGCCCTCTACCGTTAATCGAGACCCCGTTTGAAAGAATTGGGATGGATCTCGTCGGGCCATTAGATCGGTCAGCACGAGGGTACCGCTTTATATTAGTTCTGGTGGATTATGCAACGCGATACCCGGAAGCAGTGCCTCTGTGCAATATCTCAGCATGCAGTATTGCAGAGGCACTCTTCCGCGTCATCTCCTGAGTCGGAATCCCGAAAGAGATTCTGACTGATCAAGGCACTACATTTATGTCACGGACACTGCGTGAACTGTATGGGTTATTGGGGATTAAGCCGATCCGCACCAGTGTGTATCACCCACAAACAGACGGTTTAGTGGAACGGTTCAATCGCACCCTCAAAAATATCATTAAAAAATTCATAAGTGAGGACGCACGTAATTGGGATAAGTGGCTCGAGCCCTTGTTGTTCTCAGTGCGAGAGGTCCCCCAAGCCTCCACGGGGTTCTCCCTGTTCGAATTATTATATGGGCGTAAGCCGCATGGCATCCTAGACGTGCTGCGGGAAAATTGGGAGGAGGGACCTTCACAAAGCAAGAACGAAATTCAATACGTTATGGACCTGCGCGCAAAACTCCACATGCTCACCCACCTAACCCAGGAGAATTTGCGGCAGGCCCAGGAATGGCAAGCCCGCCTGTACAACAAGGGTACGCGCCTTAGGGAGTTCACACCGGGAGATAAAGTACTCGTACTGTTGCCCACATCGAGCTCCAAATTGATCGCCAAGTGGCAAGGGCCCTTTGAGGTCACACGGCGAGTCGGGGACGTCGATTATGAGGTGAGGCGAACGGACAGGGGTGGGGCGCTACAGATTTACCACCTCAATCTGCTTAAACTCTGGAATGAGGAGGTCCCTGTGGCATTTGTGTCGGTGGTTCCGGAGAAGGCGGAGCTGGGGCCGGAGGTTCAAAAGGGGGCATTGGCATCACGTGCCTCTCCGGTCCCCTGTGGAGACCACCTCTCCCCGACGCAACTCACGGAGGTCGCCCAGTTGCAGGCCGAGTTTTTGGATGTGTTCTCGCCCCTGCCCGGTTGCACTAACCTCATAGAGCACCACATAGAGACGCCCCCGGGGGTGGTAGTGCGTAGCCGCCCTTACAGGCTACCCGAACACAGAAAAAAGGTGGTTCGGGAAGAACTTGAGACCATGCTCGAAATGGGCATCGTCGAGGAGTCCCACAGTGACTGGAGCAGCCCGGTGGTCTTGGTCCCCAAGGCCGACGGGTCGGTCCGGTTCTGTGTGGACTATAGAAAAGTCAACGTGGTGTCTAAATTCAACGCGTACCCAATGCCTCGTATTGATGAGTTGCTCGATCGACTCGGCATGGCTCGCTTTTATTCGACACTGTATTTGATGAAGGGATATTGGCAAATCCCCTTGACTCCACTATCCCGAGAAAAAACGGCCTTTTCCACACCGTTTGGTTTACATCAATTCGTCACCCTTCCGTTTGGGCTGTTTGGGGCGCCCGCTACGTTTCAGCGGCTGATGGACAGGGTCCTCCGCCCCCATGCCACCTATGCGGCCACCTATCTTGACAACATCATCATATATAGTAATGACTGGCCGAGGCACCTTGAACACCTAAGGGCTGTCCTTAGGTCGCTGAGGCGAGCGGGTCTCAGAGCCAACCCGAAGAAGTGTGCGATTGGGCGGGTGGAAGTACCGTATCTGGGCTTCCACTTGGGCAATGGGCAGGTGCGTCCCCAAATTAACAAGACCGCAGCAATTGCGGCCTGCCCGAGGCCCAAGACCAAAAAGGGGGTGAGACAGTTCCTGGGGCTGGCTGGCTATTATGGTAGGTTTATACCTAATTATTCGGACGTCACCAGCCCGCTGACTGATCTCACTAAAAAGGGGGCACCAGATCCAGTCCAGTGGACGGAGTAATGCCAGCGGGCTTTTTCTGAGGTAAAGGCTGCACTGTGTGGGGGGCCACTTTTACACTCCCCTGACTTTTCTCTCCCCTTTATGTTGCAGACCGATGCGTCAGACAGAGGGCTGGGGGCGGTTTTTTCCCAGGAGGTGGAGGGGGAAGACCGCCCTGTCCTGTACATCAGCAGGAAGCTGTCGGTGCGTGAGGAGCGCTACAGCACCATAGAGAAAGAGTGTCTGGCCATCAAGTGGGCGGTCCTCGCCCTCCGGTACTACCTGCTGGGGTGCCCGTTCACCCTCTGTTCAGACCACGCGCCCCTCCAGTGGCTCCACCGCATGAAGGATGCCAACGCGCGGATCACCCGTTGGTATCTGGCACTCCAACCCTTTAATTTTAAGGTGGTCCACAGGCCGGGGGCGCAGATGGTCGTGGCGGACTTTCTCTCCTATCAAGGGGGGGGGGGAGTCAGCTGCAGGCCAGACGGCCACCCGGCCTGAGTCGGGCAGTGGGGGTATGTGGCAGTGGGGGCGTGGTCAAGCCCCAGTCTGTGACAGGAGGGTGGAGTCAGGGTAGGTAAGTGGCAGAATCACTACACCTGAGAGCAATTAACCTGTGTTTGTATGTCTTCCCAGTGACTGCGCCCTACGTAAGGTGGGAGAGCAAGAGCAGAGGGTCTCTTCCGGAACCAGACGCAGAGTGTGCGTCTGTCTGTCTGCAAAGTTGTTATACTGAAAAGTGTGGCAATAAAACGCTCTGTCAAACCTGATCTCTGTCCTGCCGTCCTCTGTGCTCCACCCACCCACACTGAACCACTACACACATGTTTGAAGCTCCAATCCTGTGCAAACTTTGTGAAGGGCTCAGATGCAAACTGTGCCACTTCTTCTGGTATCCTGTGATGTGCAAAGATAGACTTGAAGTGCTCAATCCCACTTAGGACACCATGTTCTGTTATTTATATCTGCACTGGTGTAATATCTAGAGGCTTGATACAGGATGTATGATAGACGCTTCTTGTCAGTTTACTCTGTACTTTATTAAACTCCCCCATGCAACACAATACAACTCCACAAGGTTCCTACCCACGTATTTTACCTAATACTGCAGGTCCTAGGGTGGGTCCCTCATAGTGGGAGAAATTTAGACCTTCCATTGTATATCCTGGGTATCGGTCAGTGCTTGTGTTGTTTTATACAATAAAGGCGCTTCAAGGTAACTTATTTCGTGCAAGTTGGCTACTTTTGAGGTTCAGACTACCACAACAACTGTTACCAGCAAAAAGTCCAAAAGCCAGGGTCTGCCATGGTATGGGGTTGTGTCAGTGCCCTTGGCAAAGATAACATACACTTATGTGATGGCAGCATTAATGCAGAAAAGTACATTGAGATTTTGGTGCAATATATGTTACAGTACTTTCAAATTGACATCTTTTCCATTAATATTTCAGCAAGACAATGTAAAACAACATTCTGCACACATTAAAAAGGCACAGCTAAAGAAGGAGAGGGTGCCTGTCCCCTCTGTCCCCAATAGAAAATGTGTACTGAATTTTGAAACAAAAAAACGTGATAACAATGACCCCATACTATTGTATACCTTAAGACATGTGTGCAGGAAAAATGGCACAAAATAACACCCAAAAAGCTTCATTGCTAGGTGTTTTCAGGCCCTAAACATCTTTTAAGTGTTGTGAGAAGGAATGGCCACATTATAATGTGGTAAATACTTTACTGTCCCAACTTTTTTGACATGTTGCAAGAATCAAAATTGAAGTCAGTGTTTATTCTGAAAAAAAACCACAATAAAATTCCAGAGGTAAAACATCAAATAATGTGCTGCTGTATTGTTTTGAGTGCAACACAAGTCAAAGATTATTTTCAAATAATTTTTTAGTTTTAATTTCAATTTTTAAAATTTCAATCATTTTATTCACTCGCATGCACACACGCACACAACACACAGACATTTGCTCTGATCAGGAGAGAGAGCCCCCTCTTTGCTCTCTCCCTCCTTTTCTATGTGCCCTCGTCACTGTAACAAACACACACACATACAATATTAATTGACAACAGGTGTAGATGACTTTGCCACTCACCTTCCTTGGCCCCACCTTCCATTCACAAACCAATGCATGGCCATGCCCCCACTGCCACATACCCTCACTGCCTGACTCAGGGTTGGGAAACTCCCCCGGATGGAATAGAAAGTCCACCATCACCATCTGCACCCCCGGCCTGTGGACCACCTTGGACTTAAAAGGCTGGAGGGTGAGATACCAATGGATGATCTACACATTGACATCTTTCATGAGGTGGAGGCACTGGATCAGCGCATGGTCCAAACAGAGGGTGAAAGGGCACCCCAGCACTGGATGGCCAGGCACTCCTTCTTGATGGTGCTGTACTTACTTTCACACATCGAGAGCTTGCAACTGATGTACAGCACTGGACGTTCCCCACCCTCCACCTTCTGGGACAAAACGATCCCCAGCCCTCTGTCCAATGCATCTACAAAATAAAAGGGAGAGAGAAGTACAGGGAGTGTATAAGTGGCCCCCCAGATAGTGCAGCTTTTACCTTGGTGAAGACCAGTTGGCACTGCTCCATCCAGTGGATCAGATCTGATGTTTCGTTTTTAGTGAGATCAGTCAGGGGGCTGGTGACACCAGAATAATTAGGTATAAACCTGTGATCGTAACCAGCCAGCCCCAGGAACTGTGTCACCCTAGCCTGGGCCCGCCCATCCTAAGCGTGATGCACCACAAGGGCCTGTTGCGAGCTTAGTCTGGCCAGGCAAGCTATCTACAGCTCTTCCAAGCTCCCAAAAAATCGGGAGCCAATCAACTTTAAGCATCTCCAACGGCCCTGGGTAGAGGCGTGTTCAAGGCAGTGACGTAGTAGAACTGCGACCGGAAGCCATAGATTGTTTACAGAATCTATGCCGGAAGCGCTTCATTCACTAGAAACATTACGAACATGGAGCAAGTTCTCATTGAAAATGGAGCAAAGAGCAGCCCTGGAGGTATTTATTGAAAGGAAGGACGTTTTCGCCTTGCTCCCGACCGGCTTCGGTAAGAGTTTAATCTACCAGTTAGCCCTGTCGCGTCACATACGTCAGAGGAAAGAGTGATGTGATTGGTTTAAGCTTCGTCACAGCCTTTTCTGGCTTCAACCAGTAGCAAACTGAGGCATTTCAGGGAGGCGGGTCAACCACGCACTTTGGGAAATGGTTGGGCTTAATATCTTTGCCAGACCAAATGCTCACAGAGCGTTGAAGTCGTGTTAGCCAGACTAGTGTCACCCCCTTTTTGGTCTTTGGCTTCAGGCAGGCCGCAATTGCTGCAGTCTTGTCAACTTGGGGATGCACCTGCCCAGAATCCAAGTGGAAACCCAGATACCATACTTCCACCCACCCCGTTGCACATTTTTTGGGTTAGCCATGAAGCCCGCACACCTCAGCGACTCCAGGATGGCCCTAAGGTGTTCTAGGTGCTGTGGCCAATCATAGCTATACAGTATATAATGATGTCGTTGTGGCAGTTTCTATGTATGGGCGGAGCACAGAAGACGGCAGGCCAGAATAAAGTTCAATCACTTTGTTTATTTTTGCTCTTTTCAGATGCAAACACCACTCTCTCAGCCATGCACACACACACACACACACACACACACACACACACACACACACACACACACACAAGTCATCTGGCTGGGGAGAGAGCTCCTCTGCTCTCGCTCTCCCACCTTAAGTAGGGTGCGGTCACTGGGAAAACACACAAACACAGGTTAATTGCTCTCACGTGTAGTGATTCTGCCACTTACCTTCCCTGACTCCGCCCTCCTGTCACAGACTGGCACTTGACCACACCCCCGCTGCCACATACCCCCACCGCCCGACTCGGGCTGGGCGGCTGTCCGGCCTGCAGCCGACTCCACCCCCCCCGACGGGAGAGGAAGTCTGCCATGACCATCTGTCCCCCCGGCCTGTGGACCACCTTGAAATTAAAGGGTTGGAGTGCCAGATACCAACAGGTGATCTGCGCGTTGGCATCCTTCATGTGGTGGAGCCACTGGAGGGGCGCATGGTCCGAACAGAGGGTGAAAGCGTGCCCCAGCAGGTAGTACCGGAGGGCGAGGACCGCCCACTTGATGGCCAGACACTCTTTCTTTATGGTGCTGTAGCACCCCTCACACACTGACAGCTTCCTGCTGATGTACAGGACAGGACGGTCCTCCCCCTCCACCTTCTGGGACAAGACCGCCCCCAGCCCTCTGTCCGTTGCATCGGTCTGCAACATAAAGGGGAGAGAAAAGTCAGGGGAGTGTAAAAGTGGCCCCCCACACAGTGCAGCCTTTACCTCAGAAAAAGCCTGCTGGCATTGCTCCGTCCACTGGACCGGATCTGGTGCCCCCTTTTTAGTGAGATCAGTCAGCGGGCTGGTGACGTCCGAATAATTAGGTATAAACCTACCATAATAGCCAGCCAGCCCCAGGAACTGTCTCACCCCCTTTTTGGTCTTGGGCCTTGGGCAGGCCGCAATTGCTGCGGTCTTGTTAATTTGGGGACGCACCTGCCCGTTGCCCAAGTGGAAGCCCAGATACCGTACTTCCACCCACCCAATCGCACACTTCCTTGGGTTGGCTGTGAGACCCGCTTGCCTCAGCAACCTAAGGATGGCCCTTAGGTGTTCAAGGTGCCTCGGCCAGTCATTACTATATATGATGATGTCGTTGAGGTAGGCGGCCACATAGGTGGTGTGGGGACGGAGGACCCTATCCATCAGCCGCTGAAACATAGCGGACACCCCAAACAGCCCAAACGGAAGTGTGACAAATTGGTGTAAACCAAACGGTGTGGAAAAGGCCGTTTTTTCTCGGGATAGTGGAGTCAAGGGGATCTGCCAGTATCCTTTCGTCAAATCCAGTGTCGAATAAAAGTGAGCCATGCCGAGTCGATCAAGCAACTCATCAATACGAGGCATTGGGTACGCGTTGAATTTAGACACCACGTTGACTTTTCTATAGTCCACACAGAACCGGACCGACCCGTCGGCATTGGGTACCAAGACCTCCGGGCTGCTCCAGTCACTGTGGGACTCCTCGACGATGCCCATTTCGAGCATGGTCTCAAGTTCTTCCCGAACCACCTTTTTTTTGTGTTCAGGTAGCCTGTAAGGGCGGCTACGCACTACCACCCCAGGGGCGTCTCTATGTGGTGCTCTATGAGGTTAGTGCGACCGGGCAGGGGCGAGAACACATCCGAAAACTCGGTCTGCAACTGGGCGACCTCCGTGAGTTGGGTCGGGGAGAGGTGGTCTCCACAGGGGACCGGAGAGGTACGTGATGCCAATGCCCCTTTTTGAACCTCCGGCCCCAGCTCCGCCTTCTCCGGAACCACCGACACCAACGCCACGGGGACCTCCTCATTCCAGAGTTTAAGCAGATTGAGGTGGTAAATCTGTAGTGCCCCACCCCTGTCCATTCGCCTCACCTCATAGTCGACGTCCCCGACTCGCCGTGTGACCTCAAAGGGTCCTTGCCACTTGGCGATCAATTTGGAGCTCGATGTGGGCAACAGTACGAGTACCTTATCTCCCGGTGTGAACTACCTAAGGCGCGTACCCTTGTTGTACAGGAGGGCTTGCCGTTCTTGGGCCTGCCGCAAATTCTCCTGGGTTAGGTGGGTGAGGGTGTGGAGTTTTGCGTGCAGGTCCATAATGTATTGAATTTCATTTTTGCTTTGTGAAGGTCCCTCCTCCCAATTTTCCCGCAGCACATCTAGAATGCTGCACAGCTTACGCCCATATAATAATTCGAATGGGGAGAACCCCTTGGAGGCTTGGGGGACCTCTCGCACTGAAAACAGCAAGGGCTTGAGCCACTTATCCCAATTACATGCGTCCTCACTTACAAATTTTTTAATTATATTCTTAAGGGTGCGATTGAACCGTTCAACTAAACCGTCCGTTTGTGGGTGATACACGCTGGTGCGGATCGGCTTAATACCCAATAACCCATACAGTTCGCGCAGTGTCCGTGACATAAATGTGGTGCCTTGATCAGTCAGAATCTCTTTCGGGATTCCAACTCGGGAGATAACGCGGAAGAGTGCCTCCGCAATACTGCGTACTGAGATATTGTGCAGAGGCACTGCTTCCGGGTATCGCGTTGCATAGTCCACCAGAACTAATATAAAGCGGTACCCTCGTGCTGACCGATCCATCCCATCTCTTTCAAACGGGGTCTTGATTAATGGAAGAGGGCGCAAAGGCGCTTTTGGAATGGCCGCTGGATTAACTAACTGGCATTCGCGGCACGCCGTACACCACCTACAGACATCCCCGCGAATCCCCGGCCAATAGAATTGGGCCATTATTCGGGCTAGTGTCTTATCCTGCCCTAGGTGTCCAGCCATGGGATTAAAGTGAGCCGCCGGGAATACCAATTCCCGGCGGCTCTTTGGAATTAAAAGCTGTGTGACTCGCTCTTTAGTTTGAGTGTCCTGCATCACTCGGTATAACCTATCCTTCATAATCGCGAAGTAGGGGAAGGACGGTGTGGCGTTCGGCTGGAGCATTTGACCATCGATTACTCTCACTAGGTCAAACGCATGTCACAGAGTCTCGTCTCGCGACTGCTCTAATGGGAAATCTGCGAGGCATTCCCCAATAGAGAGAGGAGGGGCCAGCGGCTCCTCACTCTGACGCGGAGATGACATAGACGGCTCTGTGACAGCTGCTCCCGCCAAAGCAACACCGGGCCCTCCCCCTGCTAAATGGCAGGACCCACTCTCTACTAAGCATGTCATTAAACCCCGAAATCCCGGCCAATCAGTCCCCAAAATTAAAGAGTGGGTAAGGCGAGGATTAACCGCCGCCTTCACTATAAATTTTTCCCCTCTGAAAAAAATGTGGACTGACACTAAAGGGTAGCTGTGAATGTCCCCGTGCACACACAACACCTTCACCCCCTGTGCACCCCCAATGCCTCGTGTTGCACCAGGCTTTGGTGAATTGAGGTCTGATTACAACCAGAATCCACCAACGCCTGATATGGGGGAACCGGGCCACCTCCAACAGCAGTGCACGGCAAGGGAGGTGGGCGAGGTGGTTCGGATCCCCGACGTGCCAGAAGCAGCCCTCGATCAGGCCGGAGTGTATCGCATACCGGTGGAGCGTGCGATGAACTGCTCCAGCACCACCTGATCGACGATCTCCTCGGCGTCGCGGTTGTTGGCCCTCAGCCACCGCCCTTGGATACTCACCGGTATGCGATACACTCCGGCCTGATCGAGGGCTGCTTCTGGCACGTCGGGGATCCGAACCACCTCGCCCACCTCCCTTGCCGTGCACTGCTGTTGGAGGTGGCCCGGTTCCCCGCAGCGCCAGCAAACCAGCCCGGGCTTCCTCTCTGCACCGGTGTTCTGGGGCTCACTCACCTGGGGGGGGGGGAGACAGATACAGAAGGGCAAAACGGGAGGGCACCGCGGGTGCGGCGGGCCGGCTGGGGTGGTGCCGGCCCCCGCCTCCGCGGTGGGGGAATGGGGCGAGGACAGGACACAGAAGGAGGGAGGGAGAGAGAGAGAGAGAGAAGAGAAGAGACTGTCTGCTGTCCTGCTGCCGGAACAGCCGCCAAATGGTCCTCCGCCAGCTCGATGGCCTGATCCAGCGACACCAGGCAGTGGCACTGGACCCACTCCGCGGTTCCTGGGGGCAAGCGTGCGATGAACTGCTCCAGCACCACCTGATCGACGATCTCCTCGGCGTCGCGGTTGTTGGCCCTCAGCCACCGCCAGCAGGCGTCCCGGAGTTGCTGACCAAACACGAACGGGCGGCCGACTTCCTCCAAGCTCAGAGCGCGGAAGCGCTGGCGCTGCTGTTTGGCGGTGCCCCCACACGCTGGAGGATGGTCTGGCGAAGGTCCGCGTAGGCCAGCCGGCGGTCGGTGGGGAGCTGTAGCGCGGCCAGCTGCACCTCCCCCGTTAGCAGGGGGAGGAGGCGCGCCACGCGCTGCTCCATCGGCCACCCCGAGGTCTCCACGACTTGCTCAAAGTGCGTGATGAAAGCCTCAGGGTCATCCTGCGGGCCCATCCTTGTCAGGGTGAGGGGGCACGGGCCCGCGGTGGAAGCATTGATTGTCCCCGCCGACGCGAGGAGGTGCCGGAACGCCTGTCGGTCCTCTTGCTGGGCCAACACCAGGGCCTCGAAGCGCTGCTCCTGCTCCTTACAGAGTGTGACGAGCGCCTGGTGCTGGCTTTGCTGGGCCGCGGCGAGGGCGTGGACCAGGTCGGCGAACGGGGAAGACTCCATGGGGCGGTTCAGCGTTCTGTGCTCCAGATCCCGGGTTTCAGCACCACTGTGGCAGTTCCTATGTATGGGTGGAGCACAGAAGACGGCAGGCCAGAATAAAGTTCAATCACTAATGCCGCTTTTCCACTACAAACGCGGCTGAGCCATGCCGTGCTGAGTTGGGCTGAGTCGAGCTGAGCGGGGCTGTTGGAGTTGCATTTCGACTACAACCACGCTGAACCGTGCTGGTTGGAAGTGGGTGGACACATTGGGTGGAGTTAGCGAAAGTGGGTGGACGTCACGTGATGTCGTTAAGCGGCGCAAACAGTGACATCAGTGATCTTTTAAGCGGTAGTCTCACGACCCGGATAGTAAACAATAAACATGGAGTCGTTAGTGTTGCTGGTCTTGGTTCTGTGGCTTGTTGTCGCCGACAACGCCAACAGATACTGGCAAGAGCGTATAGATGAGGCGAGGCGCATAAGGCTTCAGAAATTCTCGTAATTCTTCTTCTTCCAGGTTTACGGTGTTTACAGATCCCAGCGTGCTTGCGGGGCGTGTGTGGGCATGTGAGGACACTCCTCCTCACCAATCAGTGCACAGGGGAGTGTCTGCTCATGCCCCCAGCCTCACTTAGCTCGGTTTGGCTCGCTTCAGCCCCACTCCAAAACCGTGCGAGTTTTGGGTGCAAAGCAGGGCTGAAGTGAGCTGAGTCGTGCTGTTCTGAGGTAGTCGAAACGCGAGCCGTGTCGGGCTGAAGTGAGCTGAAGCGAGCTGAAGTGAGCTAAAAAAGGGTAGTGGAAAAGGGCCATTTGTTTATTTTTGCTCTTTTCAGATGCAAACACCACTATCTCAGCCATGCACACAGACACACACACACACACACACAAGTCGTCTGGCTGGGGAGAGAGCTCCTCTGCTCTCGCTCTCCCTCCTTAAGTAGGGCGCGGTCACTGGGAAGACACACAAACACAGGTTAATTGCTCTCAGGTGTAGTGATTCTGCCACTTACCTTCCCTGACTCTGCCCTCCTGTCACAGACCGGCGCTTGACCACGCCCCCGCTGCCACAGTCGTCTAGGTAGGCTGTGGCATAGGTGGTATGGGGGCAGAGGATTTTGTCCCATGAGCTGTTGAAATGTAGCAGGAGTGCCAAGTAACCCGAAAGGAAGTGTGACGAATTGGTGTAAGCCGAACGGTGTGGAAAAGTCCATTTCCTCTCGGGATAGAGGAGTTAAGGGGATCTGCCAATATTGCTTTGTCAAATCCAATGCTGAATAAAAGTGAGCAGCGCCTAATCAATCAAGCAACACATCAGTGCAAGGCATTGGGTATGTGTCAAATTTAGACACTGCGTCCCCACAGAATTGGACTGACCCATTGGTCTTGGGGACCAGGACCACAGGGCTACTCCAGTAACTGTGGGGCTCCTAGATTAATTCCATTTCGAGCATGGCCTTGAGTTGATCTTGAACTACTGTTTTTTTTTGTGTGTTCGGGCAAGCGGTATGGGTGGCTATGCACCACCACTCCTGAGGGCATTTCGATGTGGTGTTCTTTGAGGCGAGTGCAGCTGGGAAGGGGCAAGAACATGTCAGAAAATTCTGTTTGCAACCTAGCAACCTCGATGAGTTAGGCTGGTGAGAGGTGGTCTCCACAGGGGACTGGATCAGCTTGAGTGGTTACTTTTGTTTTTACCTCTGGCCCCAGCTCCATCCTTTCCGGAACTATCAAAGCCAATGCCACAGGGACCCCATTGTTCCAATGTTTTAACAGGTTGAGGTGGTATACTTGTAGTGCCCTGCCCCTATCCATTCACCTCACTTCATAGTCGATGTCCTCGATTCACCATGTGACCTCAAAGGGCCCTTGCCAGTTGGTGATCAATTTGGAGCTCAAAATGGGCAATAATACGAGTACTTTATCTCCCAGGATGAACTCTCCAAGGTGCATGCCCATTCTACAGCCAGGCCTGATGTTCTTGTGCCTGCCATAAATTCTCCAGGGTTAAGAGAGTGAGTGTGTGGAGCTTTGTGTACAGGTCAAGAACATACTGAATTTCGTTTTTATTATTTGAAGACCCCTCCTCCCCATTTTCCCACAGGTTGCCCAAAATGTCACGAGGCTTACATCCATATAATAATTTGAATGGGGAAAATCCCGTGGAGGCTTGTGGGACCTCTTGTATTACAAATAACAGGGTCTCGAGCCATTTATCCCAATTACATGCACCTTTGCTTACAAACTTTCAAATTAAATTTGTAAGTGTTTGATTGAACTGTTCTACCAAGCCATCTGTTTGTGGGTGATTGATGCTGGTGTGGATAGATTTAATCCCCAATAACTCAAAGTTCGCGAAGTGTGCATGACATAAATGTAGTGCCTTGGTCAGTCAGGATTTCTTTGGGAATCCTGACTTGGGATATAATTTTAAACAGTGCCTCTGCCACATTATGTGCAGAAATGTTACGCAGCAGGACTGCTTCAGATATCGCATTGCATAGTCAACCAGGACTAAAATAAAGCGATATCCCCATCCTGACCAAATCTAACGGCTTGACAAGATCCATGCCAATTCTCTTGAAGGGGACAATTAGAGGGACAGGGCACAAGGGCACTTTTGGGGAGGCTGCTGGATTTACCAGTTGGCATTCGCGGCACGCTGCACACCACCAATGGACATCCCCATGCAGGGACATGCACAGGATTATAGAGGGGCAGGGGCTCAAAGTCATAAAAAGGGCAGCAAGTGCATGATTTTTTTTCCGCCAGTCCTTTCCAAAATGTGGAAATGTAGAATTAAAATTAACATACTAATAGGAAGGTACAGTAAGTACTTAGCTATGTGTCCTGTGTTGGTAAAAGTGATGTGCAATTGCCATTTCTTTTGTGTTAGCAAAATTGTCACTCACATTATCATAGTGTAACCCAGGTGAAAATAGGCCTTGGTTAATAAATAGTTGAATAAATAAGAATAAATATTAAGCAGAATTTCGTCATTTAAATAAGTTACTTTAGTGATATAAAAAACGTCTAAAATAGATACAGTGGTGCTTGAAAGTTTGTGAACCCTTTAGAATTTTCTATATTTCTGCATAAATATGACCTAAAACATCATCAGATTTTCACACAAGTCCTAAAAGTAGATAAAGAGAATCCAGTTAAACAAATGAGACAAAAATATTATGCTTGGTCATTTATTTAGTGAGGACAATGATCCAATATTACATATCTGTGAGTGGCAAAAGTATGTGAACCTCTAGGATTAGCAGGTAATTTGAAGGTGAAATTAGAGTCAGGTGTTTTCAATCAATGGGATGACAATCAGGTGTGAGTGGGCACCCTGTTTTATTAAAGAACAGGGATCTATCAAAGTCTGATCTTCACAACACATCTTTGTGGAAGTGTATCATGGCACGAACAAAGGAGATTTCTGAGAACCTCAGAAAAAGCATTGTTGATGTTCATCAGGCTGGAAAAGGTTATAAAACCATCTCTTAAGTGTTTGGACTCCACCAATCCACAGTCAGACAGATTGTGTACAAATGGAGAAAATTCAAGACCATTGTTAGCCTCCCCAGGAGTGGTTGACCAACAAAGATCACTCCAAGAGCAAGGCGTGTAATAGTCGGCAACGTCACAAAGGACCCCAGGGTAACTTCTAAGCAACTGAAGGCCTCTCGCACATTGGTTAATGTCAATGTTCATGAGTACACCATCAGGAGAACACTGAGCAACAATGGTGTGCATGGCAGGGTTGCAAGGAGAAAGCCACTGCTCTCCAAAAAGAACATTGCTGCTCGTCTGCAGTTTGCTAAAGATCACGTGGACAAGCCAGAAGGCTATTGGAAAAATGTTTTGTGGATGGATGAGACCAAAATAGGACTTTTTGGTTTAAATGAGAAGCGTTATGTTTGGAGAAAGGAAAACACTGCATTCCAGCATAAGAACCTTATCCCATCTGTGAAACATGGTGGTGGTTTGGGCTTGTTTTGCTGCATCTGGGCCAGGACGGCTTGCCATCATTGATGGAACAATGAATTCTGAATTATACCAGCGAATTCTAAAGTAAAATGTCAGGACATCTGTCCATAAACTGAATCTCAAGAGAAGGTGGGTCATGCAGCAAGACAACGACCCTCAGCACACAAGTCGTTCTACCAAAGAATGGTTAAAGAAGAATAAAGTTAATGTTTTGGAATGGCCAAGTCAATGTCCTGACCTTAATCCAATCGAAATGTTGTGGAAGGACCTGAAGTGAGCAGTTCATGTGAGGAAACCCACCAACATCCCAGAGTTGAAGCTGTTCTGTACAGATGAATGGGCTAAAATTCCTCCAAACTGGTGTGCAGGACTGATCAACAGTTACCGGAAATGTTTATTTGCAGTTATTGCTGCACAAGGGGGTCACACCAGATACTGAAAGCAAAGGTTCACATACTTTTGCCACTCACAGATATGTAATATTGGATCATTTTCCTCACTAAATAAATGACCAAGTATAATATTTTTGTCTCATTTGTTTAACTGGGTTCTGTTTATCTACTTTTAGGACTTGTGTGAAAATCTGATGATGTTTTAGGTCATATTTATGCAGAAATATAGAAAATTCTAAAGGGTTCACAAACTTTCAAGCACCACTGTGTGTGTGTGTGTATATATATATATATATATATATATATATATATATATATATATATATATATAAAATACACACACACACAATGTTACAGGTGCAGAAATCTGTCTCATTTATGGCACTAAATTAGATAATCATTTGCCTAATGTAGTTAAATTTGATTAAATGTGGTGATATGAATGTGACATCGAGTTCTATATGTAATTCCATAACATATTGAGATATTGTGGCAGAGAGGGTGTGGTAGAGTGTCAGTTTTGAATGGCAAGGACTCAGGTTGAACCAGCAGGTAACGTGATGAGTTACACCTGTGTCTAATTACTGGCTGTCTATTAATGTGTCTCTGTGTGTCTTCCAGATGGCCAGTAATGAGAGAAAGAGCTGTGTTTCCCAATGTGTGTGTGGCAGGTGTATGTGTGTATTAGTCATCACTGAGAAAATGAGAAAATAAAGCACACCTTGAACTGTTGCGCCTGTCTCTGAGTTCCTCATTGCCCAACATAAGAGGAATGTTAAAACCCGGGGTTGAGGAACAAAACACTGCCATGTAGTCTGAACCAGTGAGAGAGCTCCTCCAGACAATCACCAGTGAGTTCCAGTGCCAGCACCACTAACTCGTTGCGCTGTCTGTCGAGCAGGCGTTTCACTTCCAGGCTCTGCTCGAGGACTAGGTGGAGGATTGACAGGTGACCCGGAGCTTGTTCCACTCAGCGGGTGCTCCAGCGGTCACTTCTGCAGCCAGCATGCCTTGCCAGCTGTTCAAGATGGGGCCCCAGGATGACCCTGAGTCCTTCATTGAGCTGTTTGGGTGTGGCACGGAGGCAAGCTTGTGGCCAACCTCACAATGGGTGGCTCGCCTATTGTAGCTCCTGTCGGGGGAAGCCCAGCTCACGGCTCGGCAGCTCACAGCCGCCAGAATGCTGGAGTATCTTGACCTGAAGCAGGCTATACTGCAACGGGTCGATCATGGCCCAGAAGAGCATCACCAGTGCTTCCATGCACTGGCATATAGTGAAGTCGGCTGCCCATTTGCATTTGTGCAACAGCTCTGGGATGCCTGCCAACAGTGGCTGCTGGCAGGTGAGTGTGACGTTGAGGCCATCTTCAATCAAATGACACTGGAGCAGTTCATCATACAACTACCTTGCAATACACTGACATGGATCCAGTGTCACCGTGCAACATCACTGGAGGATGTGGTCCAGCTGGCAGAGGACCACCTGATGGCATTTCTGGGGGCAGATGCTCCTGCAGCTTCTCTTCTCTCTCTCTCTCTCTCTCTCTCTCTCTCTTCCTCTTCTCACCCCTCTGCTACCCCAGTCCCACAGAGACAGAGGACAATTCCCCCAATACCCACTCCCTGCACTCATGTCTGTCCTTGTGTCTCTTCACCCCTTTCTCTTTCTGTGTCTGTGTTGCCAATAACCCCCCTCTCTGTCTACAGCTGAACCTGTCCATGCCCACAAAAATCTGGAGAAAATCTGGGCAGGTCTGCTGGCACAGCAGGAAGGCTGGGATTTCCCGTGATCAGCATTTTGCAAAGGGGCGGGGATTCTGAGTTGCATTCCTGATGAGTATAATGTGAGTATTCAAGGGGGTACACATCAGGCTTTGGTGGATTCTGGTTGTCATCAGACCTCCATGCATCAAGCCTGATTCAATGTGGGGCACTGGGAAATGCACAGTTGGTGAAGTTGAGGTGTGTACACAGGGATGTTCACAAATATCTGCTAATGCCCATCACTATTCATTTCTGGGAAGAAAAGCATAGTGTGGAGGCTGTGGTTAGCCTGAGCCTCACCCATTCACTTATCCTCATGACAGATTGGCCAGGGTTTAAAACATTAATAACACAGTTAGTAGTGGATGGGTCCTGCCCATGTCATGGGGCCATGGCAATGTTGGCTGGAGAGGTGGTCCCAGGGCCATCTGTGTCAGCTCCGTGTCATGATAACACAAAGAGTGAGGAGGGCCCTATGCTTCCTCTGTCTCTGGGGAATCCCTCTGGGGATTTGAAAAGAATTGGCATGGCTCTCGTTGGGCCATTAGATCAATCTGCACACAGGTATCGCTTTGTATTAGTCATAGTGGATTATGCAATGCGATACCCAGAAGCAGCACCTCTTTGCAATATCTCTGCATGTAGTGTTGCAGAGGCACTCCTCTGCATTATCTCCTGAGTCAGGATTCTGAAAGAAATCCTGACTGATCAAGACACTACTTTTATGTCACATATACTACAGAAATTGTACAAATTACTGGAGATTAAATTGATTCGTACTAGTGTTTACCATCTGCAAATGGATGGGCTGGTTGAATGATTTAATCAAGCACTTAAAAATGTAATTCACAAGTTCATTCATGGTGACACTAGAAACTGGGGTAAGTGGCTAGATCCTCTGTTGTTTGCAGTGTGCGAGGTCTCATGAGCCTCCACCGAGTTTTCCCCATTTGAATTACTGTATGGGTGCAAGTTCCATGGCATCTTAGACATCATCAAAAGTGAAATTCAGTACATTCTTGACCTGAGAGCAAAACTCCATGTGCTGAGTCACATAACCCAGGAAAATTTGCTACGGGCACAAGAACATCAGCTAAGAGAATTTGCACTGGGAGATAAAGTACTCATTTTACTGCCCACATTGAGCTCACAATTACTCACCAAGTGGCAAGGGCCCTTTGAAGTCATGCGGTGAATTGGGGAAGTTGACTATGAGGTCTGGTGCACAGATCTGGGCGATCCATGCCAAATTTATCACCTCAATCTCCTGAACCCATGCAGAGAGGAGGATCCTGTGGCTCTGGCAATGGTAGTTCTGGAGAGAGAGGAGCTGGGACTAGAGGTAAATCAAAAAGGTGCAGCCCAGTTCACCCCAATCCCCTGTGGAGACCACCTCTCACCATGCCAGAGAGCACAGGTTGTTAGGTTGCAGGAGGAATTCTGCAATGTGTTCTCTCTCCGTCCTTGTCACACTAACCTCATAGAGCACCACATTGAGACTCCCCCAGGCATGGTGGTGCACAGCCACCCGTATCGGCTCCCCGAACACAAGAAAAATGTGGTTCAGGATGAACTCAAAGCGATGCTTCACATGGGAGTAATTGATGAGTTGCAAAGCGACGGGAGCAGTCCGGTGGTCTTGGTTCCCAAGACTGACGGGATGGTCTGGTTCTGTGTGGACTATAGAAAAGTCAACACAGGGTCTAAATTTGATGCATATTTGATACCTCGCATTGATGAGCTGCTTGATTGGTTGGGCATGGCTTGCTTTTACTTGACACTGGATTTGACAAAAGAATATTGGCAGATCTCTTTAACTCCATTATCCTGTTATATATGACCTTTTCCACTCCATTTAGCTTACACCAATTTGTCACCCTTCCTTTTGGGTTGTTTACAGGGGTGAAAGTAACTTTTATTTCTTGCCGGTATTATTATTTTGAGTCATAGTGCGCGTGCACAGCGCGCACCGAAAAATACACCTAATTATTTATTATTGTCTACTTATCAAGCATTCACTAGGACTTCTTGTCACTCAGTAGTACTAGTATAGACTAGTACTTGTTTCTGAAGATCCTTCAGCTGTCATTTCTTGCTGACTTTGTGACTCCTCACTCTGGCTTTGAACTTGCTCTGAATCATCTTCCATAGGTATTGTTCTGCTAACTTTACCTGGTACGTTTTCTGTTGCATTATTGCTGTGGTCTTTTCTCTTAAAGATATCAGTAATTTTTGTCTGCATTATTATTTTCCAGTTGTCCTCTCTTCCTTATCTTATCAAATATATCGTTGTGGTTTTCTGTTATAATAATAATAATAATAATAATAATAATAATAAGTTCAACTTATATAGTGCCTTTCAAGAAACCCAAGGATGCTTTACAATTATAAACAAAGAAAAAAATAATAACAATAAAAAAAATAAATAAATAAATGAATGAATGAATGAATAAATAATAAAAAATAAAAAGTCCACCAAGTAGGAGTCAGGATGTAATTCCAGAGGTGTAGCAGCCACAGTCCCACCAAAAGGCGCATGAAAACGTGTCCCACATCTCCAGCACAGACGCCGTTACGCCGTCAGCCACATCGCTCAAACACCACGCCGTGGATCCACAAAGCGAGCACAGAAGCTCCGCCACGCAGAGCGCTGGTGTGTCCCAAACCGCCTGCACAGCCACCGCGACGCCACCAAGCAACATCGCTCGGAACATCACGCCAAGCATTAAAGTGCAGAGCGCTGGACAACCACAAATGTTAAATGAGCAGCGAGCTCACTGCAGTCCATAGCTGGGAGCGCAGGCATCGCCCACAGCGAACCAAGGCCTAGAGGGAACCAACGTCCAAAACTGAGTCCGGAGCTACACCACAACCGGCGGACAAAACACTCAAACAAACATCAAACTACACAAACACACACAAAAAAAATAAATAAAATGAAAAATGAAAAAAGAAAGAAAATAAAAATAAAATTAAAAAAAAGCTCTGGTGAGAAGCAGCAGCCAGAATGCGCACGACGTACTCTCAACTGGAAACGGAAACCAAAAAAAAGCTGTTGGTGTTTTTTGGATTCTTTGTATTTTCCCACGGGTGTGTCGGAATGTTTGAGAAAGTGCGTGCGTTCTACAGCAAGTGCGTGTGTTCTCAGTGCGCGTGCCATGCATTGGTAGCCTAGTTACTCTGCTCACTCCAACCAGACAGTAATCTAGAATCTTTGCCCCAACTTCCACTCGATTTACGAATTCTGATCAAAGTAATTTTTAAATAGCCTATCATGAAACATTAACATGTTTCTTTATATGCCTTTTTATTTGGGAGACTTTGCAACTAACGTCTGTCTGCTAAAACACTTTGATTACCAGCTGTGCATGTTATAGCACAAGATCTGGTTAAGCCGTACGCGCGCTGTAGCTCGCTCGTTGTTTGTCCAGCGAAACACTGCACACATAATAGAATATTGAAACATCAACATATGTTTCTGTATATGTTGTTTTTATTTGGGAGACTTTGCAACAAATGTCTGTCTACTAAAACACTTTGGATACCAGCTGCTCACGTTGGCGCAAGATGGTTAAGCAGTGGGCTACGTGCACTATCTCGCATGTTGTCTGTTGAGTGAAACATGGAAGGAATTCACTTCAGACATAATTCAGAGACAGGTCAGAATGAGTTATATGCAATGCATATTGAGGAAAACGTGTTGCTTTTGGTAAATTGACTTTTGCAGGTGTGTTGTTATGCTGAAAGTGCATTTTTTTTCAGAGACAGTATATTTTTCTTTCCGGTATGGCCAAATCTTTTAGTGGTACGCCAGACCGGCCAGGACCGGCTTACTTTCGCCCCGGTTGTTTGGGGTCCCAGTGACATTTAAGTATCTCATGGACTGAATCCTCCGTCCCCACAACATATATGCCGCTGCCTCCTTTGATGACATTATTTGTAGTCATGATTGGCAGCAGCATTTGCAATATCTAAGGGCTGTTCTGAGGTTGCTGAGTCATGCTGGGCTAATGGTAAACCCGAAGAAATGTGCAGTTGGGCAAGTGGAAGTACAGTATCTGGGCTTCCACTTGGGTCATTGGCAGATGCATCTCCAAATTGATAAGCCTCCAGCAATTGCAGGCTGCCTGAGACCCAAGACCAAAAAGGGGCTGAGGCAGTTCCTGGGGCTATTATAGGCTGTTCATGCCTAAATTTTTGGACATCACTAGCCTAATAATTGACCTCATTAAAAAAGACCAGATCTGGTCCAGTGGTTGGAACTGTGTGAATGGGCTTTTGCTCAAATTAAAGCAGTTTTGTGTGGGGGACTGCTGTTGCATTCAACTGACTTTCCTCTCCCATTTGTTTTACTGACCAATGCATTGGACAGAGGGCCAGGGGCAGTTTTGTCCAAGGTGGTGGAGGGGGAGGAATGCCTGGTACTGTACATCAGCTGCAAGCTCTCGATGTGAGAGTCGAAGTACAGCACCATAGAGAAGGAATGTTTGGCCATCAAGTGGGCGGTCCTCACTCTCCAGTACTATCTGCTAGGATTCCCTTTTACCCTCTGGTCCCACCATGCCCTGCTCCAGTGGCTCCACCACATGAAGGATGCCAACATGGGGATCGCCTGTTGGTATCTGGCCCTTCAGCCCTTCAAGTTCAAGGTGGTCCACAGGCCAGGGGTGCAGATGGTAATGGCAGATTACCTCTCTCACCAGGGGGAGTCAGCTGCAGGCTGGGTGGCTCCCTGGACTGAGTTGGGTGGTGGGGGTATTTGGCAGCAAGGGTGTGGTTGAGCACTGGCTGTGAACGGTGAGGAGTCAGGTTGAACCAGCAGGTAACATGAGTTACACCTGTGTCTAATTACTGGCTGTCTATTAACATGTGTCTCTGTGTGTCTTCCAGATGGAGAGTAACAAGAGAGAGAGAGATGTGTTCCCTAACATGTTTTTCCAAGATGGCAGTGCCCTGTTCAGCTGTGGCTGCATGGGCTCGCGACAGTTATGGTTTTTCCAAATATAATACATTGCCTAGGATGTCAGTAATAGTCAACACTCTCAGTAAGTTAGTATAGAGTCACCAGCACTTGCTGGAATTACGATCATCCAGTGACTTTGGCTTCGTAGACACAACTACTCAGGAATGTTTGCATAGCCTCAGAGTGCTACACTGGCAAGACCCAGGGGCCTACAGTGCAGCAGACTCCCCTAGTAGCATAAGCCAACAGAGGAGCAAGTGGAGGCAGTATGACCGAAGGCAGAAGCATGGTTGCTGGGGGGCTAACATCTAAGCTAAAAGCTAACCCCTATAAAACACTGTTTCCATCCATCTTCCTCACTAACATTCACTCCCTGGAGAACAAAATAGATCATCTGCAGCTGGAATTAACAACAAAACGAGAGATCAGGAACTGCTGCACAATAATTCTGACAGAGACATAGCTTATTTCATCAATCCCAGACAATGTTGTTAGCATCGAGGGACTAGCTATGTTTCATGCCGACAGGAGCTGTGCACTAAGCAGTAAGTCCCAAGGGGGTAAGCAGTAAATCCGAGTGGTAAATCCCAAGTTTGTGTATTTATATCAATAACAATTGGTATAAAAATGCTAAGTTTGTCTCAAGCCATTGTTCACCGGACATTGAGCTTTTGACTGTAAACTGTAGCCCATTCTATCTGCCCAGGGAGTTTACTTTAGTTTCCATCACTGCTGTGTATGTGCTCCCCAGTGCTATCACAAAGGAGGCTATGAGTGTTCTCTACTGGACTATCAGTGAGTTGCATTCCGCTCGCACTGAGGGCTTTTTCATTGTTGCTGGAGATTTTAACCAGGCCAACATGAAGACAGTTCGCCCTCATTTTCACCAGCATGTGGACTGTGCAACCAGGGGAGCGAACACATTAGACATGGCCTACACCAACATGAAGGATGCATTCAGAGCAGCCCCCACCCCCACCTCGGCTCTTCTGACCATTTATCCATTATGCTAATCCCTGCATATCCCTGCCTCTGCTGATCAGAGGAAAATCTACAGTGAGGCAGGTGAGGGTGTAGTCTGAGGGAGCTATGGAGGCACTTCAGGACTGTTTTGAGTGCACTGACTGGATCACGTTCAAGGCAGCTGCCACTTATAATGATCATACCAACAAAGATAAGTATGCCATGTCTGTGTCAGCCTACATCAATAAATGCATGGATGACATCAGCGTCATAAAGAGCATCACCACCCAGGCCAACCAAAAACCCTGGATGACTTATGAAGTACGCAAAATGCTAAAGGCATGGAACTCAGCCTTCAAGTCTGGTGACAGGAAAGCACTGAGAACAGCGAGAGCCAATTTGAACCGTGCCATCAGATTAGCAAAGCGCACTCACAGTCAAAAAATCCAGGACTTTTTCCATGATGCCACCAACACCAGGGATATGTGGCAAGGCATATGTGGCAGATCACAGAATCCAGGGACACATGTCTGCCCGGGGGCATTTTGAGTTATTGACAGATTCAGAAAGTACAGTTTCTAAGCTTTCCAATGATGCCTTCCATGTGGAGATCTGACAATATTTGAAGAATGTGTGGCCTTTTGAAAGTGTATACTTCTTAAAACAGAAAAGGGAGAAAATCGCCCTCAAAGTTTTCCATCTCAGCTCCTCTGGGTGTAGGGCGGGCACATAATGGTGCTCATTTGCATGATATTAAGGAAAGCCCTACCCCCTACTAGCTAGCACGATACTACTTTCATGTAAACAAAGATCACCACGTCAATTTTCCTTCCATGCAAAGTATGCCCAAAACAATTATGAAGTACAAAAATAAGTCCTAAAGTATACTTTAACATTTTGTGGTGGAAAAATTACTCACACCGTAAGAAAGAAAGATAGCACAATGATGACACAACTAACACAACACTAGTTTCATGTAAAGCCTCGGTCACAACCGGCCGTACCGTGCTCCTACGGCCGGTCTACATGCAAAAAACGCAAGAAACGCACGGAGGGCACGCATGAAAAGCACGAGAGCGCGCGTGTGACGTGCTGATTTTCGAGCCGCAGACCGGCCGCAGAGGTTCTTTGTCATGTCAAACAAACTCTACGGGCGCTTACGTTTTTTTCAGGTTGCAAGACAAACTTACGGCCAACGCGCATCTTTCTCCATGAACAAAAAAATCCCCGCAGCGATTTGGGAAACGCCAAAAATCACACGGCCAAAAAATCATACGTCCGGTTGTGACCTAGGCTTAACCAAACCACAACACTCTCCGTTACATGCAAAAATAACCACACAGCCTTAGATTAATAAACTTACCCCATCAGAAAGAGAAACAGCGCCTTGCACACACCAATGCCTCCGATGGAATGTAATCCTAGAACGGTCTGTGTATCATCCGATCATTCAAGTATTCCATTCAATCTGGAAAACGAGGTTGCAGTTTTTTTTGCTAGAAATGGTTCTCTCCGATGTAAATACCGTGTGTCTGTTTGCTTCGCGGTGTTTCAGCTCCTCTGCGCTCTGTTTAGCTTCATCATTCCATAGTGAAATTACATGCCTGTATGCAGCTAAGTAGCCATGCACTCAGCCCGTATCATACAGCTGATTCGCGAAAAAAAAACAAAAGACTTAAATCATCATGTGAATGGCCCATATGGTAATTTACCCACACCCCCCAGCAGGCTACAGTCCTGACAAAAACGAGACAATTTGCAACAAAAAATGTATGCTTTTCCAACAAAACAATCTATTATCTGAAATACTGATTGCATTCTTCAAGATCTCAACTTGCACATGATGGAAAAAAACAAAAATCACAAATTTCGAAAAAAAATGCTTCTTTTGCGATTATCTCGGATTCGTTTCAGCCGACATGTGTCCCTGGATTCGGTGGGGGGTCACATATGGGCTATCACAAACTACAGGATAGCCCCTCCCGAGTGTGATGACGTGGACTTCCTCAATAAACTCAATAACTTCTTTGGGAGGTTTGAGGCACTAAATAGCACTCCTGCAGTGAAAGCTGTTCCCCATCAGGGTGAAAAGACACTCTGTCTTGATTCAGCTGAGGTGCAGAGGACTCTGAGGAGAGTCAACACACAGAAGGTGTGTTGACTGATAATATTCCTGGTTGGGTGCTCAGGGAATGTGCAGACCAGCTGGCTTATGTTCTAACGGACATTTTCAACACCTCACTGGATCAAGCTAAAGTCCCATAATGTTTCAAGACTTCCACCATCATCCCAGTGCCAAAAAAACGTCAAATCACATCACTCAACGACTATTGGCCCGTCGCACTCACTCCCATTATGATGAATTGCTTTGAGAGGCTGGTATAGGAGTACATCACCTCCAGGCTCCCTCCCACGTTCGACCCCTTCCAGTTTGCCTACCGGCCAAACCGTTCCACTGAAGACACCATCTCCTCTGCTCTTCACCTGAGCCTTGCACACCTGGAGGAGAACAACACTCATGTGTGGATGCTGTTCCTGGACTTCAGTTCAGCATTTACCATCATTCCATAGCATCTGGTGAACAAACTGGGTCCCCTGGGCTTCAGCACCCCCTGTGCAACTGGCTGCTAGACTTCTTCACTGAAAGATCACAGTCAGTGTGGGTCAGACAGAACACCTCCAGTGTCATCACCCTCAGCACAGGCTCCCCTCAGGGCTGTATGCTGAGCCCTCTGCTGCTTGCTCACTCTGATGACACACGACTGCATCTCCAGGCCTGCCAGCAAGCGCATTGTGAAGTTTGCGGACGACACAACAGTGATGGGCCTCATCAGGGACGACAACAACCTGGCCTACAGAGAGGAGGTGGATCAGCTGGTGGGCTGGTGCAGGGAAAAGAACCTGGTCTTGAACATGGATAAAACCAAAGAGATCATTGTTGACTTTAGGAAGAACCAGCCCAGAGTTAGCAGAGTATGATGGAAAGAAGGAAGTTGGGCATTTTGTGTGTGCAGGAGATGAGGTGGAAGGGAAGCAAGGCCAAGAACATTGGAGGTGGATGCAAGTTGTTTTATTATGGACTTGATGGAAAGAGAAATAGTGTTGGTATTGTATTGAGGGGAGCGTTGGTCAACAGTTGCAATGGAAACTTCTAATAAACACTTCAGAATGCTTAGCAGTTATCTTTTCAGTTATTTATTATAGTAGATCATATAAAACAGATATATAAAATAGGAAAGGAAAAAAGAAGAAGAAGAAGAAGAAGAGAAGACACCACTTCCGATGATGCCGAGAGTACGCGCACTCAGAGTTGTGTTTTAGTGGCTATTATCTATTATACTCTAAAGGCATTCACTTACTGCTTGCATCTTCACGTGATTGGCTCAAGATTTTCTATGAAGCTTTGTTAAAGCGTGCACCTGGCGTGCTCTGGTATGTGCACGCGGATGCGGAGTTAGGGAGAACTCAGGCACCCTGCTTATCACCACCAAGGCCACAGAAAGGTGATTACAACATGGGAAAAACATCTTTCTCAGTACACTAGGCCACTTGAGCTCAACACACAGAAACACAGAGAATAGGAATGTTCATCCACTAAATTTCCCTCACATTTCCCCCCTTTTTGTCCTACAGGATAATAATTGCGAAAGAAAGAAATGTATACAATTTCAGTGGTAAGAGTTCCCAGAGAGATTCGACTTAACACATCATTGAGTGTACAGGGATAATGCTAAGGCTGTTTTGTAAGACACAGACGTCTTAAGTTAATGCTAGCAAGCTATATGCATAGATCAGGAAACAATAGAACAGAAAAGCAACCACAAATGAGTGTTTTAAGCTAGGGCTAATGTCATATCTGCTGTGCTGATGTCGTCAAACGGTGGGTTATGGTCTTCGTGTGGGTTTGGAGGCCAGTCAGGCAAGTCGTCTGGGTCTATTTTCACCATCTGGTAACCAATATTTGTCAGCTGCCTCTGAAACACAGACATACAGCATTAACAGAAAACAGGGAGCAAACATAGCATCAGAATCACTAAGCCCAGGACCGGTATGGTGGATGGAATCAGAGTCTTCCATCCACTGAACCAACACCATCAGCTGTCTTCAACTCCTCCATGTTCATCTGCTCATAATTGATGCAGCAACCTTGCACATCTTGTTCAGTGCCTCAGTGATGTTACCGAGTTAACCCTTGTCCTTCTTGACATTTGTTGGTGCTCAGAGGGCGGGCATGTCCTATCAGCCCTCGTCCCACCTCACCGGGGCTTGGAGGAAACTCGAAACCCTAAGACTTATCTATCGGCTAGACACTGAAATACTCTTCCCTATTGAGGGTGCGTACGTGATTGATGTGATACTCGCACTGTTCCATGCAGTGATGCCTTTCTCCTCTAGTCTGGTTAATACCAGACCATATCACAAGTGAAATATGGTCTGGAATCCTCCTATTGAATTTCTTGTAGGGGAGGTGTGGTTTACGATTGTCGACGGCCGCTTATTGGACGTTGCGAATGTCTATCATTTGGCATATACGTAGCCCATGGCCAATCATGGCAGTTGTACCCGGTGACATAGTTAGAGCGATGAAGAAGAAACTCTTGATAGCATTTTCCTGCTCTGGACCAAGCTGTGCCGCAGAAATCCCGAGATCGCCTGCCTCATTTACCTGGTCTTCCACCAAGGCAGTCAGTGGCGAGACTACCGCAATGACCGGGGTTTGGCTAAACCACATCTGCTTAGCCACTAAGGGGGCTAGCTGGTAAATGAGACTTTTACCAAACCCTGTTGGGAGCAAGGCAAAGGCATCTGTCTTCTTGTCAACGAAAGACTGTAACGCCAAACGCTGTTCTTTTTTTTAAAACAAACTTTCACTCTAAACTATTCAGAACAGTGTCTAAAGCTTGATCGAAAGTTTGGTTCGTATCGCTTGCCGCCATGTTAAATGTGATCCATAAACAGTCCCAAATAAACTACAAGCTTCCGTTTGTCGAGTAGTACGCGTCACTGTCTTTCCACCCCTCCCCACTCTCTGATTGGCTCCCTAATTCAGGCAAGCCTTTAGACCATAGTTTCCATGCTGTCTTTACAGATCAGAACGATTGTGCAAAGCAGCATGGGATTTCCCAGGCTATTTCTCCTCATGAGCTTTACCAGCGTCTGGGTCACTTAGGCCTTCCTTTTCCTCCTGCTCAGCCAGTTCAGGAACCCTCCTGCAGTGGCTAGCGTGGATCCACATCACTCTGCCTGTGACTTTCACTGCCGTTGGGGTCGTGAGCAGGATCTGGAATGAGCTATTCCACCGTAGCTTGTTCCACTTGGTTCGTCGGAAGTCCTTCACTACTATCCAATCCCCCGGTTGTAGATCATGCAGGGGTCCCTCAGTGGGCTTGGGAAGTGCTTCTTTTACCTGTTTGTGGATAGATTTCAAAGCAGAGGACAGTGTTGCACAGTAATTCAACATTGCATCATCACACAGTCTGGTGTTCAGCAGTGTTCCTTAGGCTGACCCTATCCCCATGTTGGGTACTCGTCCAAACAGAATTTCAAATGGGCTTAACCCATGTTTAGGCCTAGTTTGCATCCTCATTTGTGTGAGTACTACAGGGAGGACCTTTGTCCATCCTAGCCCTGTTTCTGCACAAGCTTTGCTTAGTTTATTTTTAAGGGACCCATTTTCCCTCTCTACTGCTCCCACACTGCCAGGATGGTAGGCACAATGTTGTTTCAGGTCTATCCCTAGGAATGCTCCTATTTTCTTTAGGGCTGCATTAAAAAAGGGTGTTCCATTGTCACTTGAGATTTTGCTAGGTATACTCCACCTAGGAATTATATCTCTCAGGAGTGCTTTGACTACCACCTCTGAGTCTTGTTTAGCTGTGGGGAATACTTCAACCCATTTTGAAAACATGTCAACTATTACCAGGCAATACCTTTTCCCTTCACTAGGTGTCAGTTCAATGAAGTCTATTTCTCATCTCATCTCATCTCATCTCATCTCATCTCATCTCATTATCTCTAGCCACTTTTATCCTTCTACAGGGTCGCAGGCAAGCTGGAGCCTATCCCAGCTGACTATGGGCAAAAGGTGGGGTACACCCTGGACAAGTCACCAGGTCATCACAGTGAAGTCCATTTGGAGATGATCAAATGGTTTGTCTGGTATTGGGTGTGCTGCTTGAGTTAGTTTGATACCTTGACCTGCATTATGTTGTGCGTATATCAAGCATTGCTTGCAAAATTTCGCAGCATAATTTGAAAACCCCTTTGTGAACCATCTCTTTGTTACTTCTGCTACCATCCCCCCTTTTGACACATGGGTGAGCCCATGGGCCAATTTTGCATAGAAAGGGAACATGTGTTTTGGTAGACAGGGATGGCCCGAGGGACAAACCTAGACCAAGTTTGCAAAGATACAGCCGGCCTGTTTCCAGACTCATCTCTCATCCTGGGTGGCAGTGCTCTGAAGGTCCGCTAGCTGTAAACAGGGGGTAGAAACCTGAGGAAAAGCAAGGTTAGAGGGTGAACTGGAAGCTGAGGCTGCACACTTAGCTGCCGCGTCCGCCCTGTCATTTCCTTTAGACACAAGATCAGTATTGTTAGTATGGGCAGCACACTTGCACACAGCAATGGCTCTAGGGAGTAGAATAGCATCCAACAACTCAGAGACCAGTTTATGATGTGCAATGGGAGATCCTGTGCTCGTGAGAAAATTTCTGTTTCCAAATGGTGCCAAAATCATGCACAACGCCAAATGTGTACCTGCTGTCTGTAAAAATATTGACAGCTTGCCCTGCAGCCAATTTGCATACCTTGATAAGGGCACAGAGCTCTGCAGCCTGCGCTGACAGGTTTGAGGGCAGACACGACACCTTGAGGACCTTGTGATCTGAGACTATGGCAAAACTTACTTTGTTCTTTCCCATCTCTGAGTCTCTTGAGGCTGAACCATCCACATAGAGGACCATGTCTGGATTTCCTAAAGGGTCACTCTTTAAGTCTGCCCTGGGGGAACAAAAATCATTAGTGAGAGCAACATAGTCATGTGGTTCTCCATTGTCCTCTGTAGGGAGAAGAGAGGCAGAATTCAGAACAGAACAATGTTTCACAATGATGTTAGGCATATCAAGTATGACAGTGCTATACTTTAACCATCTCTGTGCTGACAAATGTGACATCTTTTTCTCCAACAGAAGCAGCGAGACAGCATTTAGGACCAAAGGGGTGAGGTTAGAGTACCCCACAATATTTCTGGAAGCAGTTACCACCTTTTCAGCTGCAGCAACTGCATGCAGGCAAACAGGAAGTCCAGCCACCACTGGGTCCAATTTGCTGGAGAAGTAGGCTACAGGTCTTAATCTATCCCTGTGCTTCTGCAAAAGAACAGAGGTCATGAAACCCTTCTTTTCATCTACAGTTTGAACAAATGGTTTATTGGGGTCAGGCAATCCCAGATTGGGTGTGGTCTGCAGAGCGCTCTTTAGAGATGTCAGGTGCGCACGGAACACCTGCAACATTGACTGCTTGCAGATCTTGGACAAACCTCCACTCATTGGGCTGGGACGGTTTTTTTGCCTTCTTAACTGGGAAAATAGGAGTGCGCACTGGAGAGTCCTGGCAAGGAACAATTACACCTGCCTTCAGCAACGAATCAAAAACCGGTCTTATACCTGCGATTGCTTCTGGTTTGAGTGGGTACTGGGTCTGTTTAGGCCTGAAATCTGATTTGGGGGTGATCACCACTGGTTCAGCATTCTTTATTAGGCCTACATCATGTTTACCCTTCACTCAAACGGAATTTGGAACTCCCGCCAATTTGGGGTGCACCTCTGCTGGAGTTATGCCTGTGGAAACAGAGACAAACAGGCCACTATGGCTGAGGTCCCCAGAATCCCAGTCATCAGTGGCTAATATTACACTGCGCTTAACATGCACACACATAGCATGACTTTGTTTGCAGACCCCAAGCTTTTGGCAAAACAACACACTAGGGTCCTCTGTTTGGGACCATTCATTGCCATTGACTGTGCACTTGACCTATTTCCCGTGTCTTTCCAATGAGCGGCTCGTGGCTTTGCTAATGAGACATGGGGTATAGAATTAACGATGTCAAAGAAATCATGCTGGCAGCAGCCAACCTCAGAGTCCTCTGACACGAGGCCGCATATAACATGTTTGAGAACACTGCGATGAACATTGATGCAGTTGTTCGGACAACGAGTAAAATGGACCTGCACAGCGCAATAATGTTTAGACCAATATGTAGTTTTTAGGGTCAATCTTTCACGTACATGGGGGTCTGCAAACCAAGTCTTTTCAAACTCTACATCTTGCCCTTGGTGAACATGTGCTGTGCAATGTAAATCTTCCGCTTTCATATAATCGGTGTCAACTGATGAGGTGTTCAAGTGTGCGAGCTGTACAAGGTGTTTGGGAGTTTGTGTGAGTTGATTTGAGCAGAGCCGCCAGACATACAGGGGGCTTCCAAGACCATACTGCACACTGCACATTTCAGTTACTTCAATAGTTAGTCCATCTGGAGTGGACATGAGATTTACTCCTAATTTGCACATTAAATCGCGTGCTAACAAATTTACTGGACATGTATGTGAGATGAGGAATGAGTGGGACGTAACTATTCCTCCCTCACTTTTACACGGGAGGTTGACTGAGAAAGTTTCGGCCACAGGTCGTCCTGAGATGCCCATTGTCTGAATAGAATTTGAGCTGAGCAGTGGGTCTACTGGAAGTACCCCATGTTGTATGACTGAGTGTCCTGCTCCAGAATCTACTAAAAAGGATAACACATGCCCACATACAGTGAGGGGCATACAAGGGAGTTTAGAGAAGGGATTAGTTGTGTATTTTATCAAACTTAATGCAACTTCAAGTGTATCTATCTGGACTGGTGTATCGGGCATTTCTGTGTAGTCTTGCTGTTGCATGCAGGTGCTGCTACTAATGGGTTTAATGTTATGTGAATGTTCCTGTCTATGTGTATGTGTATCATCAGGTGTGTGTGTGTGTGTTTGTGTTACCTCCCCTGTTCTCTGTGTGGGGCCCGTTCCCAGAGTCTGCCTGTCAGTCTGCTTTGCTGTACTCCTCACGGGGCCTCTGGCTGCTACTGTGGAGACCATCTCGAGCAATGTGTCTGTGGCAGCGGGGGCGTGGTCAAGCACCGGTCTGTGACAGGAGGGCGGAGTTGGGGAAGGTAAGTGGCAGAATTGCCTCACCTGAGTGTAATTAACCTGTGTTTTGTGTGTGTTCTCCCCAGTAAACCGCCCTACTTAAGGAGGGAAAGGGAGAGCGGAAGAGAGCTTCTTCGCCGGCAGAGCCGACAGTGTGTGTGTGTGTGTCTCTGCCTGCTTACTTTAAAATATTGTTAGACTGAAAAGTTCGGCAATAAAGCCTTGTGAGAACCTTGATCTCTGTCCTGCCGTCCTCTGTGCTCCACCCACACGCTATTCTCGCTACAGTGGTGCCGAAACCCGGGAGAAAACGGCCTTTTCCACACCGTTCGGCTTACACCAGTTCGTCACACTTCCGTTTGGGCTGTTTGGGGCGCCCGCTACGTTTCAGCGGCTGATGGACCGGGTCCTCCGGCCCCACGCCACCTACGCGGCTGCGTACCTAGACGACATCATTATTTATAGTAATGACTGGCAGCGGCACCTGCAACACCTGAGGGCCGTCCTTAGGTCGCTGAGGCGGGCGGGGCTCACTGCCAACCCGAAGAAGTGTGCGATTGGGTGGGTGGAAGTACGGTATCTGGGCTTCCACTTGGGTAACGGGCAGGTGCGTCCCCAAATTAATAAGACAGCAGCGATTGCGGCCTGCCCGAGACCCAAGACCAAAAAGGGGGTGAGACAATTCCTGGGGCTGGCTGGCTATTATCGTAGGTTTATACCTAATTATTCGGACGTCACCAGCCCGCTGACTGACCTCACTAAAAAGGGGGCGCCAGATCCGGTCCAGTGGACGGAGCAGTGCCAGCGGGCTTTCTCTGAGGTAAAGGCTGCACTGTGTGGGGGGCCACTTTTGCACTCCCCTGACTTCTCTCTCCCTTTTTTGTTACAGACGGATGCGTCGGACAGAGGGCTGGGGGCCGTTTTGTCCCAGCAGGTGGGGGGAGAGGACCGCCCAGTGTTATACATCAGCCGGATGCTGTCAGTGCGTGAGGGGCGCTACAGCACTATCGAGAAAGAGTGCCTGGCCATCAAGTGGGAGGTCCTCGCCCTCCGTTACTACCTGCTGGGGCGCTCTTTCACCCTCTGTTCGGACCACGCGTCCCTCCAGTGGCTCCACCGCATGAAGGATGCCAACGCGCGGATCACCCATTGGTATCTGGCGCTCCAACCTTTCAACTTCAAGGTGGTCCACAGGCCGGGGGCACAGATGGTTGTGGCGGACTTCCTCTCCCGTCAAGGGGGGGGGGAGTCGGCTGCGGGCCGGACGGGCGCCCGGCCTGATTCGGGCGGTGGGGGTATGTGGCAGCGGGGGCGTGGTCAAGCGCCGGTCTGTGACAGGAGGGCGGAGTTGGGGAAGGTAAGTGGCAGAATCGCCTCACCTGAGTGTAATTAACCTGTGTTTTGTGTGTGTTCTCCCCAGTAAACCGCCCTACTTAAGGAGGGAAAGGGAGAGCGGAAGAGAGCTTCTTCGCCGGCAGAGCCAACAGTGTGTGTGTGTGTGTCTCTGCCTGCTTACTTTAAAATATTGTTAGACTGAAAAGTTCGGCAATAAAGCCTTGTGAGAACCTTGATCTCTGTCCTGCCGTCCTCTGTGCTCCACCCACACGCTATTCTCGCTACAGTGTCCCTTCTGATTGCAGTTGTAGCAGGTTGCACCTTTTATCCAGGACGAGTCACCCCAGGTCATCCTGCCTCGGCCCCTACCTCGACCTCTTCCTCTAGGTCCAGACTGAGCAGTCTGGAGAAGAGTGAGAGTGGCGGTGTGTGGGTCTTGGTCTCTTTGTGTTGACTTTGTCTTCTCTTTCAGCAGCCTTTCTGCATGCACAGCGTACTGCTCGATCTTGATGAGACTGGTGGTTTCCCACAGGAGACAGAGCCGCTTTACTGACTTGGCCACTGCTGGATTCAGACCGTTCATGAAACTGTTCCGCAGGTGTGCTTCCCAGACCTCAGGAGTGCCTTCCACTCCAGCCAGGGTCACGGGTCTGGTCAGGCCACTGTGTTTCTCATGTGTGGCGGTGAGATGAGCAAGAAATGCTGACACCACTTCACCATCTTCTTGCTTACACATGCTGATCTTAGTAATGTCTATGTTCAAGGGAAAAGCTTCAATCAGATGAGCACAGAGAGCAGTGAGGGTATTTCTATACTCACTATTGCCATCCACTGGTCAGCTTCTGGCCGCTCTCTGGAAACCTTCCAATCTATACCCATCTTGGTCACGAGTAGGCGGCGAAGTTCATAGGTGGTCAGTCGGAATTCTCTGCAAAACATCAACAATTTGTTACCAAATCTCTTTCCTCCTACCTCTCTCATGTTGGGAAGAGAAGCCATGCTTTCCTTCATGTCAGCTGTCATCCAGGGTCTGTGGACTAGAAGCACGCTGTCAGCTCCAGCCACTTCCACCATTGGAAGATGAAGAACTTCAGACTTTAGGTTACAGCCTTGTGGACTCACTGGTGAGCATGTGATCAGGTCCAGGAGGGTGTCTCTTCCGTCGCCATATGCAAGACCGGATCTCGTGTGTGACAGAGAAGCGCTGAGAGGCGCTGATGCTGGAGGAGGCTGGTAGGCTGGGAGAGATTCCAGAGGCTCAGTTTTTTTTTTCTTTGTTTCGACTTCTCCCCCTTTCTGTGGGTGAAGTGCTTGTGGGAATGATGCTCCACCTTGCTGAGGAGGCAGTGTGTGTTGGGGTGGTGGAGCAGACTCCAGGTCAGGGTCCATCTGAAATTTCAAACACTGAGAAGAGGGTGAGAGCCCTGCCTGTCATTTCTCTCTTTTGTACTCTCTCTTAAGTGTTTCTTCTTTCCATGCAGAAAATGCCCTCCAGTCCCCTAAGAACTTAACATTATCTGCAGACTCTTCTTTTTCCTTCCGTTTCAACTTTTCTTCTAACTGTTCTATCTGCCTGGGACTAAAACTGCCCTTCTCAGGGAATCCTAAGTCCTTTACCCATATGTCAAACTGTGCCAAACAATCCTCGCCATATGAGGTTTTCATAAACTGGATGTTTGGGCTGTCATAGGAACATCCAATTCTTATTATAGCACATGTAGCCTCACACTTACTTGCTTTTTCTTTTCTTTCCCTAACTTACCATTTCTGTTCCTTATTGTACACTGTTATATCAATAGGTTATGACAACAATGGCTGAGTTTTTTTTTTAGGATCACAAGAAAAACAGGTTGGACTATGTCCAAAAATGCGACACAATAATCTTTTAGGTATGTCCTTATTAGTAAACAACTTATCTGACATTTGCCTTAAGCTAAAAGTAGGTATCATTTAGCACAACAACCTCAATGACAACTCACGCATGTGTACAAAATCTATTTCTCTGTTTCAGAATTTGGAGGAGGACAGTACTCTGTTAATTCATCAATATTTTGCGTGCACACCGTGTGTCTTGGCGATTTCGTGATCGAACCGCTCTATCCCGTTCCTACGACAGGCCAGTTGTTCACACAGAAAAAGGGAGCAAGATTCAATTCTTTCCCAGTTATGAATCGCTGAACGTGAGTCCATCGAGACATGCACCCGTACTTCCCCCTCTCAAGTAGGTGAGCCATTACCTTGTCATCACTTAGGCGGATAATTCTCTTACACAACCCAATAAACTACTCATGGTTTATTGTCTCAAAATTGTGTTTTATTCATTTCTGCAAACATATTGATGGTACCACAGCTTAGCAGTCCTCCTGGGCTCGGACAAACTTCTGTCCATCTTTTATATCAGTCTTCCTTGACTGGGACAATTTCTGTCCATCTCTTATATCAGTCTTTAAATACTGTTTCCACTAATTTCTTTACACAAGAATGCAAAGTTATCACTTACTGGTTCGGTGAGCCCTGACGGTCTGGTCTCTCATCTGAGTTCTCAGCTCCGCACCGTAGCCTTGGGAGTGTCCCATCGTCCAAGGATCAGATGCGTAGGGCCCACCCAGGGATGCCAAATTGTAATGGAAACTTCTAATAAACACTTCAGAACGCTTAGTAGTTGTCTTTTCAGTTATTTATTATAGTAGATCATATAAAACAGATATATAAAATAGAAAAGGAAAAAAGAAGAAGAAGAAGGGAAGAAGACACCACTTCTGATGATGCCGAGAGTACGCGCACTCAGAGTTGTGTTTTAGTGGCTGTTATCTATTATACTCTAAAGGCATTCGCTTACTGCTTGCATCTTCATGTGATTGGCTCAAGATTTTCTATGAAGCTTTGTTAAAGCATGCACCTGGCGTGCTCTGGTATGTGCAGGCGGATGCGGAGTTAGGAGAACTCAGGCACCCTGCTTATCACCACCAAGGCTACAGAAAGGTGATTACAACATGGGAAAAACATCTTTCTCAGTACACTAGGCCACTTGAGCTCAACACACAGAAACACAGAGAATAGGAATGTTCATCCACTAAATTTCCCTCACAACAGTGTGACAGATGTGTCAGATAGAGTGATAGGCATGAAGTTGGAGATACAAGGAGTGGTAATCAATGTCGTGTGTGCGTATGCCCCACAGGTTGGATGTGAGAATGAAGAGAAAGAGTTTTTTCTGGGAAAAGATGGATGAAGTGGTAGAAAGTATACTGAGGGAGGAGCATGTGCTGATTGGAGCAGATTTCAATAGACATGTTGGCAAGGGAAACAGAGAAGATGAGGACGTGATGGGCAGATATGGTGTAAGAGAGAGAAATGTGGAAGGGCAAATGGTGGTTGATTTTTCAAAGAGGATGAATTTGGCAATAGTCAATACATACTTTGAAAAGAAAGAGCAGCACAGGGTGATGTTTAAGAGTGGAGGAAGATCTACACAGGTGGACTACATACTCTGCAGAAGGGGTAACCTGAAGGAGATTGAAGACTGTAAAGTGATGGCAGGGGAGAGTGTAGCTAGACAACATCGAGTGGTCATGTGCAGGATGAGTTTGAAAATGAAAAAGAGTAAGCATGAAATAGTGGAGCTGAAGATTTAGTTGTGGAAACTAAAAGAGATTGAACTTCAGAAGGAGTTTAGGGAAGAAATGAGACGAGCATTGAGTGGTCATGGAAGTCTGCGAGAAGATTGGGATACTACTGCTATACGAGTAAGAGAGGCAGCAAGGAAGGTGCTAGAGTGGTCATCAGGAAGGAGGAAGGAAGACAAGGAGACATGGTGGTGGGACAAAGAAGTGCAGGAAATTATAAAAGAGAAGAGGTTAGCAAAGAGGAGTTGGGACAATCAGAGGGATGAGGAAAGCAGGCGGTTATACAGAGAGGTGAGACAGAAGGCAAAAAGAGTCGTAGCGAAGGTGAAAGCAGATGCATACCAGGAGTGGTACGAAAGACTGGAGACCAAAGAAGGAGAGAAAGACCTGTACAGACTAACTAGGCAGAGAAACAGGGAAGTGAGGGATGTACAGCAGGTAAGAGTGATGAAAAATGTAAATGGAAATGTGCTCACAAACAAAGAGAGTGTATTAAGAAGGTGGAAAGAGTACTTTGAGGATTTATTAAATGTAGAGAATCTAAGAGAGAAAAGGTCAGATTCATTGGAGACAGCAAATCAGGAAGTAGAGTTGGTTAGTAAGGTTGAGGTGAGGGCAGCCATGAAAAGAATGAAGACTGGGAAAGCAGTCGGACCAGATGGTATCCTGATTGAGGCTTGGAAATATTTGGGTGAGACGGCTGTGGAGTTCCTAATGAGATTGTTTAATAAGATCTTAGAGAATGAGAAAATGCTGAATGAATGGAGAAAGAGTGTGCTAGTCCCAATATACAAGAATAAGGGAGATGCACAGAGCTGCAGTAATTACAGAGGGATAAAATTGATGAGCCACAACATGAAGTTATGGGAAAGGGTATTGGAGGCGAGACTGAGAAAGAGGTAGCAATCTGTGAACAGCAGTACGGATTTATGCCAAGGAAGAGCATGTTGGATGCAATTTTTACTTTAAGAACGTTAATGGAGAAGTACAGGGAAGCCCAGAGGAAGCTACATTGTGTGTTTGTAGACCTGGAGAAGGCAAACAATAGAGTGCCGAGAGATGAGTTATGGTATTGTACCGTATGAGAAAGTGTGGAGTGAATGAGAAGTATATTAGAGTGGTGCAAGGCATGTATGAGATACATATGTTACATAAAAGTCCTATCTCTAACAGATATTGAGCTACAGGCATCAAAAGAGTTTATTATTAATTTGGGCTAGTGAAGCTAGCAAAGCACTATTTCAGAGCTACTTAATAGCCTTACAGTTTGACTGTATATGATAGCTAATCCATCATTCTTTCATGAGAATAAATGTGCATATGTACATATAGTCCGGGAGCCAAAGGCCCAAATTTGGCTGAACCTGGCTTCGTCGGTTAAAGTTTTTTTTTTTGCTGTTTGTTGTTGTCCAAGGTCTACTCATTAAGATAAGAGAGGGTGCCCGGTGATATCCCTTGGGCAATTCCGGATATTGGCCCTTTATTGTTGGATGTGCTGCAGTCATAGCCTAAATTCTGACATTTTGACATTCTTCACTTTATGTTCACCAAAGTCTATATATCATACTTATTTTTGTGTTTGTTAACATAATAGGATGAGTTTAAGGCCTGGGGGTGGGGTTCCAGCCATGGTTGGGGGTGTGGCCATGCAATTGGGGGCGGGGCTTATACCAAAAAGCCCTTTATTACTCTATTACTTTGGTTGTTAATGCGAGCCTTAAATTATTAGGCATACACTCCATTGTCATCCTTGTGTTTACTTCTGCAGGGGCATATGAGGGACACAATTAGCTAATTCAAGCCAACTTGTGTAGCTATCTTGCTAACTCTGTCAATCACACTGCACCCAAAAGATCACAGCACGCATAAGCTAAGCAGAGAAACTATTTGACTGTAATCATGAAAGAGCAGTGACATGTACTCACTGCTCACCAGTGAACTAGACCCATAGTTTCACAACACTGGCTAGCACACCCAACTCTCACCTAGTAAATGCTAGTCACTGATTTTTTTAAGCTAATACATTAAGCTAATAGATTGCTTATTTTAACGATATTGACTGTTGAAATAGTAATGTCCCTGGTTCCCTAGTAAAATTCAGGGCATTGTCCCCGATTATCATCTCAAAAGTCTGTTAACCTTACCCTCACCCCCACTCCAAACCACACTGCTTGTGGACTGAGAGTCATGTGCACTAGCCAGTCCACTGACTAGCACGACTTTTAAAACGTTGGGGAGTAAGGTTTCCTTAAGCTAATACATTAAGCTAATAGATTGCTTATTTTTACGATATTGACTGTTGAAATAGTAATGTTCCTGGTTCCCTAGTAAAATTCAGGGCATTGTCCCCGATTCACCCCCACTCCAAACCACACTGCTCTTCCACTGACTAGCACGACTTTTAAAACATTGGGGAGTAAGGTTTACTTAACATTCTCCTCTGTACTAGCTGGCATCCAGTACATAAGCATATTTTTACAGACACTAAGCAATGGCCAAAATTAATTTAATAAATTAGTACTTTAAGATTTCTATCACAAAATAGCCAAAAACAGATATTTTGACATTTTTGTATGTAAAATACAGGAAACTGTCTGTTGGGTCAAAATTTATTATATGTAGATTATGATCAGAATATGAATCAGAATCAGTAGGTTAAATCAGGATATATGTAGGTATATGTAAGTTTAGTGAAATAGTGATTCTTAGCTTATTCTGTGTTAAGATTTAGTTTGAAATGACCTTAGGTCCGGCTGGACATTGTTTGGGAACATTTTGTTTATGAATGTGTATTTTGAACAGAGAAGTGTCTGAAGGTCTGTTTTAGTGTCAGATCGACTCATACCACACTCAGAAATAGTAGAATTAAAGTTCATGATTATGCTTATTCATTCAGTTGAATCTTAGGTCATGGCTTCATAAAGGCTATGAAATACACTGAAATATATTGAAATATACTATGGTAATGATTAATGTTAGTTTTATAGATCCCGTAATTAATGAATACATTCCGTGATTAATGTTAGTTTCATAGTTCTAGATTAGTTTCATAATGACATTACAATTATAATTAAGATCTTATGATTCTAAGGATTTTTAGTTTAAGAGCATTAACCTAATTTAGTTATAAGTTTAATCCTGGTAGTGGTTTAATTGTTCTCTCTTTCAGACATATTCTCATTGTTCTTGTGGTTAAGCTGTTCTTATTTTTTATGTTTATTTTCTTATAACATTCCTTATTAAGAACTGATTGTTATTTGTTATGTTACTTATGTTGTTGGAATCAAGATAATCAAGATGTAATTTACTGACTGACCACACATTCATGTATTAAGAATTGTTCATGTTAATTATTAAGAATTATTCAGATGATCCTTTCTGTGCAAACTTTGTGTGCCTTTGACCTTCTACAGTATCTATGTTTAACATTCCACACTATTCCGAGAATCAGACATAATATGAAGCTAAAACTCTGATATCTATCTGTACCTTACTGTCAGCAAAAATATGTTATTATATTATTATGATTGATTCAAGATCATTACACACTTCTACATAGACACACACACATAGACACACACACACACACACACACACACACACACACACACACACACGAAGACAAAACATAAACACAGCAACACTATAAGACATTCCCACAAATGTTTTCATTCAGACGAAGCGAGCGAATAAACTGGCATGTGAACAACCCACACGTGTTCTCCTGTCCGTTTCTGAGCGATTCGTCTCCTTGTCTCCTTGTCTCCTTTGGGCCCGAAGGGAAGGCATTCACGAAGGAATCCAGGGTCTCTTTCTGGGTGAACCCAACAATTTGGTGTCAGAAGTGGGATACTGCCAACCAGGTGAGTAAATTTAATTTTAATTTATAATTTGATTGGTTATTGATTGGTTGACCGCCTGGTTGGTAGTAATTTCAAAAATAGAGACCCGTAAATTCAGGTTGGTAATCCTCGTGTGGAGGCACGGGACGTAAGGAACCTCGTAGACTGAAGATTAGATTAGACCTTTATTTATTTTAGACTCTTGTTTACGGGACGAGACGGGGCTAGTAGAGCCACGGGATTGGGCTGGTAAACCTCATAATTTGTTTACGGGACGGTGAGCCTCGTGAAGACACTTCAAGGGGGAGAACTGTCACGAGAAGAGCGCGCTTTTAATCTTTGATTCCTTCGTGCGGCCATGGGGGGTAGTTGTGGTAGTAAAGAGGTACTCAGACCCGATTCTGAAGACACTCCACGGGATTGGATGAATCGATGTGATTTGGGATTCTATACTGCTCCTTGGCTGGACCTTCTAGCCGTTTGGTCCACGAAACAATTTCAGTCTCGGTTAATTTATCCTCGTGCAGGGACTTTTAGACCAGAGTATCTCATTTCGGCACACAAACAGATATATGAAGGATTTGGCAACCCAGAATGGGATTATGATTACATGACCAAAGGTTATTTAGAGTGGATTAGAATGAAGCCAATTTGGGATCATTTTCAGAAAATTAAAGAGACGAAAGAACAAAAGAATTCAATACCACATCCCAAGCGCAATGCAGAGGTGCAACCTGCTTTATTTCGATCCCTAGCCTCTGCTCCTCCGCTGGTACTCGAGGAAACAAGAAACATTCCAAACATTCCTGCAGATACACCGGCGAACGCTTCATGTCCCGCTGATAACGTTCCTAGCGTATCTCATAACACAGGCGCTAGAAGGAAAACTGTAATGAGCAGAAGAAACGAGACAAACGAATCTCATACAGATTCTGACGATGAAATAAACACAGCTTGTGTGTGGGCGCGAAGAGGAAAGGGATTTAAGATCTATCCGCCTTCAGCATCAGAATTAAAAGACATTATCAAGCTATTGCCTTCGATAAACAACCCAGTCAATTTCGTAGACATGCTCGTAAGAATGTGCAGGCACAAACAAATGGTTGGTGCAGATTATCGCCTTCTCATGCATGCTGTTCTCGGTGATAAATATGATGAAGATGCATTGCTAGCCGCCGTCCCTTGTTTGAAACCGGAGAATGACGATTATGCTGTTACGGAGGTTAAGGAGGAAGAAGACGGTCAGACCACGACCAAACAAGTAATGAGGTTTTACTGGAAAGATATTGATAGAGCTATGAGAGAATTAAGGGAACAATTGACGCGTTATCTGCTCTCACGAAGACAGGCTAGCCGTGATCTTTCACAGGTTACTAATTGTAAACAGGAGAAGGCTGAACTCACTTCCAAGTTTTTGACACGCTTTAGCGAGACATGGACTTGTTTGGGAAATATGCCACTGAACCAGCAGCAAAGCAATCCTCTCTTTATCTCGACATTTCTGAATAATTGTCGTCCTGATGTGCAGAAGGTGTTGAAACATCATTTGAGTGACCGGAGTAATATGATAGTGAGAGCTCTAGGGGAAAAGATTAGAATTTTGGAGGGAGATGATCTTTTGGATACTAAGCAGGTGGCTTGTCTTTCCGTTGCTAGTGGTTACTCACAACAGAATTGGGGTGATCCACAAGGACGGGCGGGGAATAAGGGATTCCCCAGTGATAGATTGTGCTATTATTGTGGTAAAGAAGGACATTGGAAGCGCGAGTGTAGAAAGAAACGGATAGATGAGGATAGGGCACGTCAAAGAGCTGCTTCTGCTTCTTCTTCTAATCTTCAGCGTGGTGTGTCTTTTCCTTCTCCTCCCCCTCCTTCTCCTGCTTTGCCTACTGCAAGCGTAGGCCCATATCGAGCATAGAGCTGCCTACAGAGCTGTGACCCCATGATGTTACATTGTTCTTTCGACTCTTATCTAGCTAGTGATTTGCCTGTTGTAGAATTGGTTGTGGATGGAAAGGTGCTCCCTTTCTTAATTGACACTGGTGCTACAATGTCCTCGGTGGGAAAGTCATATGAGGGTCCGATGTCTAACAAAACCGTTCGCTCTGTGGGAATTGATGGGGTCCCTTTTCCTTCCCCTTGCACTCCTCCATTACTGGTAACCTGTCCCGCTGACCCAGCACTTCGTAAACATCACTCTTTTGTGTTGATGTCACAGTGTCCTTTTAACTTAATGGGACGGGATCTAATGAGCCTGTTACATTTATCCATTTCGTTTCAGGGATCCAAGATGACTATTTGCACTCCTGACTCGCTGCCTCCTGCTTTATCTTATCTTTCTTCACATGAGACTGTACCAAATATCTCTGCTGTTTGCATGACTTCTGTAAACTCTGTTATTCCCTCTGCTGACCCTTCTACGGCTTTGGCTGAAATTCCCTCCTCTCTTTGGGCTGAACAGAAGGATGAGGTAGGCCTGGTTAATTGTGTTCCTTATGAAGCTAAGCTGAAACACCTGCTCCCTGTTTATGTTAACCAGTATCCTCTCTCTGAGGATAAAGTCAAAGGGATTGATGTCATCCTACGGTCTCTCCTTGAACAAGGCATGGTGAGAGAGTGTATCAGCCCGTATAATACACCTGTCAACCCTGTGCCCAAGCCAGACGGTACCTGGCGTTTTACGCAGGACTTGCGTAAGATTAATGAACTAATTGTTCCTGTAGCACCTATTGTACCTGACGTTTCCTCTGTAATATCACAAGTTCCTGCTGATCATTGCTGTTTCTCCGTCATTGATCTCTGCTCTGCTTTTTTCAGCGTTCCGGTTGGAGAAAACACACAGCCTTTGTTTGCGTTCACGCACAGACGGAAGCAGTATACTTGGACACGCCTACCACAAGGTTTTATTGATTCTCCAGCTGTGTTTTCAGCTGTAATTCATAACGCACTTTGTGACCTCTCCCTCCCCCAGGGCTCTGTGATCCTGACCTACGCCGATGATCTTCTGATATCCGCTGAGTCCCCAGAAATCTGCCAAGCCGCATCATTGCACCTGCTCCAACATCTGGCGAAAAAGGGTTTCAAGGTTTCCAGAACCAAGCTCCAGTTCTGCAAAGACACTGTTAAGTATCTGGGCTTTGAACTTTCACAAGGTTGTCGTAAGCTGTCAGCTGATCGGGTGCAGGCGATTCTAGACACGAAACGCCCTGCCACTAAGCATGCCCTCATGTCTTTTCTGGGTCTTATCAATTACTGCAGACAATGGATCCCTGACTGCTCCTCCTATGACAAGATTCTCCGTGCTGCAATCTCTCCTCAAGACCCACAGCGACATCCTTTGACCTGGACTGACACTATGATTAACGCTTATCACTCCCTCAAAAGCGCTCTCTGCTCCGCCCCAGCTCTGGGTTTACCTGACTACTCCAAGCCCTTTCATCTCTACTCCTGTGAACAACAAGGTACGGCGTCTGGTGTTTTGGCTCAGGAGCATGGAGGGGGGATTCGTCCGTGTGCGTTCTTATCTAAAACATTAGACACTGTTGCTCAAGGCTTGCCTGCGTGTCTAAGAGCTGTCGCCGCCTGTGCTATGATGGTTTCAGATGCAGAGAAATTGGTTTTGTCTCACCCACTGATCTTGCACTCATCACATCAAGTTAAACAGGTATTGCAAAATTTGCAGACTCAACATATGACTGCACAGCGACGCTCCGGATATGAAACCATTCTCCTTTCTACTGATAATCTCGAAATTCGAACCGCATCCTCTAATACTGTAGGTCACGCTCTCACACGCCTTCTTAACTCTCAGGATGACACCTTAGAGGACACTGATCATGATTGTCTATCTGAAATCTTGCATACTACCAGTATCAGGCCTGATCTTTCCTCCAGCCCTCTGGAGACTGGGGAAGTAATCTTTGTTGATGGCTCTTGTTCTAAACATTCAGATAATGTTTTCCTCTGTGGCTATTCTGTGTGTTCCCTGCCTGACATTGTACACGAGGCCTATGCTCTCCCGTTCTCTTCCGCTCAGGCAGCCGAATTGTATGCACTAATGCGTGCCTGTATTTTGTTTCAGGGCAAGGACGTCACTATCTACACAGACTCTCGTTATGCCTTTGGGGTGGCTCATGATTTTGGGAAGATTTGGCAGTCACGGGGCTTCCACGCAGCAGATGGGAAGCCCATTTCACACTCAACCTTAGTACAAAATCTTATTGATTCTTGTCATCTCCCTAGGTCACTCGCTATAGTCAAGACTAAAGCGCATGCCTCGGGAAACACCCCTGAACGCATGGGTAACTCTCTTGCTGATCGTATGGCGAAATTTGCTGCTGCTTCTGGTGTCATGTCTCCTGGTCTAGACTCTTCATCATGTAATACATCTTGTCTTGCTAGTAGTTTGATCCCAGATTTAGACCTTATCTCTTTACAGGCTTCAGCTTCTCCAAATGATTCTGCCTTTTGGCAGCTACAAGATGCTTATGTCGCCTCTGATGGCCTATGGTACAGCCAAGATGGCCGTCTTTGCCTTCCATCACATTGCCTTCCTTTCCTTGTGCGTGAATTTCATGGCGTAACACACCGTGCACGAAGGGGGGTAAAGGGGGACATGAACAAACTTTTCTGTATAGCTAATCTAAACAGTTTGGTGGATTCAATTCTCGAGAGATGCCTCATCTGCGCACAGAACAATCACTCCAAAGCAGTCGCGAAACACGAGTGTTTACCCATACCGACATCTCCATTCTCAGAATGGCAAATTGACTTCACACACATGCCTCCCTGTGGGCCATTTAAATATCTCTTGGTGATTGTGGACAAATTTTCTAAATGGGTAGAAGCCTTTCCGTGTTCTAGAGAGAATGCAAAGGTAGTGACTCGTACGTTGGCAAAAGAAATAATACCTCGTTATGGGGTTCCAGATGCCATAGACTCAGACAAAGGTACCCCTTTCGCCTCAAAGGTCACACAAGATCTGTGTAAGTATCTTTCACTAAACTGGCGCTTTCACATTCCATACCATCCTCAATCTTCTGGTATCGTAGAGCGTACTAATCGAACATTGAAAGACAAACTAACTAAGGCTATGCAGACCACGGGTTCCAGAAATTGGGTAGACCTATTGCCAGCCACACTGGCTGAAATTCGCATGACATCGAAGCCTAGTCTCGGCGACTATTCCCCCTACGAGATCATTTTTGGGCGACCGTTCCCTGTCCCCTGGAGAAAAGGGACTCCGGCTCTGGGTACCTCTGATTTGAAGACACATATGGATGAGTATTCTGCAGCCCTTATCGATAAATTGCATGAAATTTGTACTAAGGTCAATAGTACAATATCACTTCCACCATCGGCAAACACACACCCCTTCCAAGTGGGAGATAAGGTGCTGGTGCAATTTTTTAAACGATTTGGACAATTGGGAAAACCTCGATATAGTGAGCCTGCAGAAATAGTCGCCATTACTCGTACTGCTGTTTTAACTGACCTTTTTCCACAGTGGATTCATGCCACCCGACTGAAGAAGGCTCCATAATAAAGTTGTGTTACAATCAGTTGCTATTAACGCTTTTTGTGTCCCTATCTAGTCTCTTTCTCTCTCTCTCTCTTTCTCTCTCCCTTTCTCTGTGCTATAGAATTGACCTGTGTGCAAACGCTGACTGAGTTGTGCAGCCCGGCTGACTGAGAATCCGTTACTGCCCGTGAGACGTTGTGAACAAAGGGGGGAAGAGATCTTGCGCCCAGTCCAGATTTGGAACCGTGGAACCGAACCACCTCACTACAATCCATGATGGTCCACATCGTGGGTCTCATGACATCACTGCTCGGGGCAGGGCTACCCGCCCGAGCCTTCAGGATCACTTCCTTGCTTGGGGCAGGGTTACCCGCCCGAGCATTCGTGTCTGCTTCATCTCTGCTCGGGGCAGGGTTACCCGCCCGAGCCTTCGTGGCTGCTGCATCTCTACTCGGGGCAGGGTTACCCGCCCGAGCCTTCGTGACCATTTTCCTATTGCTCGGAGCAGGGTTACCCGCTGGAGCTGGACCTCGAGACAACATCTTCTGGCAATTTGCTAACTGGACTGCATGGGCTCACACAAATGAAAGTTGTTATGTATGTCATTTGATGCCATCCTCCACTATTATTACACGCCCACCTTTGCCGTTATGCTCTGAAGCTTTATATTATGCTTGGGGGCCAAAAGGCCAACCTTCTAAATTTTGGGGCCCTTTCTGTAATTACTCTCCTCACCCTTCTGTGGTAGCAAAGTTAAACCAGACTTCTTCAGTACATGGCACAAATACCCCCGACATTATATTACAAGATTCTATTCTCACTACTCTAAAAGTAGATATGCCTTCTAATTTCACTTTCCCTCATTGTTTCAGAAGGAATTACTCTCAAAAAAGTAACATTTATTTAGGACACATTCCTAAGTCTCAATGTAAGCAGATATATGATCAGAACTCCGTCACCTCTCCCTGTCCTCACTGGATCCCGAATTCATGTCGATGTAACCCTCCGCTAACTGATTGTACACTCAACAGTATCGGATATATCAAAAATACATGTAGGGCTCATCCTAATTGCGTTCCACCACACCCTAATAATTATCCTGGTGTTAAATTGGCATTAAACTGGTACTGGTACTGCGGTAATAGTAATCTCCTTGTTTCGTTTCCCACCAACTGGTCAGGCATTTGCGCTCCCATACAACTCAAAAACGCTATCACTGCCATCCATCCTTTCTCTGCTCATCGCCCAAAACGAGATGTTATTCATAATTTTCCACCCCTGGAACATCATCTTACTACTAGGTGGCACAGGTTTTGGACATCAATGTTTCCTCATTTTGGTGTAGCTGATCTATGGAAGAATGTAGAATTAACACATTATCACTTGGCCAGCTTTGTTAATGAAACCATTAAAGCTGTCGATGGTATTAGAACAGAATTAACCTCCCTGCGTCTAATGACTACTCAAAATCGTATGGCCCTTGATATTTTGTTAGCAGAAAAGGGGGGTGTTTGTGCTATGATCGGAGACAGCTGTTGCACTTTTATTCCTACTCATGATAACCTGGATGGTGAAATAGGTGCAGCCGTACATCAAATGAGACAGATTGCTCAACAATTAGAACATGATGAACATGGGGATACGGCAGGGTGGGTGTGGTTTTCTGGACTGTTTGGTAATTGGTCTAGTTGGTCTGCTATTTTTTCTATGTGCATCCCTGTAGTGGTGATTGTTCTTTTGTTTATTTTTCTGGGACCTTGCATTCTGAGATGCTTGATGGACAGAATGCATAAGATGATTTATAGTCTTACCCGCAAACCTCTGCATAGAGAGAATAATGTATATTATCGTCCTGCTAGGGTGTAACACTAATCTTAATCATAATCTTACTTACTTACATATTTACTTAAAAATCTAAAGTTAATACTGTGATTAGTATTAAAGGGGGGGATTGTTGGGTCAAAATTTATTATATGTAGATTATGATCAGAATATGAATCAGAATCAGTAGGTTAAATCAGGATATATGTAGGTATATGTAAGTTTAGTGAAATAGTGATTCTTAGCTTATTCTGTGTTAAGATTTAGTTTGAAATGACCTTAGGTCCGGCTGGACATTGTTTGGGAACATTTTGTTTATGAATGTGTATTTTGAACAGAGAAGTGTCTGAAGGTCTGTTTTAGTGTCAGATCGACTCATACCACACTCAGAAATAGTAGAATTAAAGTTCATGATTATGCTTATTCATTCAGTTGAATCTTAGGTCATGGCTTCATAAAGGCTATGAAATACACTGAAATATATTGAAATATACTATGGTAATGATTAATGTTAGTTTTATAGATCCCGTAATTAATGAATACATTCCGTGATTAATGTTAGTTTCATAGTTCTAGATTAGTTTCATAATGACATTACAATTATAATTAAGATCTTGTGATTCTAAGGATTTTTAGTTTAAGAGCATTAACCTAATTTAGTTATAAGTTTAATCCTGGTAGTGGTTTAATTGTTCTCTCTTTCAGACATATTCTCATTGTTCTTGTGGTTAAGCTGTTCTTATTTTTTATGTTTATTTTCTTATAACATTCCTTATTAAGAACTGATTGTTATTTGTTATGTTACTTATGTTGTTGGAATCAAGATAATCAAGATGTAATTTACTGACTGACCACACATTCATGTATTAAGAATTGTTCATGTTAATTATTAAGAATTATTCAGATGATCCTTTCTGTGCAAACTTTGTGTGCCTTTGACCTTCTACAGTATCTATGTTTAACATTCCACACTATTCCGAGAATCAGACATAATATGAAGCTAAAACTCTGATATCTATCTGTACCTTACTGTCAGCAAAAATATGTTATTATATTATTATGATTGATTCAAGATCATTACACACTTCTACATAGACACACACACATAGACACACACACACACACACACACACACGAAGACAAAACATAAACACAGCAACACTATAAGACATTCCCACAAATGTTTTCATTCAGACGAAGCGAGCGAATAAACTGGCATGTGAACAACCCACACGTGTTCTCCTGTCCGTTTCTGAGCGATTCGTCTCCTTGTCTCCTTGTCTCCTTCGGGCCCGAAGGGAAGGCATTCACGAAGGAATCCAGGGTCTCTTTCTGGGTGAACCCAACACTGTCTGTATACTATAAGTGTTCAATATTAAAGTGTCATTCCTTAAAATGCAGTACAGTCATGGATCTGTATTATTTTTGTCTTTACTTTCACCAATATTGTGATATGTCATAACTGAATCTCCAACTATATTGAACTTTTTCGATTGGCTGAATCGTAATGTGTTATTGTGGCTATTTTATCATTGGTCACTGTGATTCTCACCCTTATAAATTGCCTGTTCAAGGTCATAATCTAGTTCAGTTCGATGCAGACTAGTGCAACTCGTAAGGCATTGTGGAATGTGGTTAACATTTTACAGTGTACTCATATCTCTATGCTAGCTGCTATCTGTTACAATTGCCCTTAACTTGGGTGACCATACGATCCCGATTGTTGAGACAGTCCCCGATTTTGGTCTCTGATAAAATAGAAGAAAATCCACTTTCTCACCATTTTTTTTTTTTTATGATTCCCACCCTTACAAATTGCATGTTCAAGGTCACAATCTAGAAATTTCAGCTCGATGCAGTTTTCATCTCCCTGTTTTCTCAGATTTCCACCAGTGTTGCTACTATTTACTTGGATGTTTAAGTGATTATACGGCAGTTATGGAGTCTGATCTTGAAGAATGCTATTTCAATTGGAAATTCAACTGCCATTTAAAGAAAGAAGCACTTATTCAAGCAGGACCTGTCCGAATAGAAAATATTATTAAGTGTAGCAAGATTTACGGTGATGAAAAACACGTTGATCTTCAAAACATATTGGAGAAAAACAATGAATTGACATTAAAGTGCCATAAAAGCTGTGTTTCGGCTTATACTTCGAAAACTCACACCCAACGTCACAAGCGTCAAGGTGTGAAGGAAAAAGAGGCTTCCATCCCCCAAAAAATCACCAGGCGTTCAACGTCAGGAGAGATGTTTAATTTTCTACTACACTATCTGTACTGTGGAGAGAGCTGCAACATTGAAAGGGACAAGAAGCACCCCTCTAGATGGAGGGCAGCCTATCTCTTCCGAGAAATGGATACAAAGCAGTTAATATTAGAAAGCTGTGCAAAACGAAATGATGATGTGGCAAAGTCTGTTCAGTGTCGTGTTGAAATGGCACTTAGTGATCTGCATGCAGCAGATGCTCGATACCATCTTGACTGCAGACAAAGGTTTGCCACTTTCAAATCACTACCAGGTGACAGTTGGTATTCACAGAATTCTGATGATCACCCATTTGAGTTACTTGTTGAAATGGTGGAAAGTGACTGGTCACGAATCTGGAATTCTGTTGAATTACAAGCAACCTATTCAGGATTTGCTGGCACTAAGCTTTCTCGTAGGGCACTTATAGGGAAACTCCAGGATACATTTGGTGATGATCTACTGGTGCTGTCCTCACCTGGCATCGCTAATATAATTGCATTTCGTAGCAGTGCCTCAAAGACACTCCAACTTGTAAATGATGAAGAAGATGACACTGAGCTTCTTCTTACAAAGACTAGTAAGCGAATCCTTCAAGATCTGAAACAAATTGATAATGACAAGGAGCACTACAACATCAGCATAAATAACAATCTCATTAAAGAGAAAGTCAGTGAATTTCTGTTAAAGCTGTTGGCAAAGGTTTCTCCCCAAAGCTTGATGATACCCTTCCTGCATTGCTCATTGGTTCCATTGTCACCAGTGTTGTCAGGTCTCAGGCAACTAGCTTGCAAACAGACTTAGCAGGAAAGATGCTGGAGTCTAAAAATTTCATTAACAGCATGTATTCCTATGGTGTCTGTTGTTCATACACAGAGTACAGATGGTTCAAGAAGTCTGCTGCTAAAGCGGCTGTGGCAGATTTACAGTTATCTGGCATATCCAATGCTACTGATGGTCTGGTTCAGGCGATTGTGGACAATTTTGATGCTGACATATCCTCCCAGAATGGTAGACAGTCCACCTACTCACTAGCCATTCTTCTCACACAGTGCTCTCAGGATGCTGTGATGGAGGAGGAAGCTAATGCAAAAATCAAAAGCGTCCCAAAAGATTCCTCAGGGATACCATATGACCTGGACATCCATAGATACCAAGGGCCCAAACAGCCTCCAATGCCACAAACTGTAGCCTCAAAGACTGTGCCCTCCCTGAGGTCACTTGCTTCCCAAGTCATTTCAGTTCAGCACAATTCAGAGGCTGCCATGGGTTTTCTACATGATGTTATCACAAAAGAAAATTGCCTAGAATTCCATGGGTACAACACAAAACAAATGAGGGAGAAAGGCCATCTTCCACAAGCCAAGACAAAAGTGCTTTATTTACCGCTGGTTGATATGAAGCCATCTGATCCAGATACCATGATGACAGCCATGGTCAGGGTACAAGAGCTTACATTTGCAACAGGCCAAAAGTTCAGCATTTTGACATGTGACCAACAACTCTACCGAGTTGCAGTGCAGGTGTTATGGGCACATCCAGATCGCTTCACAGACATGTTCTTGCGTCTGGGGGTATGCATGCACTAATGAGTTTTGTAGGTTCTATTGGCACATTGATGGCTGAAAGTGGGCTATCTGATGTTCTGTCAGCGGTGTTTGGTGGGGTTCCCAAGATGTTAAGTGGAAAGAAGTTTCCGCAGAATGTACGTGCTCTTCGGCTGATGGCAGAAGAGGTGCTCTGGTGCATAGTCACAGATGGTCAATTTCAGAGTATGGATGATTTAATCAGACACTTGGATGATATTGCGAGCCAAAGCAAGACCTGCAAACTGTGGGTTGATATCTTGGTGAAACCGGTGTTATTGATGATGTCATATATTAGAGCTGAGCGCGAGGGTGATTGGCTCCTCCATCTCGCCACATTCCGAAAAATGCTGCCATACTATTTTGCTGCTGGTCATGTCAACTATGCCAGATATGGGCTCCTGTATCTGCGTTCTATGGAGAAGCTTCCTCCAAATATTCAAGGCCTTTTCCTCCAGGGGCAACATGTGACAAGACACACGCGTGGAATATGGAATGGCTTGTGGAGTGACCAATTCATAGACTCGACATTTATGAGATATGGACACAGTGCAGGAGGAATCATTGGGATAACCCTGAAGTCGGATGCCTTGAAAACCTGGGCATTGAGCTGTCATATCTGCTGTAAGATTGAGTCAGATATGAGGGAGATGGAAGATGAGGAGACAAACATCTCCAGAGTTCAACTGCATCACAAGGAAGAGGCCAATGCCAGGATTGAAGCTGATGGAAAAGATAGGGCTGGGCTTCGCCAGAAACTGAGTACCTGTCTTCATCCATTAAATCCGGAGGGACATTCACCCAATAGCCTTGTTAATATTGTCAGTGGGAAGGTATCTCCTTCATCTATCAATGTGCACAATGCAGTAAACATTGGAGAGGCAGCTCTAGGAAAGTTTGAGAATTCTTGGCCAGAGGGATTTTACCATGTCATTCCAAAGAAAGTTGAGACAATGGCAACATCATGCAAATCTGTCCAAATTGGTGATTCCAAAGTGTATGATTTGAATGCAATCTATACTAGGGTTATTGCCCTGCTATCTAGTGACCGTGATGTTGATGTGAAGGAGGTCCTTTCACACGAACTTGCACCTGTCCCAACTTCAATGTTTACAAAGGAGGGAATGAGGATTTGTAAAGCCAAGTCCATACTGAAGAAGTTGCTCCAGGTTGAAGTTTCCAAAAGGAATGCCTGTGGAGTAGATGTTACTGTCATCGATGGATCAGCCCTTCTTTGGACCATTCATTGGCCAGCAGATGGCACAGTAGCTGATTTCATTGAAAACATCAAGAAGAGACTGACTGCATACCTGACAGATAGTGATGTCTACCTCATCTTTGACAGATACCATGATTACAGCATAAAGTCGGTTACTAGGGATGGCAGAGAGACCGGGGTTAGCAGGACATATCAGCTGCATCATGCGACAAACCTTCCAGCACAGAAGATTGTTTTGTCATCCGTTGAGAATAAGAAACAGCTCATCCGATTGATATGCGAGGAACTGATTCGGGATAGGCTGTTTCATCAACAGAGCATGAGTAAATATAAGTTGGTTGTGACGGGGGAAGATTCTTTGCCTACTGAAATTGAGAGTGAAGAGAGAAGATTGAGGTATGACCTGGAGACCCACCATGAGGAAGCTGATATTATCATCACTCAGCAAGTCCTGAAGTGTGCTGCAAATGCTAAAAAAATCTCTGTCATTTCTGATGATACAGATGTCTTTGTCCTGCTTTTACACCATTATCATGAAGCAGGCCTGAAACTGCCACTGTTTATGGAATCACCTTCCAAAGACAGGGCAATAGTAGACATTGCTTCAACAGTGACTAAGCATCAGGAAATTGTAAGAGACCTTTTACCAGCCCATGCCATATCAGGATGCGACACTGTGGCGTCCTATTTTGGCATTGGAAAAGGCTCGGTCATCAAGACCCTTAAAGCTGGGTATCATTTATCGTCAATTGGAAACATTAATGTGCCATTCCAGCAAGTCACTATTGAAGCCACTGACTTTGTCTCAGCGTGTTATGGCATTCGAGGCAGTAACAGCATGTCACACACAAGGTTGGTGGTATGGGGGAAAAAGAATGGAAAAGGTTATTTATCCTCACCAAACCTGGCTGCTCTTCCACCAACAACAGAGGCATTTCTTGAAAATGTGAAAAGAGCACATTTTCAAGCAATATTATGGAGAACTCTGGATAATCGTCCACTTGAACTAAATCCTGAGGAATTTGGATGGACTAAAGACACACAGAACAAAGCACTGATCCCAACAAGTGTACCTGGAAATATCAAACTGGCACCGGATTACATTTTGAAGATGATCAGATGTAGCTGCAAGAGTAAAAATCCCTGCAACTCTAAATGCAGTTGTTCTGTCAATAGTGTGTCTTGCACAATTTTTTGTGCTTGCTTTCAAGTAGGATGCTCCAGAGTAGAGATTTAGCACCACAGAATTTCAGAAAAATGGTTTAGAGGTTTTTTTTTTCATCTGAACTCTTAGTTCTTTCCTTAAATAGTTTTTGTGTTTTGTGTGTGTGTTTGCATACTGTATGTAATTATTTTACATAATTATTGCTCATTAGTGTGTGTGCGTGTGTATGTGTGTGCATGTGCATGCATGCATGCACGTACATGCTTTATGTACTGTAGTTCTTGTATCAAAATTGTTAATTTTGCAAATTTATGAAAGGGTCAATTACACGTTTAACTAATTTGAATGACAGTAAAGCATGAATACTGTACAGCCAATTTGGTTAATTGAAAATCAGTATCTTTTGCTATTCTTGTGTGTGTGTGCACATGCTGTATATGCCATTTTGCATGCTTGATATATTGCATACTGTAGTTTTACATAGTGGATCACTGGTGTGAGTGTATATGCGTGCTGTATATAGTTCTATTGCATGCTGTATATAGTTCTTTTACATAGTGGATCACTGGTGTGAATGTATATGCATGCTGTATATATTTCTATTTCATGCTGTATATACAGTAGTTCTTTTACATAGTGGATCACTGGTGTGAGTGTATGCATGCTGTATATAGTTCTATTGCATGCTGTAGTTCTTTTACATAGTGGATCACTGGTGTGAGTGTATACATGCTGTATATAGTTCTTTTACATAGTGGATCACTGGTGTGAGTGTATACATGCTGTATATAGTTTGTTTACATAGTGGATCATTGGTGTGAGTGTATGCATGCTGTATATAGTTCTTTTACATAGTTATTGGTCATTAGTGTGTGTGTGTGTGTGTGTGTGTGTGTGTGTGTGTGTGTGTGTGTGTGTGTGCATGCTGTATATAGTTCTTTTGCATGCTGTATAGTTCTTACATAGATATTGATCATTATTTTGTATTAACTGTAGAGTTTATGTAATACTTGTATAAAAATCGCTAATTTGGAAAAGTTATGAAAGGGTTAATTAATCCACATTTGATGTATTTGAATGACAAATATAGAGAAAAATGTGAATACCTATCAGATACAGCCAACTTGGTGCATTTAATATCAGTATTTACACTGATATTATTTTTTTTGTATTTTCTTCCATTATTTGGGCATATAGGGCATTAAAGGGTTAATATATTAAATTGCCCAAGGGATATCACCGGGCACCCTCTTAAATCTTGAAGAGCTACCTCAAATCTATAAGATAAAGCAAAAAAAAAAAACTTTAACCAAAAATTCCGGGTCCGACCCCATGGCTCCCGGACTAGTAGCTCATCAAGTGGCCTTGAATGCAACCTTGAACTTGATTGACCATGACCTGTAAATTTGACCTTGAAATCATGTTTATGGTTTGCAGTGTACCTGCACATTGTCAACATCGCATCATTCTTTCATCATGACATATCTAACTAATGGCCCTTTTCCACTACCCTTTTTCAGCTCACTTCAGCCCGACACGGCTCGCGTTTCGACTACCTCAGAGCAGCACGACTCAGCTCGCTTCAGCCCTGCTTAGCACTCAAAACTCGCACGGTTTTGGAGTGGGGCTGAAGCGAGCCAAACCGAGCCGAGTGGGGCTAGGGGCATGAGGAGACACTCCCCTGTGCACTGATTGGTGAGGAGGAGTGTCCTCACATGCCCACACACGCCCCGCGAGCACGCTGGGATCTGTAAACACCGTAAACCCGGAAAAAGAAGAATTACGAGAATTTCTGAAGCCTTATGCGCCTCGCCTCATCTATACACTCTTGCCAGTATCTGTTGGCGTTGTCGGTGACAACAAGCCACAGCACCAAGACCAGCAACACTAACGACTCCATGTCCTCCATGTTTATTGTTTACTATCCGGGTCGTGAGACTACCGCTTAAAAGATCACTGATGTCACTGTTTGCGCCGCCTAACGACATCACGTGACGTCCACCCACTTTCGCTAACTCCACCCAATGTGTCCACCCACTTCCAGCTAGCATGGTTCAGCGTGGTTGTAGTCGAAATGCAACTCCAACAGCCCCACTCAGCTAGACTCAGCCCAACTCAGCACGGCACGGCTCAGCCCAACTCAGCCGCGTTTGTAGTGGAAAAGCGGCATAAAGGTCACAAAATGACCTTGACCATGACCTTGACCTTAATTGACCATGCCCTTTAAATTTGACCTTGACAATCATCTTTATGGTTTGTACTATATGTGCATATTGTCATCAGCACATTATCCAACTCAAGGACACAAAATGACCTTCACCTTGACCTTCAATTGACAAAGGTTAGCTCACGCAAATTACTGTGACTTTAGTCACAGTCTCTATGTAATTTGATATACACTAGTATACAGTACTTATTTGATTTGCTGACATGATTTGCTGATAATATTGGGACGATGTGTCTGTGAGCACATTAATATGTTCATGCATTTGAATATTACCTCATTTAAAGTAGTTAAAAGTTTTAATTTAAAGTAAATTGCATTTAAATTTAAATTGATTTCTGCAATACCATTCTATGATGTTTTTCATCAAAAAAATTGGTAGTGATGACAATCTTGTTCTGACAGGTCTGATAAAAAAAGTTATCATTTTTCATATTGTCAGTTGATTATAAGAGTACTGCAAACATCATTATATTTGGCAGAATTGCAGTTATTTTGACTGTACACACACACACACACACACACACACACACACACACACACACACACACACACACACAAATGAACCATCGGTTGCTTTGTTAATACAACCCCGATTCCAAAAAAGTTGGGACAAAGGCCAAATTGTAAATAAAAACGGAATGCAATAATTTACAAATCTCAAAAACTGATATTGTATTCACAATAGAACATAGACAACATATCAAATGTCGAAAGTGAGACATTTTGAAATTTCATGCCAAATATTGGCTCATTTGAAATTTCATGACAGCAACACATCTCAAAAAAGTTGGGACAGGTGCAATAAGAGGCTGGAAAAGTTAAAGGTACAAAAAAGGAACAGCTGGAGGACCAAATTGCAACTCATTAGGTCAACTGGCAATAGGTCATTAACATGACTGGGTATAAAAAGAGCATCTTGGAGTGGCAGCGGCTCTCAGAAGTAAAGATGGGAAGAGGATCACCAATCCCCCTAATTCTGCGCCGACAAATAGTGGAGGAATATCAGAAAGTAGTTCGACAGTGTAAAATTGCAAAGAGTTTGAACATATAATCATCTACAGTGCATAATATCATCAAAAGATTCAGAGAATCTGGAAGAATCTCCATACGTAAGGGTCAAGGCCGGAAAACCATACTGGGTGCCCGTGATCTTCGGGCCCTTAGACGGCACTGCATCACATACAGGCACGCTTCTGTATTGGAAATCACAAAATGGGCTCAGGAATATTTCCAGAGAACATTATCTGTGAACACAATTCACCGTGCCATCCGCCGTTGCCAGCTAAAACTCTATAGTTCAAAGAAGAAGCCGTATCTAAACATGATCCAGAAGCGCAGACGTCTTCTCTGGGCCAAGGCTCATTTCAAATGGACTGTGGCAAAGTGGAAAACTGTTCTGTGGTCAGACAAATCAAAATTTGTAGTTCTTTATGGAAATCAGGGACGCCGTGTCATTTGGACTAAAGAGCAGAAGGATGACCCAAGTCGTTATCAGCGCTCAGTTCAGAAGCCTGCATCTCTGATGGTATGGGGTTGCATTAGTGCGTGTGGCATGGGGAGCTTACACATCTGGAAAGACACCATCAATGCTGAAAGGTACATCCAGGTTCTAGAGCAACATATGCTCCCATCCAGACGACGTCTCTTTCAGGGAAGACCTTGCATTTTCCAACATGACAATGCCAAACCACATACTGCATCAATTACAGCATCATGGCTGCGTAGAAGAAGGGTCCAGGTACTGAACTGGCCAGCCTGCAGTCCAGATCTTTCACCCATAGAAAACATTTGGCGCATCATAAAACGGAAGATACGACAAAAAAGACCTAAGACAGTTGAGCAACTACAATCCTACATTAGACAAGAATGGGTTAACATTCCTATCCCTAAACTTGAGCAACTTGTCTCCTCAGTCCCCAGACGTTTACAGACTGTTGTAAAGAGAAAAGGGGATGTCTCACAGTGGTAAACATGGCCTTGTCCCAACTTTTTTGAGATGTGTTGTTGTCATGAAATTTAAAATCACCTAATTTTTCTCTTTAAATGATACATTTTCTCAGTTTAAACATTTGATATGTCATCTATGTTCTATTCTGAATAAAATATGGAATTTTGAAACTTCCACATCATTGCATTCCGTTTTTATTTACAATTTGTACTTTGTCCCAACTTTTTTGAAATCGGGGTTGTAGATTTAATAGTACAACAATGCTATTCTTTATCAATCGGACTGATACTAATTTTCTTAACACTATATGGCCGAAAGTATGTGAATACATGACCATCATACCAATATTTTGCCATTCCCCAAAGTGTTGCCACAAAGATAGAAGCACACAGTTTTCAAAAATGTCTCTGTATGCTGCAGCAGTAAGATTTTTTCTTCCCTGGAACTAAAGGGCCTGGCTCAAACTTATTTTAGGAAGACAGTGCCCCTGTGCACAAAGCAAACTCCATAAAGGTATGGTTTAACAAGCTCTATGCATAAGAACATGAATGACCATTACTGAGCCCTGACATCAACCCCACTGAACATATTTGGGATGAACTGCATACCATGCGTTCTTGCCCAATATCAGAACCTTCCATCAGTAATGCCTTTATGACTGAATGGGCACAAATCCCCACGTTACAAAATCTAGTTGAAAGACTTCCAAAAAAGGGAAGGCTGAGATAGCAGCAAAATTCATATTAATGTCCATGGTTTTGGAACGGGATGTTCAAGGACAGATAAGACTATGATGGTCAGGTGTCCACAAACCTTTGGCAATGTAGAGTAGTTCTGTGTGGGTTGTCCAAAACACAAGCAGCACAATTGTACTAACATTTACTGCTCACAATCTTCTCTGTTATTGTAATGTTGACACTAAACACAACTCCCTGAATGCACACACAAATATAGACAGAATGATGGATTAAAAGTTGAGATAAGACACCATAGTGTCTTAAAAATGTATTTAGGCACTAAAAGTTACCAGAAAAGATTAAGTGCATATTATGAAGGGCATAAAATATGATGTACATTTTCATCCTCATCAACCCATTCAATAAGCCCCCATGCCCTGTGAATGAAGGCATTGTCAAAAAGATATTCCATATATGTAGACATACAGTATATTCGAGTATATCTTGATGCTATAACATATTCAAACAAACTCCTTATGTGTGTACACACACACACACACACACACACACACACACACACACACACACACACACATATATATTGGCCACTGTTTGATGATCCCAGAAGTACAGCAATGAAAAGCTTTTTGAAGTAACTGGTAAAAATTTCAGTGACAAACTGTTTTGCTCTACAGATCACAGGATTGGAACACTAAGTTAATAGTTACTCAGTGCTATATGTAAGCCCGTAAAATGAAAAAGCGGTAGATGCTGACAAAATGAAAACAGACTTCTTCTTCTATATATCGACAGACAACGAACAGTTAACTCTATCAAAAGAAAAAAAAGTCAGTTAATTTTGCAGAAATTTGTATGATTGCAAGGACAGATCTAAAAGAGCTCAATTAAACCAAAATCTTTAACAGAAGGTCAAGTGTATATGAAGTATCTCACAGATCAATAGCAGCATGTAAAACAGCCTGGAAGGTTAGGATCTTATGTGTCTCTTAGAAGCATTAGATGCTTGGTATTGCCAAATTAATTAAATGAAAGCCATTTTTACTTGGATTCCGATTCATAAATGGTGGAAGAAACAAAATTGGGCCTCAATGACCACATTGCAAAACAGAAGACAAAACAGAGACAATGAGGGTGTGTGTGAAATTTTACAATCTGTCTTAATTTTTGAAGGAAGCCATGTTTTTAAGAAAGAAAAGATGCTGAATATGTTTCTTTATAACCTGACCACTCATACCATAGATAACTGGATTGAGCAGAGGAGGAAATATCATAAAATATAAAGACCTGAAAGTCCGGAATTCATTTGGAAAATTCCGTGAAATTAGCCAAGTTTGTACTATTTCAAAAGATATTCCAACAAAATAATTCAAAACAGCAAGAAGATGAGGTGTACATGTTTGGATGGCTTTGATTTGACATTCCTTAGATGAATAAATGCAAACATGCAAAATCTGTACATAAGAGAATAAAATCATTATAATCTGTGGAAACATGAAAACAGCTAATAGACCAAGTCCAATTATGCTATGGATAGTGATGTCTGTGCAAGATAGTCTTATGAGCTCAAAATTAACACAGTGTGTCTTAGCTATAATTTCTCTGCAAAAGGTTAAGTGTATTGTGAATGACTCATACACCAGAAAAGTAGCTAATGGATAAGCCCATACAAAAATTATAAATACCTGTAGCTTTTTTGTTGACATCATATCATGATAGTGAAGTGGGTAACAAATTGCAACATAACGGTCATAGCTCATAAAGGCCAATATAGTTAGCTCAATAATGTTATAAGTATGTAAACAGAATATTTATATAAGACAATTAGTTAATGATATTTTATGCCCCTCAGTAGAGATTTGTTTGTTTATTTGGCCATAAACGTACAATAAAAAACGGTACAGGTGTGGCAGGGATGACACAAAAAAGCGTAAAAACTTGTTTCCATTGTGGTCCCTTATCACAGACAAAAAATAACTACACACAATTAAAAAATAACAAAATAAAAAAAATTTGACAATACTGTATAACTGAATATCATGGGGAAGCATACCAAAAATGTGAAAACTAATACCATAACAAATAATACTGAACAATATTGATAATGTTAATAATAATAGAAAAACAAGAAAAGCAAGAGAAAAAAAACACATAATAATAATAATAATAATAATAATAATAATAATAATAATAATAATAATAATAAAAATTAAAATTAAAATAATAATAAATAAAGAATGAAATTTAAAAATATAGAAACTAAAAATACACATAATCTGCTGCTTCCTCATCAAATAGAATGTTGAAAAATTACTGTTTTACCTTCTTCTTGAACAGGGGAAAATTTTCTACTGATTTTATTTCTGATGGTAGTTCATTCCAAATTTTAGTTGCAGTGTACAGAAAAGAAGTTTTTCCAAAAGGACCACACCGGGGGAGCTGAAGAGAAGAGTGACTGGATCTTGTACTGTAGTTATGAGTAACATTTTGAATTGCAGAAGACAAGTATTGAGGTGCTAAGGAATTTTTAATTTTGAACATCATATGGGCTTTGAGTTGTTTGGATCTAAAATCAACTGGCAACATACCGACCCGTCTAAATTCATCAGCTCCTATGTGTGTTCTGAACGGTGCATTCAAAATAAACCTGATGATTTTATTCTGTGCACACTGGAGCCGTGACTTGCTCCTTTTAGTTGTGCCAGAATACCATGCTGTGCTGGCGTAGTCGTAGTGACTTTGTAGTAGGCCTGAAGTAAGAAGTTTCTTAGTGTCTAGACTCAGGTTGCCAGCCTGTCTATACAGAAACTTTAGTTTGGCATTAGATCTACTGACTATTTTGTCCACAATGCCATCTCCATTTAGGGATTGGTCTAAAGTTAGACCTAAGTACTTCACTTCAGAAGCGCTGGATAAAATATTGCCAGCACATTGCACCTGAATGGTTTTAAATTTGCATAGCCTCTTTTTTGAAGCAAAGAGGATGGACACTGTCTTACCCAAATGTAGGGATAATCTATTGTCGGTCAGCTATTCCCTGATCGAATTCATTTCCCTACTTAATCTATGCTCTATTACCTCTATACTCTTACCAGCCACAATAAGGGCAGAGTCGTCAGCGTATAGTAACAATTTGCATGTAACAGCAGAGGTAATATCATTGGCATAGATGAGAAACAGCAGTGGTCCTAATATTGACCCTTGAGGCACCCCACATGTAATACTTGCTGGATTAGACAGGGTGCCACCTATCTCTACAACTTGCTGTCTGGGCTCCATATAAGAGCTAAACCAGTCCAATGCTGAATTATCAAGACCCATTGCTTGAAGTTTCAGCTGAAGAATTTCATGATCCACCGTATCAAAGGCTTTTTGGAGATCCAGCAGAACCTTACCAACATATTTGCCTTCGTCCATTCCGGATTTGATGTAGTCACAAAGGTGGATCAAACAGGTCTCAGTAGAATATGAGGGCCTGAAACCAGACTGGAACTGATAGATAATCTCATTCTGAGAGAGATGTTCACTAAGTTGATTGTATACCACTCTCTCAAGTAATTTTGACATAGTGCTGAGAATCGATATGGGGCGGTAGTTGCCAGGATCTGTTTTGGAACCTTTCTTGTGGAGAGGGGTCACCTTTGCATTTTTAAAATCAAGAGGGATGATGCCAGATGTCAGTGATAAATTCACAATATGTGCAAGAGGTGACGAGATAAGCTTGGCTCCATCTTTCATAAAACGTGGGGAAATATTATCCAAACCGGTAGCCTTGCTTGGGTTGAGTAGTCAAGATCCTTTCAACTTCTTCTGCAGAGATATTTTTAAAAGTAAAACTATTTGTAACTTTATCTTGGTAAAATGAATCAATGTAGGATTTGCCAAATAAACCTGAACTTTGAGGCAGTTTGTTAACAAGATTAGAAGCTATTGATGTAAAATATTGGTTAAAACATTCAGAAACTTTGGCTTTGTCACTGCATACTGTGTTGTCAATATTGAGACCAATGTTTTCTGACTTTATTTGGCTTTTGGATGATGTTCCTAAATTTTTTTAAACATGCCACATTTTCTTTGGGTTCTGTTTGTGTTCGTCTATTTTACTGGCTATGTAGTCTGATTTGGCAGATTTCTTTAGCAAGTTGACTTTGTTACGGAGACAGACAAATTGATTATAACACTGTGTTTGATTTGACCTCTTGAATTTGCGATATACACAGTTTCGTTCATGGATACACCGTAACAATTCTCCATGCATCCAGGGTGCAGTTCTTTGTTTTACTCTGATAGTTTTGAGCGGTGCTATTTTATCCACCACAGACATAAATAGATTTTTGAAAGTGCACCAAGCATTTTCAACACAATTACTGTCATACACTTCTTGCCAGCTTACAGATGAAAGCATCTCATCAAACAGTTCTTTGCTATAATTCTTGTTGGATCTTGTGTGGATAGTCTTATGGTCATTGATCGAAGCCTTTTTGGTTTTCCTGGTGCAGTATATCATAGAGTGATCGCTTATGCACAAGTCCAATACACCTGACTGACTGATTTTCTGAGAGTCAGACACAAAGATGAGGTCCAATATAGAAGATGATGTATTGGTCACTCTCGTTGGAACACTGATTATTTGCTGCAGGTCAAACGTGAACATAAAACATTTCAATGACTTGAACAGTGAATCTGAGTTCTGATTGTCATAGTTAATGTTAAAATCACCTAAAATAACACATTCATTGTCCACAATGAGGTCACTAGAAAGGCAAGCTTGACACAGTTTCTCAAAAAAGTCTGTATTTCTTGGTGGTCTGTAGCAAATTCCAATAAGGATAGGTTTAGTCTTTGGTGGGAATAGATCGATCCAAATAGTCTCTAAGTCACTTGAGAGATCATGGTGAACACTGAATACAATGTCATTACGTACGTATGCACATACTCCACCTCCTTGTCTGTCCCTGTCTCATTGCACTATTTCGTATCCCGGTATTTCCATTTCAGAGTCTGTAACGCTGTCGTCCAGCCAGGATTCTGTTATTCCAATTACAGCAAGTCTTGTATTGATAGCGAGAGTCCTAAGTTCATCGAGCTTGGGGTATAAGGCTGCGAACATTCAAATGTGCTATATTCAGCCCCTTCCCATGCAGACACTCATAGCTGGGGTTCATCTGATCAGAATCGAGCGTTGTTACGGTTGCGTCATGATAACATGTGTTGTCTTGGGAATGAGATCGTAGCGATTCATGACAGAAGTCATCAAAGAAAGAGTCCGTAAATGGCACTGTCATACATTGGTAGCAAAACCATTCACTATTTGTGTCACCAAGTACACGGTACTCACGTATTGACATTCCGATGCACTTATGATGTGACCATGTATCACAGCCATCACAGCATATGGCAGCCTGAGAGTCCTTGACAGTTTTCTGGCACACTCCGCATGAATTTACTGTGTTAGGACCTGGCTGAATCTGCACATCACCAGATAATAAGATCAACAAAGTCAGCACATAGAGTCGAGTGTTTACTTCCCGTGTCCATGATTTGTTTACATGGCGAGTGTCATGGCGGCTCCCTGTCGCTAGCGTGTTGCCGGCTAGCATACCAAGCACCCATCACTTATACCACTGTAGAAGAGCCGGACGATCAGTTTCACTCAAAGAATCTTGTTGCCTGTGGTCTATGAAACTTCTTTCCTGTACTGAGTTGAGGTGGCTTCGATATTTCGGCATAAAACACAAAAAAAACACTAAAAACGTCACAGCCAAAATAGAAAATCTTGTGGTAGCCATGATTGGTCACGTAGATGGCGACCTCCTCACCTTAAAGGTGCCTGAATGTCGCGCGTTATTACAGGCAATTTCCACGAAAACTTTTAGGCAAAATATTTGACTCAAAACAACAGTTGAGTTGAGTAAAAAGAACAACTCACATTTTTTTTTTTCTCGCCCAAATTTCTTTCCAAGGTAGGAAGCCTAGCACTTAAAGTCGCAGGACCCTGGAATGATATCGTGAGCTTTACCGAGAGGCGCGTGTTGGTTAAAAATAAAATAAAAACGAAAGTCTTGAGTCACAGGTCAAAAAATATTCTATAATATGATGTTCCTGAGCTGCTGTGAGTCACCATGACAATCCTGTAATAGTAAATCACAGTCAGCACAGTCAGCATCGCGCACGCGGTCCTCTTTCCTTCCCTTCTTCGTCCACCATCTTATAACAGATGAGGAATCAAACTTGTGCTGCCATAGATGCCATTACATGACAGATTGCAAACAAAGATATACATTGGATTATGCAGTGTTCTTTCAAAACAAATAATGGCAATCAGAAGTGAATTCAGTATCACAATTGTAGCATAGAGTAGAACAAAAATAACAAAGAACAAATGCTTCTGCTGGTCCATGGCATCATAGCCATCCAGAATGAATGTGGTAACACGTGATCTATTTTCCATTGTGTTTTAGAGATTTGCTACAGAAGGAAGAGAAATAAATATTAATTATAATGCATGTACATCATCTGTGTGAATATTTTAACACCTAAATCATGATGATATTCTTTGGGTGTATTATGATATTGTACAGTATAGATCTGCATGCCTGAGTCCCTCAGGAAAGAACAAATTTGAGTAATGATTTCGTTCTTCCATGACACCACAAAAGAAAATTTTAGTTGATGAATTGTTACGATGACCTTTGTGGTCATAATTAATAATAATAATAATAATAATAATGGTAGATTTTATAGGTAATTGGGGAAAAAAATGAGCCCTCAGATATTTTACAAGTTATTGAATCAAAAGTACTGCCATTTAAATCCATTCTTCTTGAATTACTGACATGTTTAATATTTGTTTGAAAAACTTGAAACTGAAAGTTGTGTGTCAGACAATTCTATTATGCCATTATTAAATATCCATCAAAATTCAGTTCATCTGTATTATACATCTATTGTTATTTCAATGTTAAATTCATGATAATGAAAAGATATAGCCTTTACTCCAAGTAGTTGTGTGATCTTTTTGGTGAAGTCCAGAGAGGAAGGTAATTCTTTTTAAATGACTTGCCTATCTATTAAGCTGAGTTTTATGGCTCAGAAAAATGGGATGGTCTACAATATCACCATCTCTTGTGGCCTAAGCCTCTTGGCTTTTATGTCATGTCCTCGAAAATGCAACTGTATGACAGTATTATCTGTCAGGGTCAACAGCAGGGCTGGACTGAGACAAAATATTCAAAGCAGGAGTATATACATCTGCTCATTCATGTCTATATCTAATCATTAGTCAGCAGTGCAATGAATAACATCATGCAGACACAGTTCAATAACTTCAGTTAATATTCACATCAAACACCAGAATAGTGAAAAAAACATTCTTGATAACTATGACTATGGGATGATTGTTGATGCCAGATGATCTGGTTTAAGTATTTCAGAAACATTCTCTGAAATTCACACAAAATGGTCTGAAACAACAAAACAAAACAAAAAAATCTCACCCACCCAGTTAGTTGTTAAAGCACAACCCAATGAATTCTTACAGGCTATGTCCACATCATTGATGGATTTAGGTATGTGCGTTATGGGCAGCATCTTGTTGGGGTGGCATGAGTTTCCCCCTCAAAAAAAAAATTCTGAATTTTAAGATCCAATCACTCATTTGCATGTCATGGCAATAATATTATGTCACCGTGTGGGTCGGTTAGTTTGTTGGTGTGGGCATCCTGATTCTAGTTTGTGAGCTAGGCAGTCAGGCAGCTTCCTGGTCTCCCACATGGGAACAGGATTGGGGGTAGGTTGACCTATGACTCTAGGTCTCCCCACTGGAAGCCTGAGATAGGGGAAGTGGGAAAATCTATTGAAAAGCGCAAAACTATCTTTGTACAGTATTAAAGCAGAGTTTCCACCTCCTCACACATCGCTTCTGATGACTCTTCCCCATGTCACCGGCCTCAGGTGAGGCCGAGAACTGGAGGCCTGTTCCTTGCAGCAGGCCGAGGTTACGTAGTTTCTCCAGCAGATCAACTTTTATGATGTTTTCTGCATGGTAACTGTATTGAAGGAGTGTCTGATGATGGTAGACATGAACACCAGTTGATGTGATGTCCATGTGCTGTACAGGGTCAAGCAGAGGAACAAACTGGCACAATAAAGCACCATTTTTATCCGGAGAGGCTGCTGCATGCTACTGCCATGCCGCCATCCTCAAAAATGTAACCGTATTACAGCATTATCTGTTGGGGTCAACAGCAGGGCCAGACTAAGAGAAAATATTCAGGCCAGCAGTATTACACCCACAAGGGTTGCCCCATGCACCCACAAGTAATTTTGAGACTACTGACCACCGACTGAAATGTACACCCACCAAACAATTTGTTAGGAACCCCATTATACATCTGCTCATTCATATAAATATTTAATCATTAGTCAGCAGTGCAATGAATAACATCATGCAGACACAGTTCAAGAGCTTCAGTTACTATTCATATCAAAAAACAGAATAAGGAAAAAAGTTCTTGCTGACTATGACTACGGCATGGTTGTTGTTGCCAGATAAACTGGTTTGAGTATTTCAGAAACATTCTCTTGAGTTTACACAAAATGATGTGAGAAACCCCCACCCAGTAAGTTGTTAAAGCACAACCCAATGAGTTCTTAAAGGCTATGTCCACATCAGTGATGGATTTATGAATATGCATCAGGAGCAGCATCTTGTTGGGATGGCACTGGCCATTTGAACAAAAATAAATTCTGAACTTTGTGATCAGGTTTCTATCACTTATTTGCATGTCATATCAATGATATCATGCCAATGTCTGAGTCAATTAACTTGTAAGGGGCACCCTGATTCTAGTGTGTGGGCAAGGCAGTCAGACATCTTCCCTGTCTACCACATGTGAATGGGGTCATGGGTAGGTTGACCTATGACCATAGGTCTCCCCAGTGTAAGCCTGAGGTAAGGGAAGTGGGGGAATCTACTGAAAAGCACACCTCTATCGTTGTACAGTACTAAAGCAGCATAAAATCAGTCATACTATGAGATGCTACCAGATAAACCACAATGTATTCATAATTATGTGAATATATTTTCATACAGGCAGCACGGTGGTGTAGTGGTTAGTGCTGTTGCCTCACAGCAAGAAGGTCCAGGTTCGAGCCCCGTGGCCGGCGAGGGCCTTTCTGTGCGGAGTTTGCATGTTCTCCCCGTGTCCACATGGGTTTCCTCTGGGTGTTCTGGTTTCCCCCACAGTCCAAAGACATGCAGGTTAGGTTAACTGGTGACTCTTAAATTGACTGTAGGTGTGAATGTGAGTGTGAATGGTTGTCTGTGTCTATGTGCCAGCCCTGTGATGACCTGGTGACTTGTCCAGGGTGTACCCCACCTTTCGCCTGTAGTCAGCTGGGATAGGCTCCAGCTTGCCTGTGACCCTGTAGAACAGGATAAAGTGGCTAGAGATAATGAGATGAGATGAGATTTTCACACAGACATATTGTTACTTTTTTTGTTACTAGTTTATGTGAAATTGTTAAGGATGATATAAAACCCTGTCTGGTGCACAAGGCACACAATTTTAAAACATGAATATGGACATAGCCAAAGAAAGAGATCAGAGGAGGGTGACCAAATCAGTTCAAGCTGACAAAAAGAATACCGCAAACTACTGTTTACAACCATGATGAGTAGAAAAGCATCAGACAATGCATAGTTTTAGCCACTTTCAAAATGGGGCTCCTAATAATTTTGCTGGTGTATCTCAGAAATGCTGCTGTATCTCAGAGAAAAATCATGAGATAAGCTTACAGTGGCTTGTGGTGATATCAAACAGGAGTGTTCAATTTAATATCTATCAATAGCTTGACAATTAAACTCTTAGGATTGACCAATATATTATCCCCAGCGATCTCATTGGTGATGATGTGATGCCAACAACAACAACAACAATAATAATAATAATAATAATAATAATAATAATCCTTCTGCAGAATACCACTTTGTTGTGTTGGAGGCTCTTTGTCTCGATGATCCTGAGAGCTATGCTGGTGGGAGCTATTGCTCCTGGTCAGGCCACCCAAGCCAGAAAGTCTGAAGGGAAGAAGCCAAATGAAGAGTAGTCCAATCTTACCCCAGTCCATGATGGTGGATCAGGTCACGTGATAGATTAAAAAATACCAAGTTGAGATCTGGCATGGGATAACCGAGGGTAGGTGGAGTCTCCATGAACTTTGGCAGACAATCCATCTAGTGATGGTGTCACAATAAAAATACTACAGTGCCTTGAAAAAGTATTCATACCCCTTGAACTTTTTCACATTTGTCCACCTTACAACCACAAACTTAAAAGTTTTTTATTGAGATTTTATGTGATAGACCAACACAGAATAGCATATAATTGTGAAGTGAAATGAAAATGATAAATGGTCTTCAAAATTTTAAACAAATAAAAATCTGAAAAATGTGATGTGCATTAGTATTCAGCCCCCCTCTGTCAATACTTTGTAGAGCCACCTTTTGCTGCAATTACAGCTGCAGGTCTTTTGTGGTATGTCTTTACCAGCTTTGCACATCTAGACACTGAAATTTTTGCTCATTCTTCTTTGCAAAATAGCTCAAGCTCAGCCAGATTGAATGGAGAGCATCTGTGAACAGCAATTTTCAAGTCTTGCCACAGATTCTCAATGGGATTTAGGTCTGGACTTTGACTGGGCCATTCTAACACATGAATATTCTTTGATCTAAACCATTCCATTGTAGCTCTGGCTGTATGTTTAGGGTCATTGTCTTGCTGGAAGGTGAATCTCCTTCCCCGTCTCAAGTCTTTTGCAGCCTCCAACAGGTTTTCTTCCAGGATTGCCCAGTATTTAGCTCCATCCATCTTCCCATCAACTCTGACCAGCTTCCCTGTCCCTGCTGAAGAAAAGCATCCCTATAGCATGATGCTGCCACCACCATGTTTCACAGTGGGGATGGTGTGTGCAGGGTGATGAACAGTGTTAGTTTTCCCCGACACATAGTGCTTTGCATTTAGGCCAAAAAGTTCAACTTTGGTCTCATCTGACCAAAGCACCTTCTTCCACATGTTTGCTGTGTCCCCTACATGGCTTCTGGCAAACTGCAAATGGGACTTCTTATGCCTGTCTTTCAACAATAGCTTTCTTCTTGCCACTCTTCCAAAAAGGCCAGATTTGTGGAGTGTACGACTTATACCGGTAGTTGTCCTGTGCACAGATTCTCCCACCTGAGCTGTGGATTTCTGCAGCTCCTCCAGAGTGATCATGGGCCTCTTGGCTGCTTCTCTGACCAGTGCTCTCCTTGCTCACTCTGTCAGTTTAGGTGGACGGCCATGTCTTGGTAGGTTTGCAGTTGTGCCATACTTTTTCCATTTTTGAATGATGGATTGAACAGTGCTTCTTGAGATGTTCAGAGCTTGGGATATTTTTTTTATAACCTAACCCTGCTTTAAACTTCTCCAGAACTTTATCCCTGACCTATCTGGTGAGTTCTTTGGTCTTCATGATGCTGTTTGTTCTTCAGTGTTGTAGGTACAGCCCGTCCCTTCTAGAAATACAAATCCCATCAACTACCTTCTGCGATGACCTACATCACGCCTAGGCGGGATTAACTACGTCATATCCTCCCTGACTCCATAAGTGACTGAGCCACACTTCCGCTCTCTCTCTCTCGTCGCACAGACACAAAGAGACACCCTGCTCATCAGAACACCCAAGATAAAGACGTCTTTCTCGCAAGCAAAAGAGATTTGGTGCGCTTTCGTGTTTTCCGCTGGCCACGGTAAAAATACTACTTAAGTGCATTGTCTCACTCATTTTGAGTTACATCCGTTTTTTATTTGTTCATTATAAGTAATGTTACGACTGCAGCCCAAAGCAGTTAATTAAAAGTTGGAAGTGACCGGATTCCTTCTGACTTAATTGCTGTGCACATTGTTTGATCAGAGACTTTTCCTCACGAACGACAAAGTTCGGACCAAGAAATCCTCTGCGCTTTTCATGGAAACGACCCACGAGTTTCTGTGAACTCCAGCCTCTTCAGGACATCCCTGCATCCTACACAGAGGCAAAATACTGGAAGTAAGACTGGCATTTTGGGCAAATTAGTCTTAGGAATTAGCTTTATGAAGTAGTGTGAATTTAAACTCAGGAACGGTTTAATTGTGCACACTGTAGACACTCAGAGTGTTAAGTTGATCATTGTTGTTCTATTTTTGTTCTCTCAGTTGGTTAAAAGATAAGTGTTGCATGCTCTTTCTCTATCCTTTCTAACACCTTTAATTTCATTATTACACATATTTTGACCTCATCAAGATTTCAGTAGGTTTAGTAATGTTATAAGCTAGTGAATTAGCAATCAGGGCTAATCCCTTTGTCTCGAAGCCACGAGGTGATTCCCTTTGTCCTTAGACCACGAGGTGATTGTCACCTCCCCCAACACACACACACGCTCTCACACACACACACACGCTCTCACACACACATACACACCTCACTGTTTTTGCTGCTGACTTATTGAATGCATTTTAAACTGCTATTACCCATTTTTATCATTGTTATAATAAATTAAATTAATTTGTAAACTGTGTCTGTGTTACTACTATATATTTCTGAAGTCACACAATCTAAAAGAACTCCAAATTGCCTTCAGTGTGATATTGGCTGTAGTGTTTATGTACTATGGTAAGTAATACATTATTGCTGCATCAGTAGTGGTCATAATAATTTGGAATATACCATAATCTAGCTGTTTGGTAATTTATTATTAAACACCAAAATTAATGGTATTATTAATGAGACTGATTCAATGAGACTGATGTAATGAGATTGATCACTTAAGACCAATAGCACCCACATATTTATTAGTGCCCCATGTGAGGAGATTGGTTTGTTGACTTCTTGAATATTGTTGCAACAACAGATAAATTATCAGTTTGATTAAGCAACTGCCAAGGTATATCCCCAGGTGTGTTAAACGGTTAACAGTAGCGTGATAACCATATCACAAAATACTAATAATGTATTAATAACTTAGGATAAGAGATAGCATTTCCAAACAAAAGCAAACTTTATTAATTGATTAATTAATTACGTAGTTAATATTAATTAATAATAATTAATTAATAAATTAACTCACTGATTAATTACCTAATCTCCAACCTAAGTAAAATGGCATCCCCTCATGTCTCAGAGGCCAAAGACTATGCTCAAGACGTGTCTCTCTTTGATGTCATCACAGACCTCATTCACTGCTCTGCCTCCGAAAGAGCAAACATTAGGAACATGAGTAAGCGTGAATGCCAAAATAACATAGATAACTCAATAAAACATATGAGAGATCCAAAAAGAACAACTATTAGTGTCCAAGAGGCACTAGGTAGGCTATTCCTGTTACACTTCCAAGATACTGATCTAGAAATCAGATACCTCCGCGGAGAGGTTAAAAGGCTGACCACCAGCAATGCCGAGCTGGCAGCTGATGTCAATGATTTATATATGGAGCGTGGGCTTTTGAAGAACTCCCTCGACGATTGCGCCGAAAGGCTAGAGAAAGCCAAAAAGGCTGCTAAGAGGGCTGCCAAGGAGCAGAACCCCCAAGAAGGGCATGAGGGGTGTGAAAGACCCCCAGCAATGCGCCGAAGCTCAGAGCGGGAAGAGGCATCCGAGTTGGACACCGTGGATTACCTGGTCGAGGACCAGACATCCCGCCAAACTCCATCAACTCGCTACACGACTCCTTCGTCGTTTAGCCAGGGTGGAGCCATCCTGCGCTCATCCGGAGCCCAGGCCCATAGCACACCCAGGTTAGTGCGCTACAGTATCCCTGATCCATCTTCGGATGAATCAGACTACGAATCTCGTGCGAGACGGGAGCGATACCAGAGTAGCTCAGATAGTGAGTACTCAGGAGAGCGAAGGAGGCCGCACAAGGATAGGCACCAGGTCCTTCGCATATGGCAGATTGACCTACTTGCCAACGATGTTGAACGATTCGATCCTAATAATAAAAGAACAAATGTCAATGATTATTTGCGAGAAATGGACCGATGCCTGATGGACTTGCTGAAAGCCACAATGCGAGAGAAACTTAAACTGATCTGGAAGACCTCCAGTAGCAGCGTTTGTGCCTTTTTAGAGACACTACCCCCAGACGTTCGCGATAGCTATTCGAAACTTCGCAATTACATGAGGGAAGAATATGCGCCATACACGGATGAAACCTCCGCGACATTGTGTGCAATACAGATTAAACAGAAACGGTCTGAGGCGCCTCGTGAATATTATAGACGGCTACGTACTGCCTATTTCCAGGGTAGTAGTGCACCAGGCTTGGAAAAAGATAGAGGCTTTAAATCCTTCTTCTTACATAACCTTCACCCAAGCGTGCAGACTCAAGTCACACTGATGTGTCGACAAGGTTTCTACTCCATGAGGGGAATTAGGCAACTAGCCCAAATGACCTGGGAGACCATTGTCAAAGCCACAGACAGAAACGATGATGAACCCAGGGTGCTTAGTCTCCAGTGTGAGGACAGGCCCCCGTTAGCCTTAGAAGGAGGTGAAGCTCCAAAAGGGGGACCCACCTGGAGAAATCCCGGTCCAAACCGCCCCTTGCTGAGCCATCACCAGGGTGAGTGGAAGAATTGGCAAGGTAAGGCCAGGAGAGACCGAGGGCAAGGTCACAGTGACCATGGCAACCGCTCACCATATGAAAAGGGGTATAAGGAACAAGGCGGTTGGCAGCACGATCATCATCCCTGCTCTGGCCAGAGACGGCAGGAGCACTCCGACCGTAGCTCTCCACGTGGGGGTAGAGGTGACCGACACAGTGACTCAGACCAACCTGGTGAGTTCCGCTCAGAGCTGGATTCTTTGAAAGCCCAGTTGGCTGAGGTTAAAGGACTGTTACAGAAGAGGTCAGACCCCTCAACAGATAAAACAAAAGAGCCCAAGAAGGATGACAGAGGCCCCCCACTGGCATGACTAGGCCAGGAAACATGAGTATATCTCGTGAAAGGGGGAGGAGATCCCTGTGAAACAGCAGGCGATGGTCAGGATGTAGGGCCCCCCCGGTGGTGAAGGCAAACACACAAAACGCACCGCTCATGTGCGCTAAAGCCTTCGCTACCATCTCTCAGACATGGCTCTCACAAGGTGACCCAATCCCAACCAAGCCCTGCAACATAAACTTAGTCAGCTTCATGCAAAACAAAGCCCCAGTAACACAAATGGCATGGTTGGAACCCACATTCCAAGACATGTCAATCGTACACCCCACTTACATCTGCTCTGTGGGTACAGAAGAACTACTGGTTGGCCAAGACCTACTTGATAGGTTGGTGCCACTCAGTGATTGTCGTCACAGCCAATTGTGGGCCCAAATCATGACCCCACAGTCGTTGGATCCCACAAAACATGCGCAAGCTCATTGCAATGAGATTAGTGCAGACACCGATCAACCAAGCGCCACGGGAGACCCAATTTCTGATGAACTTCAGTTCATGTCTTCGTACACCGAGTCTGGTGTCGAAACACCCGACATCGCGATTCCCCCTAGTGGCCACAATTCTTTGGAAAACCACGCCTCTTTCCTTTGTTCCTTGAGTAACTCAACCTCAGCTATGTACTGCCCTATGCTATCAGGTGAAGTGCGAGTCAATGGAACCACGGTCCTCAATGCAGCTATGGCGCTTTGGTCTGAGAAATCAGCCATCAGCCAGACTTTGTTTGACATGCTGTGTCAAAACCATTCCTGCCCTGTATTTGTGCAGAAAAGCCCCCCTCTATCCATCGACTCAGACAAAGGCACCCATTTCACTGCTGGTGTAATGGCTGCGCTGTGGAACATGTTAGGCGTTGAGGCGAAATTCCATATCGCGTACCACCCTCAATCCTCTGGTCAGGTTGAACGAGCCAATCAAACCATTGTGAGCATGCTGCGGAAGTATGTCACCCACCATGGTAAAGATTGGGATGTGAAACTTCCCTTGGTGCTAATGGCCATTAGGTCCACCCCTCATCAAACCACTGGAGTCACACCCTTTGAGATGATGACTGGGCGAGAGATGGTTCTCCCACTGCATCTCCTGTACAGACCAGAGGACGTGAGCATCGCAACTGCATACACTGCACATCAATATGTCGCCGACCTACAATGCCACCTACAGTCAACCTTTGCATGTGCCCAAAAGAATCTCGAAACGAGCGTAAAAGGACAAAAGGCCTACTACACCTGAATCTCAAAGAAGTTCCTACCACCCTGGTCGAGACCTTTCGATCGTGGGAAAACTGTCCCCTGTCACGTATCGCATTAGGACATCCAAGCCTAATCAAACGCCCTCATATCGATGAGTTCATAGTAATCAAATCAAGCCTTTTGAACAGTCCTCACTCCAAAAGGGGGTGGGCGATAGTTAGGCCCATCCTGTCCACCTAGCTTGTATGCCTCACTCACCCATAAGCGTACACTAACATTCCCAGTCACATTTACCACAATAACACTGTGCATGCCATAGACAAGTTGGCCGAAATAATCAAAAACAAGCTCAAATATGTCCTGGTAGTAAGGGATTTGATGCAAGACCTGCTTAGAGAAGTTAGCAGCTCAGTCAGTACCCTGAGTAGTGGTAAAATCCCACCATATCTGATACCCCTTAGCATGCTAGATAAAATACTAAAATCTGCTACTACTTCTAATGTGTATTCATCGCAAATACACCTGGCCTATAGTCTTGGCAGTGCTATTCCCATTTTTGTGAATCCACAAGACTTAGAGATAGGATTCATGCTGAACCTACCCATCATTGAGAAAAACAACATATAAAGACTCAAGTCTGTCCTCAATGTGGGTTTCTGGAAAAACAATGTCCGTATACGCATACAGACACCACCCATGGTAGCATTCCATGATGATAACCCCTCTGTCTACTATATTCCCAACCTAGAGATGTGCACCTCCACTAAAGACATCCACTGGGTCTGCCCAAGCAACCCGTTCATTAGAGACACTACAGATCGCCTGTGTGGTTTGAGGGCAAAAGCGCCCGAACAAAAGTGTGTAGGTCAAATGTCCGAAAAGGATGAGAATATGGAAACTAGAGTAGAGAGGGCTGGTAATCGGTGGGTTGTTAACACCCCAAAAACTGAAGTCTTGATGTCATACGATCAGCACGACACAGCCACCAGAATGAAAATCCCAAACCAAACGGTGTTCCTTAGTGTACCACAGGGAGCCACCATTCACATAGGTGATATCATCCTACACCATCTTAGTACTGACAGGTATGATTCTAAGATTGAAATGATAGACACATTTCAAGGTTATGATCTTGAGATCAATAACACCCTCCAACAGCAACTACTGGTTGAAGGGACCAAAACGGTGAAATTTAGTTTAGGCCAGACTGGAATTTCGACTATGGTCTCCCGCAACCAGATCGGAGAGTCATCTGATCTAGGATCTACCATAAGTCTGATTGCTTTGGGACTTCTTCTCAGTGGCTGGGTCTTAACCGCTGGCATCGCATACATGCTACACAAATACATAACAACACTACACGCCAAGCTGGATAAGATGGTCTGCATCCCTGACAGCTTTAGCCACAGTAGCGCACGCTTTCTGGCCAGACCACCCGCTGCTATTACCTTTCCAGAAGATTAGGCTTACTAACCCAAGCACTAATACTTCTTTTCTTTCCCTCATTCCTTCTCTTTTCTTGTTTTTATGCGTAGGAAATGAAGTATATATGTAGTGTTTAATGTTTAATGTTTTTTTTTTATAGATGGGATTCTGACCTAGTGAGATAGAATAATCATATGCCCAAATGCCTACAGCCTGATTATATGCCCAAATGCCTCTGCCTCCAACTGTCTTACTGGGACTCATGAGTTTACACAGGTTTCACAGGACACCATGGACTATACAGAGGATGCGACCTCAAGGACTATGGACATGTGGACTGTACGGTACTGTACTCTCAGTGCTACGACTCCGTCATACTCCTGAGACCAAAAGGGGGAATGTAGATACAGCCCGTCCCATCTAGAACTACAAATCCTATCAACTAACTTCCGCGATGACCTACGTCACGCCTAGGCGGGATTAACTACGTCACATCCTCCCTGACTCCATAAGTGACTGAGCCACACTTCCGCTCGCTCTCTCTCATCGCACAGACACAAAGAGACACCCTGCTCATCAGAACACCCAAGATAAAGACGTCTTTCTTGCAAGCAAAAGAGATTTAGAGCGCTTTCGTGTTTTCTGCTGGCCACGGTAAAAATACTACTTAAGTGCATTGTCTCACTCATTTTGAGTTGCAACCGTTTTTTATTTGTTCATTATAAGTAATGTTACGACTGCAGCCCAAAGCAGTTAATTAAAAGTTGGAAGCGATCGGATTCCTTCTGAATTAATCGCTGTGCACATTGTTTGATCAGAGACTTTTCCTCACGAATGACGAAATTCAGACCAAGAAATCCTCTGCGCTTTTCATGGAAACGACCCACGAGTTTCTGTGAACTCCAGCCTCTTCAGGACATCCCTGCATCCTACACAGAGGCAAAATACTGGAAGTAAGACTGGCATTTTGGGCAAATTAGTCTTAGGAATTAGCTTTATGAAGTAGTGTGAATTTAAACTCAGGAACGGTTTAATTGTGCACACTGTAGACACTCAGAGTGTTAAGTTGATCATTGTTGTTCTATTTTTGTTCTCTCAGTTGGTTAAAAGATAAGTGTTGCATGCTCTTTCTCTATCCTTTTTAACACCTTGAATTTCATTCTTACACATATTTTGACCTCATCAAGATTTCAGTAAATTCAGTAATGTTATAAGCTAGTGAATTAGCAATCAGGGCTAATCCCTTTGTCTCGAAGCCACGAGGTGATTCCCTTTGTCCTTAGACCACGAGGCAATTGTCACCTCCCCCAACACACACACACACTCTCACACACACATACACACCTCACTGTTTTTGCTGCTGACTTATTGAATGTATTTTAAACAGCTATTACCCATTTTTATCATTGTTATAATAAAGTCAATTAATTTGTAAACTGTGTCTGTGTTGCTATTATATATTTCTGAAGTCACACAATCTAAAAGAACTCCAAATTGCCTTCAGTGTGATATTGGCTGTAGTGTTTATGTACTACGGTAAGTAATACATTATTGCTGCATCAGTAGTGGTCATAATAATTTGGAATATACCATAATCTAGCTGTTTGGTAATTTATTATTAAACACCAAAATTAATGGTATTATTAATGAGACTGATCACTTAAGACCAATATCACCCACAGTGTTCTCTAACAAACCACTGAGGCCTTCACAGAACAAGTGTATTTATGCTGAGAGTAAATTACACACAGTAGAACTCTATTAACTAATTAGATGACTTCTGAAGGCAATTGATTGCACTGGATTGTATTGAGAGGTATCAGAGTACGGGGGGCTGAATACTAATGCACACCACATTTTTCAGATTTTTATTTGTTTAAAACTTTGAAGACCATTTATCATTTTCTTTTCACAGGGTTTTGCTGGGATTCAAACCCAGGTCGCTGGTGTGATAAGCCAGCAAACCCCCACTAGGCCACCAATGACACAAGTGCAGAGGCGTGAGGTGAAAGTAGAGTATCAAAAACAGTTTATTTACAATATGTACAATCCAAGGGAAAAAAACAAAAAGAATAATCCAAAGCTCAGAAGATAAACAAAAATAAAATATCCCAAGGTTCAAAGTCCATAATCCAAAAAAGAAAAGAAGAGGCAAAAACTCAAACGCTCAGAAGATCCAAAGGTCAAAACAAAATCCACAAAGTCCAAAAGAAAGAAGCAAAAACCAAGAATACAAAGACACAGGCAAGGTACATGGGACAGAGGGAACTAGCACTAACAGCATAGCATAGGAAAAAGACTCCATGACAAAGGGAACAAACAGAGGGGTATTTATACACACATTAATTAAGGACAGGGCAGGGCAGGAAACAGGCAATAAGACAAACACAAAACACAGAACACAGTGGCGACCTCTAGAGGCCAAAACAAACATGACCAAACAAAGGAAATAACAGCGGCCTCTAGAGGCCAAAACAGTCCCAGTCCTAACAGGACCCCCCCCCCCCCCCAGGAGCGTCTCCTGACGTTCCCAGGGCGATCAGGATGGGCCGAATGGAAGTCCCGACAAAGTTCTTTATCAAGTATGTCCCAAGCTGGGACCCAGCAGCGCTCCTCAGGGCCATAGCCCTCCCAGTCCACAAGATATTGGAGACCCCTGCGAACCCGTCAGGAGTCCAGCAGGCGGCGCACGATGAACACAGTCTGACCCTGGAAGATGCGGGGGGGGGATTCCTAGGGGCAGGGGCATACGTGGACGTCAGTATGGGCCGCAACAGGGAAACATGGAATGTGGGGTTGATCCTCAGAGTCCGGGGCAACTGGAGCCGGTAGGCGACAGGGTTCACCCTGCGCACCACCTTGAAGGGGCCAATGTAGCGAGGAGCAAGCTTGCGGTTCTCCACCTGCAGCGGAAGGTCCTTAGTGGACAGCCAAACCCACTGCCCAGGGCGGAAAGTGTGGGCAGGTCTTCTATGGCGGTTGGCCTGAGTCTGGTTGGTTCTGGAGGTCAGGAAGAGGGTCTTCCTGACCTTGCTCCAGGTCTTGCGACACCGTCTCACATATTGGTTGACCGAGGGAACCCCTGCGTCCTCCTCCTGGTCTGGGAACAGAGGTGGCTGGAACCCGAATTGGCACTGTAATGGCGACAGCTTGGTGGCCGATGACTGCAGGGTGTTGTGAGCGTACTCTGCCCATGGCAGCCAGGTGCTCCATGATGTCGGGTTATCCATAGCCAAGCCTCGCAGGGTGGTTTCCAGGTCCTGGTTGAGCCTCTCCATCTGGCCATTGGACTGTGGGTGAAACCCAGAGGAGAGGCTGGCAGTGGCTCCAATGACCTTGCAGAACGTGTGCCACACTCGGGAGGAGAACTGGGGCCCTCAGTCTGAGACGATGTCCTGCGGGAGACCAAAGACTCGGAAGACATGAGTGAATAATAGCTTAGCAGTTTCAAGAGCAGAAGGGAGCTTGCACAGTGGTAAAAAGTGGCAGGCCTTGGAGAATCTGTCAACTATGACCAATATGACAGTGTTACCTTGTGACTCAGGGAGACCCGTGATGAAGTCGACTGCCACGTGGGACCAGGGACGCCGGGGAATGGTCAGAGGATGCAGGAGACCCTGGGGGTGCTGTCATGGGTTCTTGCTTCTGGTGCACACTTCGCAGGAAAGGACGAATGACCTCACTTCCTTCTCCATGATAGGCCACCAGAAGCGCCTTCTCAAAAAGTCCAGGGTCCTTCGAGCTCCCAGGTGGGCGGTGAGAGGGGACGAGTGACCCCACTGGAGAACCTTGGCCCGGGCTTGATGTGGGACGTACAAGAGGTGAAAATTGTGCAGGGAAAAATATCATGGCACCATTTCTGACCTTAGGTCTCTGGCTGTGACCCAGAAGGAAATGTGTATATCACAGAAATCAAAGGACAGTAATAATAATAATAATAATAATAATAATAATAATAATAATAATATATTAACCCCCTTATTTATTTATTTTTCTATCTATCTATTCATTTATTCATTCATTTTTAACAGGATCTACATAATTTTAATATAACTGGAAAAATTATGTACGGGCCACTGTTTGATGATCTAGGCACTACAGCAATAAAAAGCTTTGATGAAGTGATAGATGCAGCCAAAATGTAAACCGTCTTCTTATTTCATATATCAAGACACAAAGAACAGTTAAATCTAACAAAAAAGTCAGCTAATTTATCAATAATTGGTGTGATTGCAAAGACAGATCTGCTCATGATTACCGTGTTAAAGTCTAAAATGATTCCAATTCACTTAAATCTGAAACAGCTCAATTAAACCAAAATGTATAACAGATGATCAAGTGCATCTGAAGTATTTCACAGATCAATAGCAGCATGTAAAACAGCCTGGAAAGTTAGGGTTTTAAATTTCTCTTTGAAACATTAGAAGCATGGTATTGCCAAATTAATTCAATGAAGCCCATTTTTTTTTACTTGGATTCCTATTCATAAATGATGGAAGAAACAAAATTGGGCCTCAATGACCACAATGAAAAATAGAAGACAAAACAGAAACAATGACAGTGTTTGTGAAATTTTACAATCTGTCTTAATTTTTTAAGGAAGGCATGTTTTGAAAAAAGAAAAGATTCTGGATATGTTTCTTTATAATCTGACCACTCATACCATAGATAACTGGGTTGAGCAGAGGAGGAAATATCATAAAATATAAAGACATGAAAGTCCGGAATTCATATGGAAAATTCCGTGAAATTAGCCGACTTTGTATTATTTCAAAAAAATATTCCAACAAAATAATTCAAAACAGCAAGAAGATGAGGTGTACATGTTTGGATGGCTTTGGTTTGACATTCCTTAGATGAATAAATGCAAACATGCAAAATCTGTACATAAGAGAATAAAATCATTATAATCTGTGGAATTACGAAAACAGCTAATAGACCAAGTCCAATTATGCTATGGATAGTGATGTCTGTGCAAGATAGTCTTATGAGCTCAAAATTAACACAGTGTGTCTTAGCTATAATTTCTCTGCAAAAGGTTAAGCGTATTGTGAATGACTCAAACACCAGAAAAGTAGCTAATGGATAAGCCCATACAAAAATTATAAATACCTGTAGCTTTTTTGTTGACATCATATCATGATAGTGAAGTGGGTAACAAATTGCAACATAACGGTCATAGCTCATAAAGGCCAATATAGTTAGCTCAATAATGTTATAAGTATGTAAACAGAATATTTGTATAAGACAATTTGTTAATGATATTTTATGCCCTTCAGTAGAGAGATGAAATAACAGATGAGGAATCAAACTTGTGCTGCCATAGATGCCATTACATGACAGATTGCAAACAAAGATATACATTGGATTATGCAGTGTTCTTTCAAAACAGATAATGACAATCAGAAGTGAGTTCAGTATCACAATTGTAGCATAGAGTAGGAGAAAAATAACAAAGAACAAATGCTTCTGCTGGTCCATGGCAACATAGCCATCCAGAATGAATGTGGTAACACTTGATCTATTTTCCATTGTGTTTTAGAGATTTGCTACAGAAGGAAGAGAAATAAATATTAATTATAATGCATATATACACCATCTGTGTGAATATTTTAACACCTAAATCATGATGCTATTCTTTGGGTGTATTATGATACTGTACAATATAGATCTGCATGCCTGAGTCCCTCAGGAAAGAACAAATTTGAGTAATGATTTAGTTCTTCCATGACACCACAAAAGAAAATTTTATTTGATGAATTGTTACTATGACCTTTGTAGTCATAATTAAGCATAATAATAATAATAATAATAATAATAATAATGGTAGATTTTATCGGTAATTGGGGAAAAAAATGAGCCCTCAGACATTTTACAAGTTATTGAATCAAAAGTACTGTCATTTAAATCCATTCTTCTTGAATTACTTGCATGTTTAATATTTGTTTGAAAAACCTGAAACTGAAAGTTGTGTGTCAGACAATTCTATTATGCCATTATTAAATATCTATCAAAATTCAGTTCAATTGTATTATACATCTATTGTTATTTCAATGTTAAATTCATGATAATGAAAAGATATAGCCTTTACTCCAAGTAGTTGTCTGATCTTTTTGGTGAAGTCCAGAGAGGAAGGTTATTCTTTTTAAATGACTTGCCTACTTATTAAGCTGAGTTTTATGGCTCAGAAAAATGGGATGGTCTACAATATCACTATCTCTTGTGGCCTAAGTCTCTTGGCTTTTTTCTCATGTCCTCAAAAATGTAACTGTGTGACAGCATTATCTGTAGGGGTCAACAGCAGGGCTGGACTGAGACAAAATATTCAGGTCAGGAGTCTTACACCCCGTGGACTCACAAGTAATTTTGAGACCACTGACCACCTACAGTAATATACACCCACTGACCAGTTTATAAGGAACCCTGATACTACTTCATATCAATATCTAATCATTAGTCAGCAGTTCAATGAATAAGATCATTCAGACACAGTTCAAGAGCTTCAGTTAATATTCTCATCAAACACCAGAATAAGGAAAAAAGTTCTCACTGACTATGACTACAGCATGATTGTTGTTGCCGGATGAGCTGGTTTGAGTAATTCAGAAACGTTCTCTTGAGTTTACACAAAAGGGTGTGAAAAAAACCCACCCAGTTAGTTGTTGACACATAACACAACAAGTTCTTAAAGGTTACGCCCACATCAGTGACAGATTTAAGTATGTGCATCATGGGCAGCATTGTTGGGATGGCACAGGCCATCTGAAAAAAAAAATTCTGAACTGAATTTGCATGTCATGTCAATGATGATATGCCAACATCTGGGTCACTTAACCTGTCAGAGAGGTCACCTTGATACTAGTTTGTGAGCTAGGCAGCCAGACAACTTCCCTGTCTTCCACATGTGGATGGGGTTGTGGGTAGGTTGACCTATGACCATAAGTCTCCCCAGGTAAGGGAAGTGGGGGAATAATAATACATTTTATTTATAAGCGCCTTTCAAGGTACCCAAGGACACTGAACAGTTAAAAACAAACAATAAAAAGCAAAACAATAAAATAACAACAATAATAAAATAATAAGAAATTAATAATAATAATAACAACATTATTAAAAATCAAAGAGAAAAGGCCAAGCTAAAGAGATGTGTTTTTAGCTGTTTTTTGAAAGAGGACAGTGTTGAGCATTGGCGCAACGCTAATGGCAGGGCATTCCACAGCTTAGGGCCATTTACACTGAAAACCCTGTCACCCATAGAGCAGAGTTGAGAGTAAGGGACTGCTAATAGGTGGGCATCTGTGAAGCAAAGATTTAAAGGTAACTGATATGGAGTTAGGAGATTTGATAAATAGGGAGGGGCCAGGTTATGTAGGGATTTGTAAACAAGTAAGATAATTTTGTACTGAATGCGGTATTTAACTGGGAGCCAGTGCAGGTTGTATAGAATAGGAGTGATATGATCCCAGGGCCTGGTATGAGTGAGTACCCTAGCAGCTGAGTTTTGGACATATTGCAGCCTATCTAGTCGCTTGGCTGGGATGCCATCGAGCAGGGCATTGCAGTAGTCCAGTCTTGAGGTGACAAAAGCATGTATAAGCATTTCAGCTGCAGATGAAGTCAAGGAGGGACGGAGTTTGGAGAGACTTTTCAGGTGAAAAAAAAGCTGTTTTAGTGATACTTTTAATGTGCGAGTCAAAAGAGAGAGTAGAGTCCAGAATAACACCCAAATTTCTTACTTCAACAGTAGTGGAAGTGAAATAACCAGGAATAGATAGCTGTGAGTGCTCCAGTTTTTTTTCAAGATAGAAGGGGTGGAAATGAGGATGGCTTCTGTTTTGTCTTGATTTAATTTAAGAAAGTTCTGCACCATCCAGTTGTTAACTGCATTTAGACAGTTGACAAGATTGGACGGAGGGAGTGGGTAAGAGGGTTTGGTTTGAATATAAATTTGGGTGTCATCTGCATAACAGTGAAAGTTAAGCCCATAATGCTGTATTATGTGGCCAAGAGGAAGGATGTATATTACAAATAATAAGGGTCCCAAGACAGAGCCCTGAGGGACACCATGAAGGAGGGGTGATTTAGGGGATCTAAAGTCTCCAATTGACACAAACTGTTCTCTCATGGTAAGATAAGATTTGAACCAGGCTAAAGAAGAACCAGTGATGCCAAGCAGAGTTTCTAAGTGGCTCAATAAAAGATTGTGACATACAGTGTCAAAAGCTGCTGTAAGGTCGAGGAGAACAAGTATACTGACATGGCCAGTGTCAGCAGCTAACAGCAAATCATTGACAACCTTGACTAGGGCAGTCTCAGTGCTGTGCATGGCCCTAAACCCAAACTGAAAATTCTCCCAAAGATTATATTGAGTTAAATGCTCTTGGAGCTGATTGGCAACAATATGCTCTAGGACTTTTGCAATGAAGGGAAGACTGGAAATGGGGCGATAATTTTTAAAATCATCAATAGCTGCTCCAGGTTTTTTCAAGACAGGAGTGATAGCTGCTGTTTTGAGAGCCTGAGGGACTAATCCAGTTGAAAGGGACGAGTTTATTATCTTAACCAGCAGGGGACAGAGAACTGGCAGGCAAATCTTGACCAAAGAGGTGGGCATAGGGTCGAGGAGACAGGTGGTAGGCCTGGATTTAGATACTAAGCCGAAGACATACTGCTCATCAACTAATGAGAAAGCAGAGAAAGATCCAACTGGTGGTGGACAGGAAAAGGGGACATTAGAGGGAGTGATGGAAGTGGATTTGATCTGCTTGTATATAGAGTTGATTTTATTTGGAAAAATTCAAGAAATTTACAACAAAGATCAGTGGAAGGAGTAAGAGGAAAGTTTTTAGCAGGCAAAAGAAGTTTGTTTACAGTAGAAAAAAGCACTCTAGGGTTTCCTTGGCCTCTGGAAATGATGGTGGTGTAATAGCTGGTCTTGGCATCAATTAGAGACTCTTTGTAGGCAGAGACATGGTTACTGTATGCTAGTGCATGAACTGTCAGGCCAGTTTTACGACTAAGTCTCTCCAGCTGACGACCAGCAGCCTTCATTTTATGAAGCTCAGGTGTAAACCACGGAGCAGAGTGAGAGAAAGAGACAGTACGCATCTTCAGGGGGGCAAGGTGATTGAGAGAGTCAGCAAGGTGAGAGTTGTAGAGCATGACTAACTCCTCAGGGGAAGAGTTTAATGATTTAGTGGTCAGAATAGGATGTAGTTTGTCAAATAAATCAGCTGTAACTATGTTTTTTGTGTTCCTGTATGTGATGGTGCGAAATTCACTCCTACGATGGAGAGGCTCAGGGACAGCAATATTAAAAAAAATAGCCATGTGATCAGAAACACAGAAATCTCTGGAATATAAATTTGATGGTGTGATGCCAGAGGTACAAACAAGATCTAAGATATGACCCTTTGAGTGGGTGGGAAAATCTACATGTTGGGTGAAATCAAAACAATCAAGGACAGCCACAAAGTTTTAAGCAAAATCACAGTTATCTGAGTCAACATGAATGTTCAAATCACCAAGCACCAGTATAGATGGACACAGAGCACTGACAGATGAAAGCAGCTCAGACAATTCATTAATAAAAACAGAGGAAACTCTGGGAGGCCAGTAAATGAGCAAAAGCAGTAAAGGTAGACCACCAGTAAACTTCAGAGCAAGACATTCAAATGATGAAAAATCCTGCAAGGGCATAGATACAATCCTATAACTGGAGTGATAGATCACAGCAAGACCGCCCCCCACCCAGTTAAACGTGGCTTCTCCATATACTCATATCCTACAGGAGTAGCTTCATTTAAGGCCAGAAAATCATTTAGTATTTGCCAAGTTTCAGTTAAACATAATATATCTATGCCAACATCAGTGATCAAGTCATTAATGTAGGGTGCTTTTTTATTAAGAGATCACACATTTAATAAAGCAAACTGCACATTTCTTGAGGAAGGGCAATTCTGCGAAGTTTTAACGAAATTTATGGGACACAAGTTCGTAAAGTCAACAGAGCGCCTCTCAATGACAGTCCACTTGATGTTACGATTCCAGCTCCAAAATGAATCAACATTGTTTAGATGTTGATGGCGAGCAAACGTCCGTCCAGAGCCCCTGTGTATATATTTAGGCCAACGCAGGAACCCAAGATGTTTGTGCACAAGCAGGGTGTCAGGGAACTTATATGTTTTATTCCCCAAATAGTGGAGATAGGCAGACGAATATTTAAGCGCCATGGAGGAGTCCCAGAAAAGCCGATGCGAAAGTTTTGGCTCACTGTAAAGCCAGTGTAGGTGGCTTAGATCAAAAACAAGGAGCCAGAGTAGAATCACTGTTGCACACACCATCCAAGCAAGCAAACGTAGGCTACACACAGAGCAGCTAGCCAGACACCTGTGCCCTTAACACGTTAGCCAACAGGATACTCCACTTGACACTCCAGAGGGCAGGCAACAGAAATAGCCAGCCCTAGGGAGAGCAGTAGTTCATTCTAACAAAAAACTTACCCTCATAGCAAGTAAGAGACTTACCCAAAAGAACAGGTAAGGCAGACACACCTAAGAGGGCTCGCGCAAGGTAATACAGGGTAGTCAGCATTAGTAGTAGCCTAGTCCATCAGTTTGGCCAACAGTTCCGTAAACTCCTGTTTTAAAGTCCGGACAGGTAGATAAGATGAATCCCCAGTCAGTACACAGTCTATATCCTGATTTCAGCAGTAGCAGATGGCTTATCTTAGGATGTCAAGAGCAAACAGGTTTCCGAGGGCGTTGGAAATCTGACACAGGTAGTCCTGGAATCCGCTCAACAGGTAACGTTACTGTTTAGGCAAGTATTTGCAGATGACATTCAAGGAAGCGCAAGATAAGAAACCCATCTCCAAAGAAGATTAGGGAAAAATAAAAACACACAGATAGCGTGAAAGTAAAATGCTAAAAATAATAATAATCGAACAAATGCGGGATCGAAGAGTAGCGGCAGCCAAATGCACCAGCGTTCACTCAAAACCGGAAACCGGAATCTATTGAAGAGTGCACTTCTAGCTTTGTACAGTACTAAGCAGTGTAAAATCAGTCATACTATTGAAATGCTACCAAATAAACCACAATGCATTCATAATTCTGTGAATATATTTTCAGAGACATATTGTTACATTTTTTACTGGTTCATGTGAAATCGTTAAGAATAATATAAAACCTTGTCTGTCACACCAGGCACACAATTAAAAAAATATGAATGTGGATGTAGCCAAAGAAAGAGATCAGAGGTGTCACACCTGCACACACTGGTGCACGCAGCTGGCTCTCTCTCACATACACTCTAGACAGTGCAGGCAAAGAACTGACTCTTGCGCACTTAAAACAGTGTGTGCTGCTAATAACACAGACCTGCCACAGATTAAGGAGCAATCAGTATGCTTATACGGTATAAGGACTCTGAATACTCACTCAGTTTGTGAAGTATTAAGTTGTTTGTGACACATTACCAAGCCAGGTTTCCATATTGTTCTCCTGGTTTCCTGATTCCTGTTCCTTGTTCTTTGATTCTGCTTTTGTCTGTGCCTTTGATTGTCTATCTGTGCCTCGTTTGATCCATTGCTTGTTTCGCTGTTTATGACTTCTGCCTAATGTTTTGGACTGTATGCCTGACTGCTATTTTTATAATAAATCTCTTCTGCACATACATCCATCACCAACCCTCTCTGACAGAATACTTCACCTCTGCATGGATACAGCTGAAGATAAACGGCACGCCCTTCAATGCCATGCCCGGGTTTCCATGCCACACCCCCTAGCTGTATTTTTCCAGCAGCAACTTGGGACAGACACCCTATGATGGAGTAGAATATCACCCAAAGGGGTTCACTTTGCAATGTCCTTTTTTTTTTTTACTGACCTGGAGGAACCCAAGCCTTCAGAGCCAGTGTGGGTCAGCCTATATGATTCACTGGCTCACAGGATGAGCATACCGATGGGCCGATTACCTCTTCAAAGTGGAGCATCCTTGCCTTCAGAACTCAGTCATTTCACATCATGCTCTGGTGAAGGAGGATCCCAATAATTTTTTTTTTTTTGGGGGGGGCTACGACATTAGAGGCTGACACAGTGGAGGCCGTTGCTCCAGAACTCCTTCCAATGGCTGACACAGCAGCAGTGGAGGAGGCTGTCACTCCAGAGGCCTCAGTTCCAGAAGTAGTTCCTGAGCCAGTTCCAGAGCCAGTTCCAGAACCAGTTCCACAGCCAGTCCCAGAGCCAGTTCCAGGACCAGTCCCAGAGGCTGACAGGGGTGGCCTCAGTGCCAGAGCCAGTTCCAGAGCCAGTGTCAGAACCAGCACCAGTGCAAGAGCCAGAGCCAGTGTCTCAACCAGTGCCAGAGCTGGAACCAGCGCTGGACCCAGTGCCAGAGCCAGTGCCAACACCAGCACCAGTGCAAGAGCCAGAGTCAGTGCCCAAGCCAGATCCAGCTCCAGAGCTAGTTCCAGAACTGGCACCAGAGGCCAACGGGGAGGCCTCTGCCCCACTGCTAGTTCATGAGCCAGTGCCAGAGGCCAACAAGGCCGCCTCTGCCCCAGACTTCAGTGAAGACAAGCTCACCATCCCGCCACTGCCTGGCTTTGAAGACATCATTGTCCTGCTGCCACCTGGCTTTGAAGACATTGTTGTCCCGCCGCCACCCGGCTTTGAAGATGCTATCATCCCACCGCCACCTGGCAACTTTGAAGACATCATTGTCCTGCTGCTGCCTGGCTTTGAAGACATTGTTCCGCCACTGGGTCTTGAGGACATCACCACTGTGCCACCTGGTTTTGAGAAGGGCAAGAGCAGTGCTCAGACAGAGCTCTGTCTAGAGCACAAGTCCTGTCCTAAGCCCAAGTCCTGTCCAGTGCCTGAGCCTATGTCCTAGCCAGAGTCCAGGTCTTGTCCAATCCAGAGCCCAAGCCCTGTCCAGAGCTCGAGCCCATGTCCATGTTCATGTCCAGTCCAGAGCCCAAGCCCTGTCCAGAGCTTGAGCCCATGTCCAGTTCAGAGCCCAGGCTCTGTCCAGAGCTCATGTCCATGTCCAGTCCAGAGTCCAGGTTCTGTGTAGAACCCAAGCCCAAACCCTCACCTGAGCCATGTCTACCCAGGGCGGAGCGCCGATGGCACGCCGTCCTACACCAGGTCCTCATCACCGGGGCCACTGAAGATGGGTTTAAACTCCCAGTGGGAGCTCTTTGGGGTGGGGGGTTCTGTCACACCCGTGCACATTTGCACACACAACTGGCTTTCTCTCGCATGCGCCCTGGACAGCGTATGCAAAGCACTGACTCTTGCATTCTCAGAACAGCGTGCACCACTAATGACACATACCTGCCACAGATTAAGGCACAATCGGCGTGCTTATATAAGGACTCTGAATACTCACTCAGTTTGTGAAGTATTGAGTTGTTAGTGACACATTACCGAGCCATGTGTTCATATTGTTCTCCTGGTTTCCTGTTCCTTGATTCCTTCCTGTTCTTTGATTCTGCTTTTGTCTGTGTCTTTGATAGTCTGTTTGTGCCTCACTCGACCCATTGCTTGTTTCACTATTTATGATTTCTGCCTGTTGTTTCGGACTGTATGCCTGACTGTTATTTTTATAATAACTCTCTTCTGCACATGCATCTGTCACCAACCTTCTCTGACCAGAGGAGGGTGACCAGACCTGTTCAAGCTCACAGGAAGAATACAGTGAACCATTCTTTACAACCATGATGAGCAGAAAAGTATCACATAATGCACAGTTTTAGTCACTTTCAGAATGGGATTCCTAATAATTTTGCTGGAGATATGCTGGTGTATCTCAAAGAAAAAGCATGAGATAAGCTTTCAGTGGCTTGTGGTGATATCAGACAGGAGGTTTAAATTTAATATCTATCAATATCTTGTCCATTAAATGATTAGGATTGAACAATACATTATCCCCAGATTGATTGTCTGATTGATAATGTTGATGCCAACAATGATGATGATGGTCGTGGTAATAATAATAATAATAATAATAATAATAATAATAATAATAATTAGTAGTAGTAGTAGTAGTAGTAGTAGTATAAATACAATGGTGATTATGAAAAATTGTGTGCTCTGATTGGTCAAGAAATTCAGACTATTTCTCGATAAGCACCTCAAGCAACTCGGCAATATGGTGGCCTATCATTGTAATCATAAGTGAGGAAGAATTATACATTATGAAAGGAAATGCTGTTCCTAAAAGCAATAAAGCTGCTACAAAGCTTGGTCTAAAACTATTCAAAGAGAAGGTGGAATTGTGATTTATCCATTTCAAAACAAAATATTTTATGTGACTTGAATAGATAAGTCTGTGTTGTGCCATTATTACATTTGCATGCCGCTTTTGAAGTTCAAAACAAATTATTTTTTTATAATACAATTTTTAAAATTAATCACATGTGTCCTTATACTTAAACAATTATCCACCTCAGGCTCAGTGAATATCGGTGAATAATAACCTCGATTTCAACTACTTTTATTATTTACTGATATCCACTTCTCCTTTGGTGAATAATTGTTTGTTATTATTAACCCCGCCGACAGTAGTCGGAGGGGTTATTATTTTCACCTGCGTCAGTCTGTGTGTGTGTGTATCTGTCTGTCTGTCTGTCTGTCTGTCTGTCTGTCTGTCTGTGTGTCTGCAAGATATCTCAAGAACCAATGGATCGATTTGGACCAAATTTTGTACATGTGTTGCCAATCACCCAGGAAGGAAACCATTAAATTTTGGAGGTCAAAGGTCAAGGTCATGGCAGAACTTCGAAATTTTCGCCCAATGTATTTTAATAGGGAAAAGGCGGGGTTTGCACTCGTTAGAGTGTCCCTGTCTAGTTATTATTATTATTATTATAGCAACAACAATATTATTATTATTATTATTATTATTATTATTAGTAGTAGTAGTAGTAGTAGTAGTAGTAGTATTGTTGTTGTTGCTATAATAATAATAATAATAATAATAATAATAATAATAATAATAATAATGGGCGGCATGGTGGTGTAGTGGTTAGCACTGTTGCCTCACAGCAAGAGGGTCCTGGGTTTGAGCTCAGTGGTCGACAAGGGCCTTTCTGTGTGGAGTTTGCATGTTCTTCCCGTGTCTGTGTGGGTTTCCTCCGGGTGCTCCGGTTTCCCCCACAGTCCAAAGACATGCAGGTTAGGTTAACTGGTGACTCTAAATTTACCATAGGTGTGAATGTGAGTGTGAATGGTTGTCTGTATCTATGTGTCAGCCCTGTGATGACCTGGCAACTTGTCCAGGGTGTACCCCGCCTTTCGCCCGTAGTCAGCTGGGATAGGCTCCAGCTTGCCTGCGAGCCTGTAGAAGGATAAAGCGGCTAGAGATAATGAGATGAGATGAGATAATAAACTTGCTTTATCTATCTATCTATCTATCTATCTATCTATCTATCTATCTATCTATCTATCTATCTATCTATCTATCTATCTATTTGTCTGTCTATTCATTCATTCATTCATTCATTCATTCATTTGTAACAGCATTGACACAATTTTAATATAACTGGAAAAATTATGTATGGGCCACTGTTTGTTTGATGATCCCAGAACTACAACAATAAAAAGCAATTATGAAATAACTGGTAAAAAAATAAATCAGTCTCAAACTGCTTGACTGTACAACTCACAAGATTGTAACACTGAGTTGATAGTCAGTGCTATATGTAAGCACATAAATTGAAAAAATGGGAAATGCTGACAAAATGAAAGCAGTCTTCTTATTCCATATATCAAGAGATACAAAGAACAGTTAAATCTATCAAAAGAGAAAAAAGTGAGTTAAATTTTCCATAAATTTGTATGATTGCATAGACAGATCTGCTCACGATTACTGTGTTAAAGTTTAACATGATTTCAATTAATATAAATCTGAAAGAGCTCATTAAACCAAAATGTTTAATAGACAATCAAGTGCATCTGAAGTATTTCCCAGATCAATAGCAGCATGTTAAACGGCCTGGAAGGTTAAGAACATAAGTGTCTCTTAGAAGGTTTAGAAGCATGGTATTGCCAAATTAATTCAATGAAAGCGATTTTTACTTGGATTCCTATTCATAAACAGTGGAAGAAACAAAATTTGGGCTCAATGATCACACTGAAAAACAGAAGACAAAACAGAGACAATGACAGTGTGTGTGAAATTTTACAGTCTGTCTTATTTTTTTAAAGAAGGCATGTTTTTAAAAAAGAAAAGATTCTGAATATGTTTCTTTATAATCTGACCACTCATACCATAGATAACTGGGTTGAGCAGAGGAGGAAATATCATAAAATATAAAGACATAAAAGTCCGGAATTCATATGGAAAATACCTTGAATTTAGCCGACTTTGTATTATTTCAAAAAATATTCCAAGAAAATAATTCAAAACAGCAAGAAGATGAGGTGTACATGTTTGGATGGCTTTCATTTGACATTCCTTGGATGAATAAATGCAAACACGCAGAATATGTACATAAGAAAATAAAATCATTATAATCTGTGGAATTATGAAAACAGCTATTAGACCAAGTCCAATTATGCTATGGATAGTGATGTCTGTGCAAGATAGTCTTACGAGTTCAAAATTAACACAGTGTGTTTTATCCATAATTTCTCTGCAAAAGGTGAAGCGTATTGTGAATGACTCATATACCAGAAACGTAGCTAATGGATAAGTCCATGCAAAAATGAGAAAAACATGTAGCTTTTTTGTTGACATCATATCATGATAGTGAAGTGGGTAACAAATTGCAATATAACGGTCATAGCTCATAAAGGCCAATATAGTTAGCTCAATAATATTGTAAGTATGTAAACAGAAGATTTGTATGAGACAATTTGTTAAAGATATTTTATGCCCCTCAGTAGAGAGATGAAATAACAGATGAGGAATCAAACTTGTGCTGCCATAGATGCCATTACATGACAGATTGCAAACAAAGATATACATTGGATTATGCAGTGTTCTTTCAAAACAGATAATGGCAATCAGAAGTGAGTTCAGTATCACAATTGTAGCATAGAGTAGGAGAAAAATAAAAAAGAACAAATGCTTCTGCTGGTCCATGGCAACATAGCCATCCAGAATGAATGTGGTAACACTTGATCTATTTTCCATTGTGTTTTCAGCTTTGCTATAGAAGGAAGAGAAATAAATATTAATTATAATGCAACAATTTAAACATTCATGTCCACCATCTTTGTGAATATTTTAACACATAAATCATGATGATATTCTTTGGGTGCATCATGATACTGTATAATATAGCTTTGCATGCCTAAATACCTCAGGAAAGAACAAATTTGAGTAACATTTTAGTTCTTCCATGATACCACAAAATAAATTTTTAGTTGATGAATTGTTACTCTGAACTTTGTGGTCATAATTAAGCATATTATCTTGGTAGATTTTATAGATAAGTGGGAAAAAATACACCCCCCCCCCCGACATTTTACAAGTTATTGAACCAAAGGTACTGCCATTTACATACATTCTTCTTTAATTACTAACATGTCTAATATTTGTTTCAGAAATTTGTATCTGAAAGTTGTATTTAAGACAGTTCAATTATGCCATTATTAAATATCCATTAAAATTCAGTTCAACTGTATTATACATCTGTTATTTCAATTTTCAATTCATGATAATGAAAAATTATTGCCTTTACTCCAAGCAGTTGACTAATATTTTTCGAGATGTCTGGAGATGAAGGTTATTCTTATGAAATTACTTGCTTATCTGTCAAGCTGAGTTTTATGGCTCATAAAATGGGATGGTCTACAACATCACCATCTCTTGTGGCCAAATTCTCTTGGCTTTTTTTGTCATGTCTCCAAAAATTTAACTGTATGACAGCATTATCTGCAGGGGTCAGCAGCAGGGCTGGACTGAGACAAAATATTCAGCCCGGGAGTCTTATACCCACAAGGGATGCTCCGTGGACCCACAAGTAATTTTGAGACCACTGACACTGACTGTAATGTACACGTACTGACCAATTTATTAGGAAGCCCTATACATCTGCTCATTCATGTAAATATCTAATCATTACTCAGCAATGCAATGAATAACATCATGCAGACATAGTTCAAGAGCTTCAGTTAATATTCACATCAAACACTAGAATAAGGGAAAAACATGGTCTCTGTGATTATCACTATTGCTTGGTTGTTGTTGCCAGATGACCTGGTTTGAGTATTTCAGAAACTGTCTCTCGAGTTTACACAAAATGATGTGAAAAAAACCCACTTAGTTAGTTGTTAAAGCCCAACCCATTGAGTTCTTAAAGGCTATGTCCACATCGGTGACTGTCATGGCCTGAAGGTTGCAGGTGCAGTTTAGGACCCAGTTAGCAGCTACAGAAATCACAGGACAGAGACTGAGATTTACCTGATGAGCGATGCAGTGAGAACACAGGCTGGAAGCAGACACAGCAACACAGTCACTATTATCCTGGGTGAAAATCCAAGAATGGCAGGGCAGACACAGAATCCACTGTCCAAAAGTCCAAGTGAGTACTCCAGGCACAACCAGCAAGTATTTAAGCCAGAAATGAGGTCCAGATTCAGAAACTACATCAGAAAATCCAAAAATGGCAGACAAAACTCATAATCCAAAAAACATCACCCAATAGTCAAAAAAACAGAGAAGAGCAGCAGAGAAAAACAAAAGTTGAACCAGACAAAACATGATGGCGAGTATACTTCCAGGTTGTGTCATTCTCCATGTCGTGTTTATATAGAGCACTGAACCCCAATAGGTGGCCCACAGGCCTCATCTGGCCCACGAGTGCCAAATGTCTGGCCTACACCAATCCACTGGCACTAACACACCTGTCCTAACATGAGAAATGAAGTGCGTACTGCTTTGTTATTTTGCGTGCTAATTTACATTATTTTGACCTCACCCCACACTGTACACTTGACCTTCAACCTGTGCCAGCATAGAGCACATGTAAACATAAAAGATGTAAGTCAAGGCAGGTGTGTTAGCACAGCATGGGGAGAACAGGGTAACACACGGTGGAACACAAACACAAGGGTCAGGACTTGGAAATTCTAGGCTGACAGTACCCTGCTCCTTACAGACATCCCGGGCATCCTGGGTGTCCCAGGTAGAGCTTATGGATTCTTATGGTGGAAGTCACTGATGAGCAAAGGGTTGACGATGAAGCATGCTGGCACTCAACACCTCTCCTCTTGGCTGTACCCCTTCCAGCCAACTAAGTACTGGAACCTCTGACCTCATTGGTGGACCTTTAGTAGCTCCTTGACCATGTAGGCCTTGCCTCCATCGTTGATCCTGGGGGAGGGGTCTTGGAATGGGGTAGAAGGAACTAGACACCAGGGGTCTCAGTTGAGAAACATGAAAGTAGGGGTGGACATGATGCATGGACTTGGGTAACAACAGTCTGACAGTGGTGGAGTTGATGACTTTAGAAATAGTAAAGGGACCAACAACCCTGGGGTCTGGCTTACAGGAGGATACTTTAAGGGGGAGATTTGCTGTGGATAACATGGGATGGTAAACACAGTATGGCCTGTGGTGTCAGTCTGCCTTCCTCTTATCCAAATGACCGGAGTATAACAAGTCATATCTGGCACATGCCCAACACCCTATGACAATGTCAGATAAAGGCTTGAGCCAATGGGACAGACACCTCCTCCTCCTGCTCAGGAAAAAGAGATGGCTGGTAACTGAAACAACTCTGGAAAGGGGTCAGCCCAGTGGACAATGAGGGAAGGCTGTTATGGGTGTATTCTATCCGAGGGAGAGGAAGCATCACTGGATGTCAAGGATCATATGGTGACCTCTAATTTCTGACTTGTGTGCTCTGTCTGCCCATTAGTCTGTGGGTGGTAACCAGAGGCTGGGAGTTGTCCCAATAAGTTTACAGAATTCCCTCCAGCAGTGCACTGAGAACTGAGGGCCTCTGTCAGACACAGTGTCTGCAGGCAAACTATGAATTCTGAACACACGGTTGACTAACAGTTCTGCCATCTCTTTTGCTGAAAGTAGCTTAGGGAGGGGAATGAAGTGAGCTGCTTTGCAGAAACTATTGACTATTGTCAGGATGCAGATCTTTCCTTTGAAGCTGGGGACACCGGTGATGAAATCCACCACAGTGTGGGACCAGGAACAATAAGGCACAGGTGTGTCTTAGCAGTCCGGCTGTAGGTTGGTTGCTCATCTTGTCTCTAGAACAGATGTCACAGGCCATGATAAAGGTCCTGACATCCTGTCACATAGTAGGCTACCAGAAACATTGCCTAAGGACAGAGGGAGTCTGAGCCACCCCAAGGTGACAGGCTAGAAGAGAGCTGTATCCCTTCTGAAATGCCTGGGAGCACACACAAAGTGGAACATAAAGACAGTGGGGTGGGCTGTTACCTGGTCCCAGCCCAGCCCACAGAGCATTCTGGATGGCAGTTTCTATCCAGGCAAGCCAGACAGTGGCCACCAGACAATGAGCAGGGAGAATGGGTTCAGTGATGCCTTGCTGAGAGTCTGGAGGAAACTGCCTGGAGATAGCACCTGACTTAGCATTCTTAGAGCCTGGTCTAAAAGACAGCACAAAGTTAAAGCAGGAGAAGAACAATGACAATCTGGCTTGGCATGAGTTAAGCCATTTAGCAGACTTAACATTCTCGAGGTTCTTATGATCTGTCCATATGATGAATGGAGTATCATTCCCCTCCAACCAATGCCTCCACTCTTCCAGTGCCAGCTTGATCACCAGCAGTTCTCAATCTCCTATGCCAAAGTTGTGCTCAGCCAGCATCAGGAGATGAGAAAAGAATGTGCAGGGGTGCACCTTATTGTCCCTGGCTGATCTCTGAGCCCCAACTTTTCTTTGGTGACTCTAGATAGCCTCAGACTGATTTCCCCCCCACCCCACGTCGGCAATGTCTCATTCAAATGTCTGCTCTATGAAAAGGGCAGCATGGTGGTGTAGTGATTAGCACTGTCACCTCACACCAAGAAGGTTCTGAGTTCTAACCCAGTGGCCCTTGAGCAAGGCACCTAACCCACAACTGCTCCCCGGGCACTGTAGCATAGCTGCCCACTGCTCTGGGTATGTGTGTGCGCTCATTGCTCACTTGTGTGCATGTGTGTGTTCACTGCTTCAGATGGGTTAAATGCAGGGGTTAAATTTCACTGTGTGCTTAAATCTGTGCTTGAGTGTATGTGTGACAAGGCTGCTTGGCTTCTTCTTCTTCTCCTCCAGCATCTGAGTCCAAGGCATTCACTTCAAGGACAAACCAAGCAGCTGGGTCAGGGACAGTGAGAACTGGTGCCATGCTGAACCTGCTCTTTAGTGAGGAAAAGACACTCTCGGCATGGTTAGTCCAAGAGAAGGGGTGCTTGGAGGACGTGAGCTTAGTCAGAGGAGCTGCAACGGAGATATAGTTTCTGATAAACCTCTAATAGATACTAGCGAACCCCAAGAAGTGCTGCAATTCCTTACAGGAAGAGGGAATGGGAGACTGTCTTGACCTTGTTGGGGTCCATTTGGACCACCCCTGGGAATCTCATGAAGTCCATAAAAGAAAAACTGTGCTTGTGGAACTTGCACTTCTTTGCCTTGGCAAAAAGTTGATGCTCCAGGAGCTGTTGCAGGACTTGTCTGACATGGAATCAATGAGTCTCAAACACAGGAGAAAAGATGAGAATACTGATGAGATATATGAAGGAAAACTGGTTAATAAAATCTTGTAGAACATCATTGCTCAGAGTTTGGAAGATGCAGGGGGCATTAGTAAGTCCAAATGGAAGAACTATATGTTCATAATGGCCAGTTGAGGTATGAAATCTGGTCTTCGACTGATCCCCTTCTCTTATTCGCACCAGGTGGTAGGCATTGCACAGGTCCAATTTGGAGAAAAATTGAGCCCCCTGTAGTAATTCGAATGCTATGGAAATGAGGTGGTAATGGGTACCGGCTCTTGACTCTGACAGCGTTTAGTCACCAATAGTCAATGCAGGACCTGAGAGACTACCCCCCCCAAAAAAATGCTCCCACTGTGGATGACCGGATAGATAATGCCAGTTGCTAGAGACTCAGAGATGTATTTGTCCATACTCTCTCTCTCTCTCTCTCTCTCTCTCTCTCTCTCCAGGGGGGGAGACAGAATAGATATGCCCCTTGGGAGGTGTGGTCCTGGGTAACAGTTATATGGTGGAGTTGGAGGGCTGATGGGGGGTGGGGGGATGAGGTGGCATGAGCTTTACTGAATACCAGACAAAGGTCCAGATATTCAGGAGGCACATTAGAAAAATCCATTGTCTCATCACAGCTGACAACAAGAGGAGTCTGAGCCAAAGACAGGAGAGGACCATCCCATCACTCCAGTTGATGTGGGAGTTGTATAGTCATAACCAAGGGAGGCCAAGTACAATAGGCTCAAGAAAATCATTCACGGCATAGAAAGAAATTGACTCAATGTGGTTACCTGAAATCTTCAGAGTTATCAGGTCTGTGACATGGGAGATGGGACTGAATTCAGCCCTGTTTAGTGCTCTGGTCACAAGGGGACAATCTAATTCCTGAAAGGAGATGCCCAGTTTGTCTGCCCAGGAAATTTTAATAAAACTCTGGTTTGCACCAGAGTCAATGAAAGATTTGAGAGACTTAATTTTATTCTGAAAAGTTATCTTGACAGGAAACGCTGACCTCTCGGCAGGGGAAGAATATGTAGAAATTCCCACCCATATCCCCACATCTGCTAGTGGGCAGACCCTTTTACCGAGCAGCAGGAGATGAAATGTCCAGACTGTCCACAGTAAAAGCAAGAACTGGTCTCTTGACGAAGCCTTCTTTCCTCTGGAGTTACCTGGGTCATGCCAAATTGCATGGGCTCTGATTCATCAGAGGTGGCACCCTCCACTGGAGGGATGGTGGTCCTGGGTTTGAAACTATAGCTCCTTCTCTGATCCATTCTTTGACTGCACAGCTATTAGCGAGCATTCACCCAAACCATAAGGTCCACCAAGCCATTCAGGCTCTCAGGAAGGTCATGAGGCACAATCTCATTTAAGATGGCATAATTTAACCCATGAAAGAAGGCATCATATAGAGCGCTCACGTTCCAGTCTACTGCTGCAGCCAGAGTCCAAAATTCATTGGCATAATCATGAACTGACCTTGCTTCAGCCCCATTAGCTGTCTAGCTGCTTCTTTGCCCTTGGGAAAACAGTCAAAAACCTTCAGCATTTCCTCTGTAAACTCTTTAAAACTCAAACAGCAGGGAGACCTGGTGTCCCAAACCACTGTCCCCCACTCATTTGCCTTTCCCATTAAAAGCATGTTGACATATGCTACATGAAAGCTCTTAGAAGGGAATGAAGATGCCTGAATTTCCATAGCTAAAGAGCACTGAGAGAGGAATGATTGGCAGGTCCTGGGTGCACCCACATATAGCTGTGGAGAAGGTAGATGAGGCTCTCAGGGAGGGGATAATGCAGGTGTTGCAGATTGGCTATGAGGTGCCAGTGCTACATGGCCAGCGATTGAATCCTGAGGACTCTCCATCAGTGAGGAGCATCTTTTGTAGAGTGCCAGTAATGGAGGACATGCTCTGGTGAACTGTTACAATCTCTTGCTGATGAGCCCCGAGTATCGAGTCCTGTTTAGCCAATACTGCTTTGAATGTGTTGGAGTCTGCTGGGTCCATTGTGAGGTGGAAGTATTCTGTCACAGCCCGAAGGTCACAGGTGCAGATGAGGATCCAATGAACAGCCATAGAAATCACAGGAAAGAGACTGAGACATACCTGATGAGTGAAGTGGTGGGAACACAGGTGGGAAGTAGTTGCAGTAGCCCAGTCATTATTCTCCTCGGCAAAAATCCAAGAATGGCAGGGTAAACACAAAATCCACAGTCAAAATGTTCCAGTGAGTAATGTGAGCACAGCTGGCAAGTTGTAAGCCAGAAACAGAGTCCAGAGCCAACGTGTAAGTCAGAAAATCCAAAAACAGCAGGCAAAACTCATAATCCAAAAAAAAAAAAATCCAATGGTCAAAAAAACAGGAAAGAGCAGCAGAGAAAAACAAAATGTGAACTAGACTAAATGCGATGGCAAGTATACTTCTGCATCATGTCATTCTCCATGCTGTGTTTATATAGAGTAACTAATGCGAATACATAGCAAGTGTGCTAGCGCAGTATGGGGGAAACATGGAGTGGAACACAAATGCATTGGTCAGGACTTGGAAGTTCTGGGCTGGATCATGACAGTGATGGATTTAGGTATGTGCATCATGGGCAGCATCATGTTGGGATGGCACTGGCTGCCTGCACAAAGACTATTCTGAATATTGAGATCGGTTGTCTCTCACTCACTTGCATATCACAGGCATGATATCATGTTACCATGTGGGTCAATTAACTTGTCAGAGTGAGCGCCCTGATTCTAGTACGGTACGTGAGCAAGGCAGCCAAGCAATATCCTCGTCTCACACATGGGGATGGGGGCAGGGGTAGGTTTACCCATGATGGTAGGTCTCCCCACTGGAAGTCTAAGGTAGGGGAAATGGGGAACTCTATTGAAGAGTGCACCTGTATCTTTGTATAGTATTAAAACAGAGTAAAATCAGTCATAGGACAACATGCTACCAAATAAACCACAAAGCATTCATAATTCTGTGAATATACAGTTTCACAAACATATTGTTGCATTTTTTTCCTGGTTTGTGTGAAATTGTTAAGGATAATATAAAACCTAGTCTGGCACATAAGGCATACAATTTTAAAACATATTAATGTGGACATAGACAATGAAGGAGATCAGAGGAGTGTGGTCAGACTGGTTCAAGCTGACAGAAAGAATACAGTGAACCACTCTTTACAACCATGATGAGCAGAAAAGCATCACACAATGCACAGTTTTAACCACTTTCAGAATGGGGTTCCTAATAATTTTGCTAGTATATATCAAATATGCTGGTGTATCTCAGAGAAAAAGGATGAGAAAAGCTTTTAGTGGCTCGTGGTGATCTCAGGAGGGCTAAAATTTCATATTTATCAGTAGCTTGACAATTGAACTATTAGGGTTGACCCAGAGGTCATTATCCCCAGAGGTCTGATTGATGGTGATGTTGATGATGATGATGATGATGATTATTATTATTATTATTATTATTAGGGTGGCATGGTGGTGTAGTGGTTAGCACTGTTGCCTCACAGCAAGAAGATCCTGGGTTTGAGCCCATCAGCCAACAGGGGCCTTTCTGTGTGGAGTTTTCATGTTCTCCCTGTGTCTGCATGGGTTTCCTCAGGGTGCTCCAGTTTATGTTACAGTCCAAAGACATGCAGGTTAGGCTAGTTGGTGGCTCTAAATTGACCGTAGGTGTGAACATGAATGGTTGTTTGTCTCTGTGTGTTAGCCCTGCGATGACCTGGTGACTTGTCCAGGGCGTACCCCGCCTCTCACCCATAGTCGGCTGGGATAGGCTCCAGCTTGCCTGTGACCCTGTACAGGATAAGCGGTTACAGATTATTATTATTATTATTATTGCTACCAATAAAGGTGCGGTTGTGCTTGGTTTCTGACGAAAACACATGAAGTAATCTTCTTTATCATTCTCAAATAAGAAGATTTCAAACAGAAAAAAAAAACGGTTTTTAACCTCTCATAATTGTGTGTGGCGGCACGGTGGTGTAGTGGTTAGCGCTGTCGCCTCACAGCAAGAAGGTCCGGGTTCAAGCCCCATGGCCAGCGAGGGCCTTTCTGTGTGGAGTTTGCATGTTCTCCCTGTGTCCACGTGGGTTTCCTCCGGGTGCTCCGGTTTTCCCCACAGTCCAAAGACATGCAGGTTAGGTTAACTGGTGACTCTAAATTGACCGTAGGTGTGAATGTGAATGTGAATGGTTGTCTGTGTCTATGTGTCAGCCCTGTGATGACCTGGCAACTTGTCCAGGGTGTACCCCGCCTTTCGCCCGTAGTCAGCTGGGATAGGCTCCAGTTTGCCTGCGACCCTGTAGAACAGGATAAAGCGGCTACAGATAATGAGATGAGATGAGATAATTGTGTGTGTGTGTGTGTGTGAAGGGGTGTTGGCTGAAGGGGGTGGGTGTTGGGATGTTTGTTTGTCTTTGGCCTGTTAGCCCATTTATGCAAGCCACCTTGGTTGCATGACTTGTAATGATAATAAAACAAATGTTGGAAAGGTGAAGCCTTTGTTTCTTTAGTGTGCATTCCTAATCGGAATGACTATTCTATACTCTTAAATTAAAGTGCTGGTCTACATCATAAAATCCCGGGTTTTCTCTGTGTGATATGCTCAAATAGGTTGCAAAGTTCACTGATAAATAAAAAAATTAGTTTGAAAAAAAAAATTCCCATTTGATTTCTGTTCCAAAAATCACTGAAAGCTTGTCCGCCATTATTAGATCTCAGGGATTTACAGGTCAGTGCTGCTGCATGTGTGACGTCAAATGCGCCACTGCTTTCTTTTGTGTCCACACAGACTTAATACTATTCTCTGCAATGGTGTGCATTCTTGATAGTGATTCTTTTGAAAACGATGATGAAAGCTCTTCAAATTCGTCCTCAATCTTTGGTTGGTTGTCTGAGGACAATTTCAAACCTATAGCAATGGAGAAAGAGGCAGACAAATACACAAGCCAAGTTGCTCATGAAGAAGAAGACCAACAACTGCTCGAGTGGTTTTCTGGAACCCAGGAAGTTAATCCATTGTACAAATCATAGTCTGCTTATTAATATTTTTTTACTGATTTGGTGTTCAACTTTCACAGTTATGATAAAGCAGTGTCTCTCTGTAATTGTCATCTTTGTAACTTGGTAGGCACAAGGCTAAATAATGGCAGTAATTAGGCACTTTCAGTTTCAGGGCTGGAGCCGGCAGGAGTGGGTGACGCGTCGTGCCATATGTATTGTGTGCAGTGAGTGCATAGCAGCCAGGAGTTTGTTAGGGTTCACGTCCAAAACTAAGTTGCTCATAAAACTACAACCTTTTCTGGTTCTAACAGCACCAATTAGGACCATGTAGATCCTTTCTATTTTGTGCTACAACATAGTAGAGGTGTGTGGAGGGGGGGCAGTGTGTAATTACTGTTATCTATCTATCTATCTATCTATCTATCTATCTATCTATCTATCTATCTATCTATCTATCTTACTAAAATTACTGTATCTCTGCAACCGTAAAAGATTTTTTCAAAATTCCAAAACCTATGATCTTCTTATGGTGTCCCTTTACAGAGACCTGATTTTAAGGTGAATTAAACCTGTCTGAAATGTTATGGTAAAGTTCCTAAAATAATCATGGACTTGGCGCAAAGGAAAGGCCATTGCAAAATTAATTTATAATTTATCACTCTGTGATAAACTTCCCTGTGTATTTCAGAATCTTGTCATTGCCTTTTTGTCCACTGAAACACATGCAACCTTATATTGCATCTAAAACCATGATTTCAATATCAAATGAATGGACACGCAATCCTGTTATCTTTCTCAGCTAACTCATCTTTTTTTCTGTATTTATAGGCTCTGAAAGAGATTCTCTCACAACACGAACAAAATGTCTGTTGTTCAATTAATACTGTATCTTCAGGTACTACGCATCATATCCATCTTCCATCAAATACTGCCTGTAACCAAAATCAACTGTCTAAACAACCACTCAGGGGTGATTCTAGCATCTGATCTTTGGGGGTGCTTAGCCCCCAGAGCTGACAGAGGCACCTGGCTTGAACGACAGTGTTTCCACGTTTATTCCGCATTTAGACTAGATTTAACTAGACAAGAAGACTAGACTAGACAAGACTAGACTTATGCAATGTTTTAACAGAAGCTGACCCAATAAACTATGATATCTACACATTTACAACCACTGACACAAATATTTACGTTATATTTTTAACTAAACAAGACCTACTACTGCATTTGTAATGTTGGAGCTATTCATTTTGAACAGTGGTAATTGTTAATTAATGTGTTATTGTGTATTGTGTAATAATAGTGTGTATTATTATGATTTTACATTAGTTTACATTAGTTTATATTTGTTGTTATATAGACAATGACCAGGGTTTGGATTTGTGAATGATAAGCAAACGTAAATGCTATGTTACATTAAATAAAATTGACTAACACACGGCGGTCTAGCACCGTAGCACTTGTACAGCTCTGCACAAAAGTATCTCGATATGGATGATAAATGTCGTTTTTATCATTCTGTTCATAGACCAGGGAACATTGATATTGCATTATGCATATTATTGTGTTGTGTTTAACAACTGTAACTCCAGTCCGTACCTTCACATCTCGCTATGTCAGTAATACTCAGGTGCTACTTCGAGTTCCTCATCGGCGTGGAATCCAGTTAAAAAAAACACCATGTCGTAGCAAGCACTCGCGCGGACAGGCAACCCAATCAGAGGGGACGCAAGGAGGAGAGGGATTTTACTGCTCATAGAACTATCACGTAACAGGTGAATTCAAGAACACACACACGCCCGCGCACATATTCATTGGGCAGTGCGCAAGGGCACTTATTTCTGAAAATTACGTCCAAAAGCAGTGTTTTTGAGGGTGCTGAGCTAGGGGGTGCTGAGCTCGTTTTGGGGGGTGCTTGAGCACCCCCAATAATAGACTAAACACGCCCCTGCAACCACTCTCTTCTCCTTTTGGTATTTCATCCAAGTGTGCTCTCGCCAAAACAGCCAAAGCATCTGTGTCTACTGTTGTACAAATAGTAGCTCCTTCTTCTTCAAATACTGCATCATCGCCGCAAACAGAAACAGCCTTTCCACCCTCTCCTTCAAGTACAGCATCTGAATTTTAGTAAAAAAAAAACAACAATGGTAATTGTGCACTGACACCCCTCCAGAGCAGATTTAAGGGGTGGGGGCACACCCAGCGTGTGCTCCCCATTCAAAAAAAAAATAAAAATAAATTAAAAAAAAAAAAAAAATATATATATATATATATATATATATATATATATATATATATATATATATATATATGCAGGGTGCGATTTGTCAAAAAACCAGAAGGGGGGATGTTTTTTTTTAATCATGAAACGTCACAAAACCTAAGGTAACAATAGGCTAACAGCCAGGGGTGTAGTGGGCGTGGTACGCGGGGGTACGCCGTCCACCCACTTCTCCCGAGGTGAGATTAAAAAAAAAAAAACCTGTCATTCAATGGCCTGAGTTTATACGCTCTACAGTAAGTGACACGTGCCTTTGTGCTCATCATCAATGCCCCCCCCCCCCAATCGAACGTTACGTAAAACGTGACGCAAAGTAGAATGCATTCTAAACGCAGCCGAGATATTAGAATTATGTAAACGGTTGACTCCGCCATTTTAATGTTGCTTCGACCCATAGGTCGCGTTAACCGACAATTGTCTGTCATTGACGGATTTTTTTTAGCTATGACGGAAAAATCTGAAGGCCGTCGGTCATTTTGACGGATGTTTCTGTTACCATTACCAATAACAATAATAGCCTAATAATAACAATAATATAACATAATGAAACACACAACTGAAATTATTGGCAAGTTGTGGCAGAGTTTTCTTACATACAGTATACAGTCTTCACTGCCGTCACTTTCAATCTGAGCCGACGTTGCGGCAGTCTTGATGTAGCCACTGCGCAAGGCTGTTCCCCCCATCGTGCTCCTGACCGCGCTCTGACTTTTCTAACCACTAGCACAGTGAGATGTATTAATGTTTCCCTTCTCTGCAGAAGACACGTCATTTTTGCTATTAAAAAAAGAGATGCATTGGGTTGTTTGTGTCGTTTCCCTGCCTGTACAATAGCGCTCATTTAGGCTAGTTGTTTTCTTGTTTTAAAAATGAAACAAATGTCGATTTATTGTATTCTTCCCCAGCAAGCTTAGGAAGCTTAGGAACATCACTGCTCGAATATCTGCTAAACTATCATTTTAATGAGAGCACGGGTAGACAAACTAACATTTAAACATAACTTCGTTTTATTTAAGACCTTCCGTGTCAGGTTCCAGGCTCCGCCGAGCCGACCCCCACTATGACAAATTTAAGTAGCCTACGGAAGAATCTGAAGGCCGTGCGTGATTTTGACAGATGATGATCAATTTAAGTAGCCGGTAGTTCATGGAAGAGGCATGGACTGGATGCGTTGGAACGCGTCTGTGACCACTACGGGTCACCGCGGGGTGCAGCTGCACCACTGGTGCAGAAAGACCGCATGCTGCAGGATTTCCTCCCTATGAAGAGAGTACTAGCAGGGTCGGGAAATTCAACTTTCAGAGGCTCTTGCCGGCTTCTGATCACTTCCCTGGGAGAAATGTTTCCCGACTTCAGAACTTTGGCTGAAGTGGCGCTGGTTATTCCAGTCTCCAGTGTCGCAGCAGAGCGCGGGTTCAGCCTTCAGAATAAAATTAAAACGTCAATGAGAAGTTGTCTGTCCGAGGCAAAGACGCAAAATTTAATGACAATTGCCTCGGCAGCAGTCTCCATTGACGACTTTGATTATGCAAAAGCAAGCTCCCAATTTAAATCCATGCGGGCCAGAAGGAAGGTTTGAGCTCACACAAACAGGTCAAATTAGATTGTCACTTAAATCGTTGTAGTGGACTGTTCATATTTTAACTGTAATTGTCTTGCTACGTTGTAAATAAGGCACAACAGCCGCAATGTTTTTAGCGGAGGGAAAATGGGTTCACAAGTGACCGAACGTCAGAATCTCTGTTCATCTTTTTGCATCATAAATACATAAATAAATGATTAAATAATACAAGCTTGTTCTGTGAATTAATTTTTAAATGAAAATGAGTTCATGAAAACACAAGTTATTAAATATATAGCATATAGCCTATATACATTGTCATTTAAAAGTTAAAATAAAATGACAGATAATAATGGACAATGACGGAATTTTTACGACCCTGTCCGTCAAAATGACGGACAATGAAAAAGTCTAACGTAACCACTGCTTCGACCAACTAGAGAGCTTCGACAGAATGGCAGATCAAGGGGAAAATGACTCGACAGGAAAGATCGGCAGAAAAACATCGATTTTTATTTCAGAAAAAGCATTCCGACACCGGCGACACCAAATCCAGCGACCTTGAGTGAGCCACCATCACCAATCATAACCAGTCACGCTCACACTGAAGTTCTTTTCACTGCAGGCTCTTTGTGTATCATAATTTCCAATATTTTGGCTTCACGCCTGATAGTCCATGTTAAACCTATGCAAGGTTTATGTTGAGTTCCAGCAGCAGAGTGGTGCTGTCTATGACGATGCATTCGGAAGGAGAAGGCGAATTTGTTCCTCTTTAGACATTTCGGCATATTTATTGGAGACAAAATAAACTGCGGCTTTTTGCCATAACAGTTGGGCTGTACTGACAAACACGAATGAAAATTGCACACATAAAAATGTCTGAAAAAAAAGTGTCTTCTTGTGCCCTCTTGTGTTGTTAAAAGAACATAACATTTATACAGATCATTCATACCAAACATAGGCGACCAAACAAAGGCTACCGCTTCTGACACGATATCAAATCGATGACGTCACGAATCGCGTACCCCCACTTTAAAAATCTCCACTACACCACTGCTAACAGCTCAATAACATCCGATGATATCAAATGAATAACACTGTGGCAGCGGGGGCGTGGTCAAGCATCGGTCTGTGACAGGAGGGCGGAGTCAGGGAAGGTAAGTGGCAGAATCACTACACCTGTCGTTAATTCATGTGTTTGTGTGTCTTCCCAGTGACCGCGCCCTATTTAAGGAGAGAGAGCGAGAGCAGAGGGAGCTCTCGCCACAACTAGACGACTGATGTGTGTGCGTGTGTGAGAGTGCAGATAGAAGCTGAAAAGCTGAATAAAAGCGAGTTGTGTGAAATCAGTTCTGTCCTGCCGTCCTTCTGTCACAGACCGATGCTTGACCACGCCCCCGCTGCCACAAACACTAAATGAAAACGAACACTAAACCAGAGATAGTAAATTCATCTTCCTATCTCTCTGACTAAATACACGAACACTAACACACAACAAAGTTCGCATTGCTTGTCGGGTTGCTGTGATGTTTCTCTCCCTCCGGATTAAATGGACAGTGACTCGAAAATCACTGAAATACATGAATACTAAATGAACAGTTTGCTCTGATGGCGCAGTTCATGTGGCCTCTTCTGCTTTCCCGTCGGGGCGCTATCCGCCGCGTTTCACCCTTCTTTAATCCACATTTCTGCGAATTTCTCAGCAGGGAAGGAACGCACGTCTGGCCCATTGACAGCGAGGAAAAGAAGGCTGTCAGTGTGGACAGTGCCGCTGACAGCTTTGGCTGGGCCCGGGACAAAATGCTCTGAATGCCCCCCCCACACACACACACCTCTTATCCCAGTCTCTACTCACTCCAACCCTTAAATGACAGGTATTCAAAAACCATTCACTGAATCTTTCCCCCCTGTACTGTAACGGAATAAGCGGTTACTGTTATTTTGTATCCTTTAACCGAACGCCATTAAATGCACTCTAAAAAATAAAGGTGCTTCAGTGGTTCTTCAAATCTCTGGATGGTTCCATGGAGAGTCAAAACTCTGTGATGAACCATTACATTATGCGAAAGGGTCTTCACATTGGAAATGGTTCTTCAGAGCCTGGCATTTTCTTACTATTTGCTGGTCAATGCACATAGGCTATGTTTACACAAATCTGTCTTCACTGCTCAAACAACAATAATTTTCTAGTTATTTGGATATATCTACGCCTACTTGCGGTGTCATGATGCACACTGAACACACCTATGCACAAATTAGGCATTGGGCTACTGTGATCAGGTCACCAGCAATAGTTGTTTAGTATTTCTAAAACAGTTTGTACATAATTTTTCCTGCACAAATAATGCCTAAAACGCAAATTATTTCAAAGACATTGAGTGTCAGAGCAGCCTCTCTGAGCCGAACATTCCAGAATCTGCTCTGAACATTCTCGCGCGCGACCGCCGTCTCGCGGAACGTTCCCTCCACTCTGCCTTTTCGCCTGAATTTCTGCTGGAGGAGGAGGTCGCATTTTGTGGAAGCTGCCAGAAGATTTTATTAACATATTAACTTTTCGGTAAGTGTTTGTAAGAGTGCTTGTTCTACACCAGTTTAGTCTCCTTATCAACCAAAAACATTAGCCATTTGTGGGGGTGACGAAACGAAGTTTATATCCCAATTTTACAAAATGAAAAGTTGAATATTCTTAACTATCGCTAGCTATAGCAAACAGGTCGGGCGCCATTTTGTGAGTAGCTGAATAGCTGCATTTCAAAACCAAGCAACGTTTTTCTAAGTTATGTTGCTGCTTGCATATTTTTGGTATTCATAAGTAAATTGAATGATTTTTCTAATTCATGTTTATATTTTCAACAGGTATGGCACATTTATGGTCAGTGTCACAAGTTTGTGAATGGCTTGAAGAAGCTGGACTAGGGCATGCAAAGGACAGTTTCATTGGTAGGTCCATATGAATGGACAACATTTTTCAGTGCACGTTTTGTCCAATCAAAAAACCCACTCACAACAAACTTTTAAAGCACCTGCAGCTTTTTCACGAAAACCTAGAGGCATTTTCAGTTACTTGTGGACTTGATGGCTGCCCACGTACATTTTCAAGAGTGAAATCATTACAGAACCACATCCGCAAAAAACACAAACTGTCAAGGATGGAGGCAACAGAGACTCCTCCCAGTGGAGAAATTGAACAGGCTTCTCAAGTATCTACACCAGAACTTTTAAATGCACTAATTGCAACACTCACAAGACAGTTGGCGATATTTGCTTTGTATCTTCAGGAAAAATATGTTATTCAAAAATGTGTACCAACAGATGTTATTTATGGGTTTGAAACACTGCTAATCTTTTTCCAAGGTTCTTTCACAGAAATATTTGAAAAATTCTTAGAAGAACGTGGAGTTGATGTTAGTACTTTGCCCCTGTCTATGTTTAGTGAGGATACTCTATTTGAACAATGTTTTAACGCAGTGAATACTCCCTACAAACTAGAAAAATACTGCATTGAACATCTAAATTTGATTGAATCTGTTGAATGCACTCTTAATATTGAAGAAAATGGTAAAAAGCATACTTATCAATATGCTCCCTTGTTAGAGACACTGAAAGTAATACTAGGAGAAAAGTCCACTCTAGAGCACATAATCAATCAGACCGTAATTGATGATGGATGTTTGGAAGATTTCTGTGATGGGACTATATGTAAGGATTCTCATTGAGATAGTGATTTCTTTTTGAGACTTCATAATGATGAATTCAAGATTGTTAACCCTCTAGGATCTAGGAAAACAGTACACAAAATTTCTGCATTTTACTTTACTCTGGGAAACGTTTACCCAAAATACAGGAGTAATTTAAAGCATATCCATCTTTCAATCCTTGTTTATAATAGCTTGTTGAAACAGTACGGGTCAGCCAGAATTTTGGAGCCCCTTATTTCTGATATACAGAAGTTGCAAACTGATGGCATTGAAGTGCTATATGAAGGAAGACACCTTCGCTTTAAGGGCACAATAGTTACAGTATCAGCAGACAACCTCTCTGCACACTCCCTTGCAGGTTTTCGTGGTTCCTTTAGCAGTGGGCGTGTTTGCCGGTATTGTTTATGTCACTATAAGGACCTTTCACAGAAAACAAATGAAGATGAATGTGTTTTACGGACCAGCTGTACACAGTTACCACCTACAATGTGTAGCTGAAGACCCAAATACAAGCTCATTGTATGGAGTGACCGGTCCGTGTGCCTTTAGTGAGATACCAAGCTTCAGTGTAACTAACGCATTCCCTCCGGATGTTATGCATGACTTTCTTGAAGAAGTTGTTCCTCATGTCATAAAATTACTTGTGAGAAGTCTTCACCGAGAAAAAATAGTTGGTGTGCAGGATATTTCTGTTGCTCTGGCAGGGTTCACTTTTGGACAGAATGATGCTTCAAGTAAGCCTGCCCCAATTTCTGAAAGACTTGTGTTAGATGGTAGACTTGCAGGGAAAGCAATTGAAAAGTGGACATTATTCCGGACACTTCCCTTTATTATTGGAGACAAAATTCCAAAAGACAACAAGACATGGCAACTTTTTCTGTGCCTTAGGGAAATTGGAGAAATAATCTTGGCACCTACTGTAAGTGCTAGTTGAATCAGTTATTTGGACTTTTTGATTTCCTCCTTTTTGGTTGATTTCAGGAGATTGTTTCCTAATAAGATCACTCCAAAGGTACATTTCTTGCTTCATTACCCTCGATTGATTGAGGAGTTTGGTCCACCTAGAGCACATTGGTGCATGCGTTACGAGGCAAAGCACCTGTACTTTAAACAAGTTGCTGAAATAAACTGTAACTTCAAGAATATCTGTCTCTCTCTCTCGCTACAAGAAACCAATTCAGGCAGTGTTGGGACTGGCTGTCGGGCAACAAATTTGAGAGACAGAGAAGCTCAGCAGTCTCACCTTTGAAGTATCATGAACTTGACATTGTTGTGAAGGAAAAACTCAGACTTGCTAATGTGACAGAAGAGGAGACATTCTGGACCTGCAAAGAGGTTGATATAGACACTGTGACCTACTCTGTCGGTGACTGTTTCATCCTGGATTTGTTCCAGGATGAAATTCCTCTTTTTATAAAAGTCACACAGATTTTGAATGCCAGAGCAAATTGGTTTATTGTCGCTGAACTTCTCAATACCTTGTCCTTTGATGCCCATTTTCACGCTTATGAAGTAAGCCCAACGGCTAATCACATTCTCTTTAAACCTGGTGAAGAGTTGGATTATCACCGGTTGGATCTTTATGAACTAGCTGGCAGGCAGTTCATAACACTAGTCCATCAGCCACATAAAACATTTGTTTAGTGGTAAGGTAATTTTTTTTTCTTTTTTAATTGAGATTAAAAATGTCTATATGTCATGTAAACTAAACCCAATTTTTTTTCTCACTCTATCCAGGAAATGAAGTCGATGGCATCACCCTTACTAAAATGACGGAACAAATGAGCGAACGAATGTTTCCTAAAATTAAGGTCCAAGTTCAATTTATGGCTATTCTAGATAAACTTAAGTTGTAAGTAATTAAATTAAATAAAATTAAGTAATTCTTGAATTTCCTTCAGGATGAATAAAGTACTATCTTATCTTAAACAAATTTCAATATGTTAATTGCCAAGTTGTCAATGTGAGCTACAGTACAGTTATTTACATTTAGGATAGGCATTGAATTAGGTAATCCCAGGAAGCCATTGATGTCTCAGAATGCAATGTGTTGTTACAGTATATGAAATTTATTGTAAATGTATATTTTTTCTAATTGACAGGGAAAACAGCCATGAAGTTCAAGTGAGATATGAGACATCAGTGATGACAGTGACGCCAGTTTCCTGTGATATCATCCTCCCGCCTTTTCTCAAAAGTGCTTTAATTTCACAGGATCCACAGTTCAAATATCCAGGGAAGAACAAACTGAAAAACGCCCTCATTCAGGCTTTGTTTGACCACCTCTGTCAAAAAACTATGTAAGTGTCACTCATCCTTCATTATATTTTGAATTACAAAATTATTTATGTAGATAGAGTTTCTGTGAAGCCTGTTTTCCCTACACGATCTTCTGAAGAAGCCAGATAAATTGTTTGGGTTACACTTTACTTGAGGTTTCAACATAAGAGCGACATGAACCTGCCATAAACATGACATGACACATATCATGAACAATGACACTTCAGGATGTTTATGACTGTTGTCATTAAGTGTCATTCGGTTTTTGTAATCTAAAGTCTACCCTGTTTGGGGGTCAGACATTACAAAAACGAATGAAACTTAATGACAACAGTCATAAACATTCTGAAGTGTCATTACATGTTACATGATGCGCGTCATGTCATGTTTATGGCAAGTTCATGCCGCTCTTATGTTGAAACTTCAATTAAAGTGTTACCATAGTTTGTTTAGTCAGTGTGTGGGAAACACTGAATACTGTTTTGTCAATGTCCTTAGGTATCCCTCTCACACTCAATATGTTCTAACACTGAGATCAACATTGATTCGCTTCCCTTTTCTCAGGGAGAAATATGGCTCTGGATACGTAAGTAACAAAATTAGTTTAGGGTTATGAGGTCGAATACAGTGGAAACCAGAGGTTTTTTCCCTGACTGTCAATCATTAAATCAGAGTAAAGGATTTCTGTTTTAGGTCAGTTAATATTAAAATGTTTATTATTATTATTATTATTATTATTATTAGTTAAATGTCAGAATAAAAAGAGCTACCTTTTTCAGTATTGTCCACAATTTTTTGATAGGATTGAGATGAGGGCTTTGCACCCAGGCTTTAACTTGCTGGTTGTTGTCTTGAGATGTTAGGACCTCTGTTCCCATGTACAGCTGCAAACGGTGGTTTTGAAGCAATGGTTACATGAGGGTGGCAAGATCATGTTGTGGAAATGTTTTGCTGCAAGATAGACACCAGATTCATTCACATAGTATAATTTCAGAAAAATGACTGAAACTGTTTCCTTTTCCTTAGGATGCCTTGCTCGAATCACTTCAAAACAAATTTAAGAAAGAAAGAAGACCACTAATCAACTCTGAAAAAGTTTCCAAAATGAAAGAGAAGTACTCGGTGTGCCATTCAGGACGAAAGCAGGGAGGTGAGACTGAGGAGGTTTGCCTGCAGAAGAGGAGCTGTGAACAGGTAAAAAATGGAGCGCCAGCATTTGTTGAGGCAGGTTAAATGCATAAATTGAACTCAGATCACCGCTTCCCTCTGCTCTTCTGGTATGTAAAATCAGCGTTGATGATGACAAAGGTAACAGTTTGGCTTTTTTGTTTTTGGTTCTGCACTGTATGTTTCCTTGGATTCTGCAGAAGACTTGAGATCCATCCTGCAGCACATTGAGGTTTTGCAGCAGGAGCATCATAAGGCGAGGCCAAGTTTTGACATAATTCTACAGAGACTCGACAGAACCAAGACCTATCGCCAGCACTACATTCAAAACCACACCACTGCAGAAGTCCTTAAAGAATTTCCCTGTCTCATGAGACCAAATCTTAAAAGTATATGTATTGGAGAATATAAATACATTTTTATTTATTTATTACACGGCTCTTTGTAATGCTGTAGAATGCTCCATTCACTTCAGTGGGCTTTCCCAACGTTCTACGGTCTGATATTTCTTGATAACGGACCGTTGCTAAGTATAACAGACCCCGGAAGCTATTATCCATCTTAATCATTAAAATGACAATGAAAGCAATGATAAACAATGCTTCATTGCCATGTTATTGATATCTTCAGTAGGTAGCTGTGTAATAAGCGGGATAACATTCTGCGAGGCGGTCATTATCGTGGAATATCTCCCTTCAGAGTGATGCCACAGGCAGGCCTCGGGCTGCGCTGCTTCACCCTGTTAGGAGTTATTCCACAATAATGACTGCCTCGCAGAACGTTATCCCTTACTTATGTATTTAGACATTTTATCTAAAGTGACTTCCGCCATGCCTTGCTCAAGGGTGGCAAGTGGTGGCAGCTGAGAATTTTCACATCTTTTCTGGCTACAGCTTGCCAACCCATACACTAAGACTACACTACCACTGCTCCCTACAGTAAATCTGCCATTTGTCTAGCTCAAGAACAACCAACTTTGTTTGTACAATCATAAATTTTCTTCTGTGTCTACTGCAGCTGTTAGGACTAGGACTGTTTTGGCCTCTAGAGGCCGCTGTTATTTCCTTTTCGTGTCATGTTTATTTTGGCCTCTAGAGGCCGCCACTGTTCCTGTGTTTTGTGTTTGTGTTAATTGCCTGTTTAGTCCTGATTATCTTCACCTGTGTTCAATTTAGTTTGTGTATTTATACCCCCTGAGTTCAGTCCTCTTGTCACGGAGTCTTTGTGCTGTTATGTTTATCTCCAGTTTCCTCTGTACTGTGTTCTTTGTTTTGCACTTTGCTTTTCTTTTGGATTTAGTAGTGACTGTGTTTTTGGATCTTCTGAGCTTTTGCATTTTTGCCTTTTCCTTTTTGGACTTTGAACTTTTGGATATTTTATTTTTCCCTTTGTCTTCCCAGTGTTGGATTATACTCTTTTTTTTTTTTTTGCCCTGGATTGTATATAGTGTATATAGTATAAATAAACCTTTTGATACTTTTTCTACTTCCACCTCACGCCTCTGCATTTGAGTCATCCCCCTGGTGGCCTAGTGGGGGTTTGCTGGATTATCACACCAACGAACCAGGTTCGAATCCCAGCAAAACCCTAACAGAAAGACTCCGTCCCGACCGACTCAGCAGAGGCTGCTTCAACTGTCTACCCGGCCAACCTTCAGGGAATTACGGCAGCTTTGACACGCTTCGGATCGACCATGGACGCTCATGGACGTACACTCACCAGCCAACGTGAGGCCCTTGCTCACCACGAGGAACTGCTTCAGCAAATCGGGAAAACCCTGGCACAGCTGACATCTCTGCCTGCATCTCCTGATCCCGCTCCTGCTCTTGTGCCTCCTGCCATGCTGCCTTCTTCACCTCGCGAACCTAGCCTTCCTGCACCACAGAGGTATGACGGCAAGCACAGTGAGTGCCGAGAGTTACTTACCCAGTGTCAACTCACCTTTGAGCTTCAGCCTACCACCTACACTACGGATTGCCGCAAGATTGCCTTTGTGATCACCTTATTAGCTGGTAAGGCGCGATCCTGGGCTACTGCTATCTGGCAAAGACCTGAGTGCCTTGATTTCCAGCTGTTTTCTGAAGAGATGCTGCGGGTCTTCGATCAGGCGGACATCAGTACCGACGCAGCCCGAAAGCTCATGTCCATCCGGCAAGGAGGAAGCGTCGCAGATTACGCCATCTCATTCCGAACGCTCGCAGCAGTAAGTGGATGGAACGAGACTGCCCTGGTGTCAGCCTTCCACCATGGTCTGTCTGACCCCATCAAGGACGGTCTGGCCTCTATTGGATGCCCAAGTGACCTCGAAACCCTCATCTCACATTCTACTCGTCTGGACAACAGGATGAGAGAACGCCGCCAAGTCCTGAGCCTCCCCGGCCTCCCTGCCTCTACCTGGAGCCCATCTACCTCCTCCAGTGACTGTCCAGAACTTATGCAAGTGGGCCGTACTCGCCTCTCCGCATCTGAGAGGGAGCGCAGAAGAAGGGACAAGTGCTGCATCTACTGTGGCAAGCCTGGTCACTTCCGAGAATTATGTCCCGAACTCTCGGGAAAAGGACCGCCCCGTCCAGCCAAGGGAGGGTTGTGACGGGGCCTACCCTCTCTCCCGGACTCCCTGGCCAAGGAATCTACATCCCGGTCTCCATCTCCTGGGGTGAGTCCGTCCACTCTTGTCAAGCTTTGTTAGACTCAGGGGCAGCTGGAAACTTTATGGATATTCACTTCGCCCAAAGTATCAATGTCCCGACTGCACCTCTTGAAGTCCCACTGTCTGTGTCTGCCATGGATGGCCAAGCCTTAGGTGATGGAAGAGTCACCCAAGTAACTTCTCCAGTCTTCCTCCAGTCTCAAGGTCACAAGGAAGAAATATCCCTGCACCTGATTCCTTCACCTGAGTTCCCAGTTATTCTAGGCCTTCCTTGGCTTACTCGCCACAACCCTCGCATAGACTGGGTAACAAGCCAGGTTGTGGAATGGGGCCCTGCATGCCATGCCTCTTGTCTGCTCTCTAGCTCTCCTGTGTCTCCTGCCGAGCCCCCTGATCTCACCGAGTTATCTCAAGTTCCCACAGAGTACTGGGATCTCAAGGAGGTATTCAGCAAGAGCAGGGCCGCCGTTCTTCCTCCGCACCGGGCCTACGACTGTGCCATCGACTTGCTCCCTGGGACTACCCCTCATCGTGGCAGACTGTTTTCCCTCTCTCAGCCAGAATGCAAGGCCATGGAGGAATACCTCAAAGACACCCTGGTCTCTGGGTTCATTCGACCCTCCACCTCACCTGCTGGTGCCGGCTTCTTCTTTGTCGGCAAGAAGGATGGGAGGCTCCGACCATGTATTGACTACAGGGGCCTGAACAAGATCACTGTGCGCAACCGATATCCCCTTCCGCTGATGTCCACTGCTTTCGACCTGCTCCAAGGCGCCACCGTCTTCACCAAGTTGGACCTACGGAACGCATACCACCTCATCCGTATCCGACAGGGAGATGAGTGGAAGACTGCCTTTAACACCCCGTCTGGGCACTACGAATACCAGGTGATGCCCTTCGGACTCACCAATGCACCAGCTGTTTTTCAGGCCCTAATCAATGACGTCTTAAGGGACATGATTAACCTGTACGTTTTTGTCTACCTCGACAACATCCTTATCTTTTCCAAGACCGTGCAGGAGCACCGCCACCATGTCCGCCAGGTTCTCCAGAGGCTGCTACAGAACAATCTGTTCGCCAAGGCCCAGAAATGCGAATTTCATGTTCCCGAGGTCTCCTTTCTGGGATTTATTGTACGGACAGGCCAACTCCAAATGGACCCTGCCAAGACCCTGGCCGTCCGGGACTGGCCTACTCCCAAGTCCGTTAAGGAGGTTCAGTGGTTCTTAGGATTCGCTAACTTCTACCGCAAGTTCATCAGGAACTTCAGTTCTGTAGCAGCACCCATGTCAGACCTCACCAAAGGGACAGGTGGATCTTATGTCTGGTCTCCTCAGGCGGAAAAGGCGTTCAAAGACCACAAGGACCGCTTCTGCACGGCACCCATTCTGGTCCTCCCGGACACCTCCCAACCATTCATCGTGGAGGTGGACGCCTCGGACAGTGGTGTCGGCGCGGTGCTCTCTCAATGTTCGGAAGGAAAGCTGCACCCCTGCGCTTACTTCTCCCACCGCCTGAGTCCTGCGGATGTGGGGGATCGAGTCCGGTACGATGTGGGGGATCGAGAACTGCTAGCGGTCAAACTGGCCCTTGAGGAGTGGAGGCACTGGCTGGAGGGAGCGCAACATCCATTCCTGGTTTGGACTGACCACAAGAACCTGGAGTACCTCCAGCAAGCCAAGAGACTGAACCCTCGACAGGCTAGGTGGGCCCTGTTTTTCAGTCGGTTTGACTTCACCCTCTCGTACCGCCCCAGCTCCAAGAACACCAAACCTGACGCACTGTCCAGGCTGTTCTCTGCCACTAACAAGGAGAATGAAGTCGGGCCTATTATCCCTGTGTCCCAGATTGTGTGCCGTATTCTGGTATCTGGCATAACCCAAATGTCGCCAATATTCCGTTTAAAACCGTAATAGTCCTTGCATGTAACTGTGGTCAGTGAGCACAAATTCAATCACAATAGTGTGAGCCAGTGAAGTCTGTGAGGGCTCAGGTCTTAGAGAGGATTCAGCAACTGACATATAAATTGTGCTTGTTTTCAAACCATTTAGCATTGTTGATTTCTGAATCACTGATTTTCTACAGGTGCTTTAAAAGACACCTGCCTTCAGACACTGCAATCATGTGAGGATGAGCAGGAAAGAAAAGGTGTGTATGTTTTTCATTTAAGGAACACTATGCAGTTTTCGCTGTAGAAACTTCTAGTCCTTGAGCCAGACGCCCAAATTTGGCCCATCTGTACTACTAAAGGGCAGTGAGTCTCGATGTTTGCATTGCATTTAGCGTAACTTTTAATGTTTTATCAGGAGGTTTATGTCTATAATACAGTATATATATCCATGGAGAGCTATATTAGAGGGAAATAGTTTATAATTCAACTTATAGATATCCACACAAAACCTCATCTGATTATTCACATTGACATATTTTGTATTGCCAGTTTTCTGAAATGTTGTGTACAAGTATGCAAATGAAACCTAATGCAAAATGTATACAATAATTATCAAGGAACCTTGATAATGTAATGTTTAAAAGTAAAGTGAGTTCTATTTAGCAGAATGCTATGTAGTGACTAAACAGTGTGGGGTTCTGGAATTGAAAGGATGTCTGTTTTTTATTTTGTTTTGTTATAGCTCATATGGTCAATGCAGCCATTGTCTTGCTGCCATCATGCATCAAAGAAAATCCTGCATTCCTTTTTGTCAACGACCAGGTAATGCCTCCTTAAAAAATAGGCCGTAGCATTTTGTTACCTTATCGCTTTAATATGCTATTTTCATGTAATACTTTTGCTTTCACGTTACTCTGAATACTGTGGTCACACATGGTAGAACTGGTAGAGCACATGATAGAATTTGATAATGTATTACAAGAAAGCTGGTTCATTGTTTGTTGGTTTGCCTGCTTGTATTTGGTTAAACTGTTTGTAATATTTTGTAACATGCAGTCTAATTTTACAGGAACCCATTTCTCCCACGCCCACCATTGTGATGACTGGCACCAACCCCCTGACCAGCATAGACATAACAGTGAAGATGGATGGCTCTGAGATGATTTTAGATGATGGTAGCATTGATGTCAGTTTGGCCTTGGCCATTTCTTTAACTATTTTCCATGTCTACCAAGTCCATTATCCAAAACAAATCAGAAAGACAATGGCCTTTCTCGAGGCCTTCGTCTTTCTGATGAAAACTAGTGTTCCTCTAACAGTTCAGAAACTATTCAATTCACTCGAGTGATTTTTGTGATATTTGTGTACTGTATGTGTGTGTGTGTATGAGTGTGTGTGTGTGTTTTCTGGGTGACAGCTTGGCATCAGAGTAGGGTTGGGTGTGTGTGTGTGCGCGCATGTGTATGTGTACGTGTGTGTGTGTGTGTGTATGAGCATCTAGGTACTTGATACAACATTGGTCCTAGCAGGGAAGAGTTTATCTAAGCAAAGCATGTCAAATAGCCCTTGTCAAATAAGCCCTTGTGCAAGCAACTTGCTATGCTCTGGTTGAAGGAAGGCCACATAATTTCAAACATGTATGGCAGGAAAACAGGAGGCTTTTCATGTCTAAAATATTGCATTTTATTAACTACAGTAAAAATGTGATTTGGTGTGAGGCAACTGGTGCCACAGGCAGACTGCCTTTGTATAGAGCTAATCGTTTAGGCTGACAAGTTAGGGCCAAGGGCTTACATACATCATTTGGATAAAGTTACATTAATCTGTATTTCTTCCTTAAATATACTATGTAGATATTGTTATGCTGCCACATACTTTTCCAATGTCTTGCAGTTTCTTCTGAGCTGATGCTAATAGCCTAGGCTACTTTGCTTTACATAATTATCTGGACAATCTTTGGCATTTAGAAGTTTAGAAACTTTAGAAAACTTTAGAAAAAACGTGCACAGGTAGGGAGAGCTTGTAGCTGCAGCCGTTGTAGTAGAATTGTATATAGTAGGGTTTTCCAGAAGAAAAGGTAGAAGTAGAAGTAGAAGGCGGAAATATGGCGTTTGACCGACAAGATGGCGTCTGTCACAATCTGGATCGGCTGTGACGTCACATGCAAGTGCTCCATAGGGCATGTGACATATTTTCTTTTGTTAGCCCTATTTATTTTCATGTTTTTCTTGCACGTCATCCCTATTTGACAGATTTGGCATTGCTCGATATCAATAAAGGTTCATCAGTCTTGTCGCACATTTGGTCTTTTCCGATATTAAACGGAGCACACCCTGCTGCCCCACTGCCTTTGCTAGTACCTGCTGCATCATCCGAATCTTTTTTAAAATATTTATGCAGTGAACCCCTGAGTCTCTTGGTTTCTTCCTTTTTTTCTCTTTTCTTTTCTGTGCTCCATTGTGCATGTTGGCAAATGGCACGCACGCTGATTGTCAAAGCGCTATGATCGAACAATGTCGTTTTTTTCCCCTTAATCAAAGAGTCAGACCAAACCATTTTTGCATTAGGGGTGGTAGGGGGTTCTTGACGCCTTTTTCAAAGACAATAAAGGCAAAAGATCTAGAAATAATTTATTGAATGCAAATATAGCACATTTCTCCCTCAAATCAACACATTTTGAAATGAAATAAAATAATCGCAACTTCATGAGAGCCCAGTTCTGGGCCCTCCCCATTCCTGGGCCCGGGACAACATACCTGTTTGTCCCCCCCTGTCGGCGGGCCTGAGTGTGGATATATTCATTCTGTTGCGCTCATCAATAAGGATGTAATTCATGGCGCTAAATCCATGTTCACACTCTGGATATTGTTATTATCTACAATGTATCTATTTGCTGGGGACGTTCGTGAACATCAAAGCTGCCACTTCAGGTAATTTTGAAAGTGAGTGCAATGTAGACCATAGAAAACTGTGTCACAACATGCCTGTCATGTCAACTTTTTTTTTTGGTTTGTTTGTTTTATTGACGGGGTTGTCCCCGAGGATTTTTTTTCAGCAGAGATAAAAACCAGAGGGGGGGATGATCAGGGGCGCAGATAGGATTTTTGAACTGGGGGGGACTGAGCTGTCAGCAAATGATTCCATTTTGTGTATATATATATCCAGCAAACACAAAAACGTTTATATAACGTTGTATAAATGTTTGGCTAATGTTTCAGAAACGTTACAAAATAACGTTTATAAAACGAAAATTTGTGGACAATTTTTTCGTTTTATAAACGTTTGAAAAAACGTTATATAAACGTTTGAAAAACATTCTGGAAACCATCATACAACATTCTGGAAACATTTCAGAAATGTTTCTTAAAACCATTTAAAAACAATAGTAAAACGTTTCTTTAATGTTTTAGAAACGTTATTAGAAACATGTTCAATCAATCAAAATCCTTCCCACGCCGCTTACAGTACCTGGTATTCCTAGGCAGTCTCCCACTCAAGTACTAACCAGGCCCAACCTGTATGGTGGCGCATCGGGCGGCGCCGATCTCCGTTTCCATAGTCCTCGGCCTCTCGCCTATTACATAGCTAAGGTTTCCTCTGATAACCACGAGAGTTTGACTCCCCATGCACATCTGTATTGCAGCGTGCCTTGCCAGATGATAGTAGGTACCATTTTTATGATGGTCTTTGGTATGACCCAACCGTGAATAGAACTCACGATCTCACGATCAAGAGGTGGACACGCTACCACTAGGCCACTAGTCGGTATTAGAAACATGTTAATACCTGTTAAATTTATAATATAACAACACATTTTTATTATTGCACTTAAGTTTATTTCATTCCTCTTTGCAAGTTCAACAAAACCGATTTGAGAGCAGAGTTTTTTTACCTAGACAATATTCACATTTACATATAAAGCCCTCATGAACACCAAAAATGATAAAGATACTAGTATTAAAAATTTATCTAAATTTATTAAAGAAGCCTTGCTACTAAGAACCAAAACATTAAAGTTAACGTAATCATAGCAAATGCGCAAAATCAGTTAAAAGTTGAAATAAAAAAGCAAATTAAATCAAATAAGTTGTTTGGCCTTCGAGCGAAGCCTTCGATGAAGGAGATTTTCTAAGATAACTTCTAAGTGGACCCGGCCTTCTCGATCTTGTCCCAACAGCAACACACTCAAAATGGCGCTACTTCCGGTCCCTGCGCCTGCGCAAAGACGTAGGTCGCGCAGGCGCAGGGAACCAGCGAACAAAATGCCAGGGCCAAAAGGGCGTGTATTTTAGCAAATATAAAATGACGAATGGTCGTCTATCCAAATTATTCAAACCATACTTGATAATTACGAGACTAGAGACACACATTTAATGATTTATCTATCTATCTAGATCTACATCTAAAAAATATTTAGCTAGATCAAAGGGGGTTTTTTTCATCGTTTATTAAACGTTTATACAACCACTTATTTTCCATAAAATTATTCCCATGTTTTTTGATACTTTTTAAAAACATGTCATCATGTAGTGTTTATAATCACACAATTAATTGTAGAAATTTTATTATCTGTTTTAGCCAGAAGTCTCCGAATATGTATAACGTTTCATAAACGTTTCATAAACGTTTCATAAATGTTTAATAAAACCTAACCTTAATGCAACCCAAATGAAACGTTTTATAAACGTTTTGTGTTTGCTGGGTATATATATATATATATACACACACACACACACACACACACACACACACACACACACTACCATTCAAAAGTTTGGGGTCACTTTGAAATGTCCTTATTTTTGAAAGAAAAGCACTGTTCTTTTCAATGAAGATCACTTTAAACTAATCAGAAATACACTCTATACATTGCTAATGTGGTAAATGACTATTCTAGCTGCAAATGTCTGGTTTTTGGTGCAATATCTCCATAGGTGTATAGAGGCCCATTTCCAGCAACTATCACTCCAGTGTTCTAATGGTACAATGTGTTTGCTCATTGCCTCAGAAGGCTAATGGATGATTAGAAAACCCTTGTACAATCATGTTAGCACAGCTGAAAACAGTTGAGCTCTTTAGAGAAGCTATAAAACTGACCTTCCTTTGAGCAGATTGAGTTTCTGGAGCATCACATTTGTGGGGTCGATTAAATGCTCAAAATGGCCAGAAAAATGTCTTGACTATATTTTCTATTCATTTTATAACTTATGGTGGTAAATAAAAGTGTGACTTTTCATGGAAAACACAAAATTGTCTGGGTGACCCCAAACTTTTGAACAGTAGTGTGTATATATGTTATTTCACCTCCCTCACTGCCATCACCAGGAACTACCTGCAGGCCAGGACAATGATAACATTTTAACATAGTCTATGGAAATCCAAAGTTTACACATTATCATCACGCACAGAAATTGCAAAACTAGTTTTAAAACCGCTAAGTTCCAACTGTTAAACATAGCGAGAGGCTGGGCTACGTGTGTGTGTGTAAAGTGTAAACCAGTGCATCCTGACTTTCTAACTATGCCTGTGTGTTGCATGAGTGGCAGTCAGTCAACAACTCTTCGCAAAGTTTCCTATGAAACAATATGCTCGCTGAAATTATGGCAGGGAACGCCAGATTAAACATTAAAACTGCCTTCTGAGCACTGTATCTACAGGCTACCACCGAAAGAAGGAGGCTACCAGAAAGGCATCACTCCGTACGATTTTACTTTCACTACGACATTACTTTGAATAGACTATCAAAAAATTGCAAGGTGATATGATAAAGTAAGGCACAGTTTACTTACAGTCATTTTTTTTTTTTTAAAAAACGATGCAATCGTTTTCTGCCTTTTGGCACCCTTCATCATGCCGTGTTGGGGTCCTGAACTAGGAGGAGCTGTCCCCGATATGCCTGTCAAACTTGTTGTGGGTAACCATAGCAACCAAGCTCGAGCCCACAACCTGTGCAGTCTGCGCAGTTGCAACTATGTACCGGTATGTACTGCTGTGCACCTCAATAAACCGAATGGTAATTAGTCTTTTGATTTTTCCATGAGGTTTGCCTTATGCAAAGAAAGACAGCATAGATGTTTTTTCCTCCCTATAAGTGGGGGGGACCAAACGAGGTGAATTTAAATCTGGGTGGGATGAATCCCCCCCGTCCCCCCCTCTATCTGCGCCCATGGGGATGATCCCCACCATCTCCCCCAGCAAATCGCACCCAGTATATATGGTTTTATTACATGTCTACTTGGAATTGTGATTTCATTGTATCACAGATACCGAGATACCTGCCGTTTTTAATTACTCCTCATCTCATCTCATTATCTCTAGCCGCTTTATCCTGTTCTACAGGGTCGCAGGCAAGCTGGAGCCTATCCCAGCTGACTACGGGCGAAAGGCGGGGTACACCCTGGACAAATCGCCAGGTCATCACAGGGCTGACACTGTTTGGTAAGGTTGGTGCAGAATAACACCAGTGGCCTTTACAGAGCCCTGACATCAACCTGTCATACTCCGCCCCGGATATCCACTCCGGAGATTACAGATCTCTCACGCCAGTGTCAATCAGGATCTGGGACAGGAATTCCTTCTCACCCATATTCACTTCCTGGTTTTCACTGCTGTGTATATAAATAAGCCATTCTCAGACTCAGACTTTGCCAGAATGTCTCATTTGCTTCTTTCGCCATTTCTGTGCCTCTCTTGCTGTTCATGGTTATTCTCTCTAGTGACTTTTTCTTGTTCATGTTTTTTGCACTAGCATTCTTCTGGTTCATGGTGTTTTTCTGCACTAAGGGTTATTTCTGATTCATGGTTTCTTGCACCAGCGTTTTTGTCTTTGCCTGTCTCATGTTTTTGTCAAGTTGTTTGTCTCATTTTGTCCAGACTATTTTTGCTATTTGTTTTTTGTCCTGTTTGTTTACCTTTTTGCCATGCCCTTTCTTCCCTGAATTAAATCATATTATTTATTGGATTACTGTCCGTGTTCTGCTTGTGGATCCTAACTTCACCATACCTCCACCCACCCTAACAGTACATTCTGGCCAACATGGATCCAGAGGAACTCGCCCAGCTGAGAAGGGCCATCCAGCAGCAAGGGACTCTCCTCGGGACCCACCAACAAGACCTATAACAAATTACCCAGAACCTCAAGACCCTGTTCAACGCACTCAATCTTCTCACCACGCAGATGCAGAACTGTCAAACCGTGCCTACACCTGCTCAGCCATCTCCTACTTCAGCTCCTGCCACCACCTTTCTCCACGAACCAAGACTTCCAGCGCCTCAGCCCTACGATGGAGAACCAGATAGATAATTTTTTTCTCAATGTTCATTGATCCTAGAGCTGCAACCTCTGTCCTTCCCCACAGAACGCTCCCGGGTAGCATACACAATAATGCTCCTCACTGGCAAGGCCAGAGAGTGGGGAACAGCGGTCTGGGATGCCAATGCCCCCTTTTGTTCCAGTGTCAAGGATTTCTCCGAAGAGATGAGGCGAACTTTCGACCGTTCTCTGTCTGGCCGGGAGGCGGCCAGAGAGCTCATGGAGCTGCAGCAGGGGTCCCAGTCTACCTCGGATTATGCCATCGAGTTCCAGACGTTGGCGGCTTTGTGCGGTTGGAACGAGAATGCCCAGATTGCCGCATTCCTGCATGGCTTGTCTGACGCCATCAAGGACGAATTGGTATCGTGAGAACTGCCATCAGATCTCTCCAGCCTCATGGACCTTGGATCCAGCAATGGAGGAGAGAGAAGAACTGCCCCAGACTCGCCTCCTCTCCACCTCCCGCCGTGTCTGTCGAACCTATGCAGGTAGACCAGGTTCAGGTGTCAGTGGAGGAATGACATCGCTGGCAGAGCAAGGGGGCCTGCTTCTACTGCGGTCAGCTGGGATACATCTGACGAGCCTGCCTGCTAAAAGGATGAGCCCACCAGTGAATCAAGGGTCCCTGGTGGGCAATGCTTGGAACCAGTCCCCCGCTAATCATCTGTTACTTCCTGTCATTATTCGTGACAACCAGCATTACCACCTCCAGGCCCTCGTTGACTTGGGGCGGACAGGAACCTGATCTGCTCTGCCACTGCCAAGCATCTGGGAATCCTGCTACTTGCTCTTGACGTCCCTCTCACTGTCCTGATACTCAAGGGCACTGGCTTGACCAGCATCACCCACCTTACCACTCCACTCACCCTAAGGATTTCCAGTAACCACTCAGAAACCATCCAGCTTCACGTCATGAACAACCCTCACGTACCCATCGCCCTAGGATTACCATGGTTAATGCAGCACAATCCCCACCTTAACTGGACTAATAACACCATCCTAGGCTGGAGTTCTTCCTGCCTGGCCTCCTGTCTGAACTCCACTCTGCCTCCCGCCAAACCACCACAGCCCTCAGCCAGTGAGTTTCCCGACCCCTCTCACGTGCCTCTGGAATATCTGGACCTTAAGCTAGTTTTCAGTAAGACCCGAGCAGTGTCCCTCCCTCCTCACAGACCCTACGACTGTGGTATTGACCTCCTGCATGGGACAGCGCCACCCAAGGGATGCCTCTACTCTCTTTCTCCCACCGAAAGACAAGCCATGGAAAAGTACATCACTGAATCGCTGGCAGCTGGGATCATCCGCCCTTCCTCCTCCCCAGCAGGGGCAGGGTTCTTCATCAAAAAGATGGACAAGTCACTCCGCCCCTGCATTGACGATCAGGGTCTCAACGCCATCACGGTCAAGAACCGCTACCCACTACCGCTCATGACCACTGCCTTTGAACTACTCCAGGGAGCCAAGGTATTCACCAAGCTAGATCTATGTAATGCATACCATCTCCTCAGGGTCAGGGAGGGGGACGAGTGGAAGACAGCCTTTAACACCACCACTGGTCACTATAAGTACCTCGTGGTCCCTTTCGGCCTGACCAACGCACCCGCAGTCTTCCAGGCACTCATTAACGATGTCTTAAGGGACTTCCTAAAGATCTTCGTTTTCATGTACCTGGATGACATCCTGATCTTCTCCCACTCCCTGGAGGAACATCGGGGTCACCTCCGGCAGGTCCTCCAGTGCCTGCTAGAGAACAAGTTGTTCGTCAAGGCAGAAAAGAGCGAATTTCACCAGAGCTCTGTCTCGTTTCTGGGATTCATCATTGCCCCAGCAAGTATCCAGATGGGCCCCCTCAAGTTCGAAGCAGTTGCGGATTGGCCCACCCCATCTTCGAGATGAGAGCTCCAGCGCTTCCTCAGATTCGCCAACTTCTACAGACGCTTCATTCGCAGCTTCAGCATGGTGGCCGGACCTCTCTCAGCCCTGACCTCGACCAAGGCCCAGTTCAAGTGGGGGGACGAAGCAGAGAGAGCCTTTTCCATGCTCAAGCACAGGTTTACCACAGTACCCATTCTCACAATACCCGATCCAACCAAGTAGTTTATTGTCGGTCTACGCTTCCAAGTCAGGGGTCAGAGCTATACTTTCCCAGAGGGCCAGTGATGACAAGGTCCACCCATGCTCCTTCTCCCACTGGCTATCTCCAGCCGAACGGAATTATGACATCAGCGACCGAGAACTACTGGCTGTTAAACTAGCCTTGGAGGAGTGGAGGCACTGGCTCAAAGGGTCGTAGTTCCCCTTCCTAGTCTGGACTGACCATAAGAATCTGGAGTACCTCAAGTCCACCAAATGTCTTAATTCCCGTCAAGCCTGTTGGTCTCTCTTCTTCTCCCGGTTCAACTTCATGCTTTCCTACCGCCCAGGCTCCAAGAACGGCAAACCCGACGCCCTGTCCAGGATGTTCTCCTCCCACCAAGAGGAGTCCAAGCCACCCGAGACCATCCTTCCTCCACGCTACCTGGTGGGAGCCACCATTCTAGAGGTTGAGATGCTCATGCAGAAGGCCCTGGAGCAGGACCCTGGTGAAGGTAACCCCAACAACATTCCTCCTAACCATCTGTTTGTTCCCGGTCCTGTGCGAACCCAGGTGCTGCAGTGGGGTCATGGCTCCAAGCTGGCCTGTCATCTGGGAGCCGCCTGAACCCTGGCACTCATCCAGCAGCACTTTTGGTGGCCATCTATTAAGGAAGACATCCAGGAGTTTGTGGCAGCCTGCAACACATGCTCCCAGAACAAGACAGCCAATTGTCCCCCTGCTGGCTTGCTAAGACCCCTCCCGACTCCACCTCAACCTTGATCTCACATCGCCCTGGACTTTGTCACAGGACTCCCCAACTCGGGTGGCAACACATGCATTCTCACTGTCATTGACCGTTTCTCCAAGACCATTCATTTCATCCCTCTGTCCAAGCTCCCCTCAGCCAAAGAAACTGCTGAACTACTCATCCAGCACATTTTCCATCTACATGGACTGCCCACTGACATCATTTCTGACTGGGGTCCTCAGTTCACTGTGCAATTCTGGAGGGTTTACTGCAAACTCATTGGGGCCACCTGTAGTCTCTCCTCAGGCTTCCACCCACAGACCAACGGCCAGGCAGAACAGGCGAACCAGGCTTTGGAGGTTGCACTCAGGTGCATGGTGTCCAGGGATGCCAGTTCTTGGAGTAAGTACCTACCCTGGATCGAGTATGCTCATAATACTCTTCCTTCATCTGCCACAGGTCTCTCACCCTTCCAGTCCTCCCTAGGTTACCAACCACCACTCTTCCCCAACCAAGAGGAGGAGGTCGCCATACCCTCTGCCCCGATCTTTATACGCTGCTGCAGGAGGACATGGGCATTGGCCTGGAGAAAACTCATTCGCTCCGCCCTAACATCCAAGAGGCAGGCCGACAAATGCCCCTCCATGGCGCCCACTTACCGGGTGGGGCAACGAGTCATGCTCTCCACACGCCATCTGCCACTCAGAACCATCTCCCGCAAGCTGGCTCCCAGGTACCTAGGACCCTTCCTCATCAAAAAGGTAATCAACCCATGTTCCGTCAGACTGGCACTACCATTCACCATGCGATGCATCCACCCCACGTTCCACGTGTCACAGCTTAAACCTCTGGTCTCTAGTTCTTTGCAAAATTGGAACTCCAGCTGTGTGCTATGCCTTGCCGTACGACATCAGAACCTTCCATCAATAATGATTTTGTGGCTGAATGGGCACAAATCCTCATAGCTACATGACAAAATCTAGTGGAAAGTCTTCAAAAAACAGGGAGGCTGTTACAGCAGCAAAGTTCTGAAAGGTTAAGATTATAAGTGTTTCTGAGAAAGTTTAGAATCATGGTATTGCCAGATTAATTCAATTTAAGCCATTTTTATTTGGATTCCTATTCATAAATGGTAGAACAAACAAAATTAGGTCTCAGTCACCACACTGAAAAATAGAAGACCAAAAAAAAAGCAATGACAGTGTGTGCATGTGAAATTTTACACTTTTTCTCAATTTTTTAAGGAAGCCATGTTTTTAACAAAGAAAAAATCTGAATATGTTTCTTTATAACCTGACTACTCATACCATAGATAACTGGATTAAACAGAGGAGGACATATCATAAAATATAAAGACATGAAAGTCCGGAATTCATATGGCAAATTCCTTGAATTTAGCCGACTTTGTATTATTTCAAAAAATATTCCAACAAAATAATTCAAAACAGCAAGAAGATGAGGTGTACATGTTTGGATGGCTTTAGTTTGACATTCCTTGGATGAATAAATGCAAACACGCAAAATTTGCACATAAGAGAATAAAATCATCATAATCTGTGGAATCATGTAAACAGCTATTAGACTAAGTCCAATTATGCTATGGATAGTGATGTCTGTGCAAGATAGTCTCATGAGGTCAAAATTAGCACAGTGCGTCTTATCTATAATTTGTCTACAAAAGGTTAAGCGTATTGTGAATGACTCGTATATCAGAAAAGTAGCTAATGGATAAGCCCATGTAAAAAATATAAATCCCTGAAGCTTTTTTGTTGACATTAAATCATGATAGTGTAGTGGGTAACAAATTGCAACATAACGGTCATAGCTCATAAAGGCCAATATAGTTAGCTCAATAATATTGTAAGTATGTAAACAGAAGATTTGTATGAGACAATTTGTTAAAGATATTTTGTGCCCTTCAGTAGAGAGATTAAATAACAGATGAGGAATCAAACTTGTGCTGCCATAGATGCCATTACAAGACAGATTGCAAACAAAAATATACATTGGATTATGCAATGTTCTTTCAAAACAGATAATGGCAATCAGAAGTGAATTCAGTATCACAATTGCAGCATAGAGTAGGAGAAAAATAAAAAAGAACAAATGCTTCTGCTGGTCCATGACAGCGTAGCCATCCAGAATGAATGTGGTAATGCTTGAAATATTTTCCATTGTACTTCACAGCTTTGCTATAGAAGGAAGAAAAATAAATATTAAATTATAATCCAGCTGTTTAAACAGTAATTTACACTATCTGTGTGAATATTTTAACATCAAAATCATGATATTCTTAGTGTTTTATGATACTGTACAGAAATAGATCTACATGCCTGAGTACCTCAAGAAAGAACAAATTTGAGTAACATTTTAGATCTTATAATACCTCAAAATAAACCTTTAGTTGATGACTTTTTACTCTGAAATTCATGTGGTCATAATTAAGCATAATAGTATAGTGGTATATTTTAGAGATAATTGAAAAAAAAAAGCCCCCAGACATTTTACAAATTATTGAATTAAAACTACTACCATTTAAATACATTCTTCTCAAATGAATAACATGCCTAATATTTGTTTCAGAAACTTGTCACTGAAAGTTATGTGCAAGACAACTCTATTATGCCAATATTAAATATCCATCAAAATTCAGTTAAACTGTATTCTACATATGTTATTTCAATTTCCAGTGCATGATAATGAAGATATAGCTTTTACTCCAAGCAGTTGTCTGATATTTTTGGAGAAGTCCAGAGATGAAGGTTATTCTTATGCAATGACTTGCTCATCTGTCAAGCTGTGTTTTATGGCTTAGAAAAATGGGATGTTCTACAATATCACCATCTCTTGTGGCCCAAGTCTCTTGGCTTTTATGTTATGTCCTAGAAAATGTAACTGTATGAAAGCATTATCTGTAGGGGTCAGCAGTAGGGTTGGAAAGATACAAAAATATTTAGGCTTGGAGGTTTACACCCACAAGGGCCACCCCATACACCCACAAGTAATTTTGAGACAACTGACTGCTTACTGTAATGTACACGTACACCCTTCAAGCAATTTATGAGGAATCTGTGGCATTGTGTGTGTGTGTGTGGTGTGATTGAGTGTCGGCTATGAACGGCGAGGAGTCAGGTTGAACCAGTAGGGAACATGTGAAGATGTGCACATGTGCCTAATTACTGGCTGTCTATTAACTTGTGTCTCTCTGTGTCTTTCTGACAGCCAGGAAAGAGAGAGAGAGAGAGGTGTGGTGACTGTGTGTAGGGGTTAATTATTGCACTGAAAATAATAAACATACCTGTTCTGAAGCCTGCTCCCAGTTCCTCTGTTTCCCAAACATCAGAGAGTTGTTACAGCACCCCTATACATCTTGTCATTCATGTAAATATCTAATCATTAGTCAGCAGTGCAATGAATAAAATCATGCAGACACAGTTCAGGAGCTTAATTTAGTATTCACATCAAACACCAGACTAGAGACAAAAAAAAAGTTCTCGCTGGCTATGGCATGGTTGTTCTTGCCAGATGAGCTAGTCTGAGTATTTCAGAAAATGTGTCCTGAGTTTACACAACATGGTGTGAAAAAAAACCCCACTCTGTTAGTTGTTAAAGCACAACCCAATGAGTTCTTATAGGCTATGTCCACATCAGTGAAGGATTCACGAATGTGCATCATGGTCAGCATCTTGTTGGGGGTGGCATGAGCTACCTGCAAAAAAACCCAAAAACCATTCTGAATTTTGAGATTGGTTCTCTATCACTCATTTAGATGTCATGGCAATGATATCATGTCATCTTGTAGGTCAGTTAACTTGTTGGAAGGGGTGCCCTGATTCTAGTTTGTGAGCTAGGCAGCCAGGCAACTTCCTAGTCTCACACATGGTGTGGGGGTAGGTTGACCTCTAACTGTAGGTATCCCCACTGGAACCCCGAGGTAAGGGAACTGGGGGAATCGATTGAAAAGCGCACACCTATTTGTACAATAGTAAAGCAGAGTAAAATCAGTAGTACTATGAAATGCTACCAAACAAACCACAATTGATTCATCCATCCATCCATTATCTGTAACCGCTTATCCCATGCAGGGTCGCAGGCAAGCTGGAGCCTATCCCAGCTGACTATGGGCGAGAGGCGGGGTACACCCTGGACAAGTCACCAGGTCATCGCAGGGCTGACATATAGACAAACAACCATTCACACCTACAGTCAATTTAGAGTCACCAGTTAGCCTAACCTGCATGTCTTTGGACTGTGGGGGAAACCGGAGCACCCAGAGGAAGCCCACGCAGACATGGGGAGAACATGCAAACTCCACACAGAAAGGCCCCCATCGGCTGCAGGGCTCAAACCCAGAACCTTCTTGCTGTGAGGCAACAGTGCTAATCACTACACCACTGTGCTGCCTCAATTCATTCATAATTCTTTGAATATATATCTGTGGCAGCGGGGGCATGGTCAAGCATCGGTCTGTGACCAGAGGGCGGAGTCAGGGAAGGTAAGTGGCAGAATCACTACACCTGTCATTAATTAATGTTTGTGTGTCTTCCTAGTGACCGCGCCCTATTTAAGGAGAGAGAGCGAGAGCAGAGGAAGCTCTCTCCCCACCCAGACGACTGTGTGTGCGCGTGTGTCTGAGTGTATGAGAGAGTAAACACAGAAGCTGAAAAGCTAAATAAAAAGAGTTTTGTGAACTCAGTTCTGGCCTGCCGTCCTTCTGTGCTCCACCCACCTATACGAACTGTTACAATATTGTTTCATAGACATATTATTGCATTTTTTCCTGGTTTTTGTGAAATCCTTTAGGATAATATAAAACCTAGTCTGACACACAAGGCACACTGTCAAGTCTGCACCTGCTCACACTCAAGACTCTACCTCCCAAATTTCACAGTGGCCTCCAAATACTGCCACTGCAGGGTACAATAACCAACCTGCACCTCATTGCTCTCAGTCTCCGGAGCACTGATTATCACACACACCTGTTCAGAATCACAAGCTCATCACCGCACAATATAAAAGGACTCTCAGTACAAATATTCATGCAAAGTAAACGTTCAGTGTTCCCATGCCTGACCTTACCAAGCCTCGTTTATCCATGCTGATTATTTGATTATTGATTCAGTTTGTACTTTGGTTATTGATCATATCAAGGGCAGAGGTTATTCTGTCTGTGCCTCACCCGACCTTTGCATTTTTTTTTAACTCTGCCTTTAATCACAGATTTGGATTTGTCTGCCAGCTTTGCTGTCATGAATATCTACTGCTTTTACATCTGTCTGTTGCCTGCATTCCTGACACACACAATTTTAAAACCTATTAATGTGGAGGTACTGTAGCCAAAGACAGAGATCAGATTAGAGTGGCCAGACCAGTTCAAACTGAAAAGGAAGAATACAATTAAAACTCTTTACAACAATGATGACCAGAAAAGCATCATGCAACACACAGTTTTAGCCACTTTCAGAATGGGGTTCCTAATAATTTTGCTGGTATATCTCAGATATGCTGGTGTATCTCAGAGCAAAAGCATGAGATAAGCTTTCAGTGGCTTGTGGTGATCCTAGATAGGAGGGCTAAAATTTAAATGGTACCAGTACAGCATTTTAAACATGATCGATATCAACCACCCACAGAGGTAGCAGTAGGGGTTTGGTGCAGTGTGGATTGGGTGGCAGTCGAAGGCAGGGGCCTCGACGACCTGATCCCCGGACACAGCGGCTAGCTGTTGGGACATGGAATGTCACTTCGCTGGGGGGGAAAGAGCCTGAGCTTGTGCGGGAGGTTGAGAGGTACCGGCTAGAGATAGTCGGGCTCACCTCCATGCACAGCTTGGGCTCTGGAACCCAGCTCCTCGAGAGGGGCTGGACTTTCCACTTCTCTGGAGTCGCCCATGGTGAGCGGCGGCGGGCTGGTGTGGGCTTGCTTATAGCTCCCCAGCTCAGCCGCCATGTGTTGGAGTTTACCCCAGTGAACAAGAGGGTTGCCTCTCTGCGCCTTCGGATTGGGGAGAGGGCTCTTGCTGTTGTTTGTGCCTACGGGCCAAATGGCAGTATAGAGTATCCGGCCTTCTTGGAATCCCTGGGAGAGGTACTGAGGGGTGCTCAGACTGGGGACTCCATTGTGCTACTGGGGGACTTCAATGCTCACGTGGGCGACGACAGTGACACCTGGAGGGGCGTGGTTGGGAGGAACGGCCTCCCCAATCTGAACCCGAGTGGTGTTTTGTTATTGGACTTCTGTGCTAGTCACAGTTTGTCCATAACGAACACCATGTTCGAGCATAGGGGTGTCCATAAGTGCACGTGGCACCAGGACACCTTAGGTCGGAGGTCGATGATCGACTTTGTAGTCGTTTCATCTGATCTCCGGCCCTATGTCTTGGACACTCGGGTGAAGAGAGGGGCTGAGCTGTCAACTGATCACCACCTGGTGGTGAGTTGGATCCGCTGGCGGAGGAGGAAGCTGGACAGACCTGGCAGGCCCAAACATATGGTGAGGGTCTGCTGGGAACGTCTGGCTGAGCACTCTGTTGGGGAGGTCTTTAACTCCCACCTCCGGGAGAGCTTTTCCCAGCTTCCGAGGGAGGCGGGGGACATTGAGTCTGAGTGGACCATGTTCTCTACCTCCATTGTGGACGCAGCTGTTCGGAGCTGTGGCTGCAAGGTCTCCGGTGCCTGTCGTGGCGGCAATCCCCGAACCCGGTGGTGGACACCGGAAGTAAGGGATGCCGTCAAGCTGAAGAAGGAGTCCTATCGGGCCATGTTGACCTCTGGGACCCCGAGGCAGCTGACGGGTATCGGCAGGCCAGGCGTGCTGCAGCTCAGGCAGTTGCGGAGGCAAAAACTCGGAACTGGGAGGAGTTCGGGGAGGCCATGGAGAAGGACTATCGGTCGGCCTCGAAGAAATTCTGGCAAACCGTCCGGCGCCTCAGGAGGGGGAAGCAGTACTCTGCCAACACTGTTTACAGTGCGGGTGGGGAGCTGTTGACCTCGACTGGGGACATTGTCGGGCGGTGGAAGGAATACTTTGAGGATCTCCTCAATCCCACCGTCATGTCTTCCACTGAGGAGACTGAGGCTGATGACTCAGAGGTGGACTCGTCCATTACCCAAGCCGAAGTCACTGAGGTGGTTTGCAAGCTCCTCGGTGGCAAGGCACCGGGGGTGGATGAGATCCGCCCTGAGTATCTCAAGTCTCTGGATGTTGTGGGGCTGTCTTGGTTGACACACCTCTGCAACATCGCGTGGCGGTCGGGGACAGTGCCTCTGGAGTGGCAGACTGGGGTGGTGGTCCCTCTTTTTAAGAAAGGGGACCGGAGAGTGTGCTCCAATTATAGGGGAATCACACTTCTCAGCCTCCCAGGGAAAGTTTACTCCAGGGTACTGGAGAGCAGAATTCGACCAATAGTCGAACCTCGGATCCAGGAGGAACAATGCGGTTTTCGTCCTGGTCGCGGAACACTGGACCAGCTCTATACCCTTCATAGGGTGCTCGAGGGTTAATGGGAGTTTGCCCAACCAGTCCACATGTGCTTTGTGGATCTGGAGAAGGCATTCGACTATGTCCCCCATGGTATTCTGTGGGGGGTGCTTTGGGAGTATGGGGTTCGGGGCTCTTTGCTAAGGGCTGTCCGGTCCCTGTACGAACGGAGCAGGAGTCTGGTTCGCATTGCCGGCAGTAAGTCAGACCTGTTCCCAGTGCATGTTGGACTCCGGCAGGGCTGCCCTTTGTCACCGGTTCTGTTCATAATTTTTATGGACAGAATTTCTAGGCGCAGCCAGGGGTCGGAAGGAATCCTGTTTGGGAACCACAGGATTTCATCTCTGCTTTTTGCGGATGATGTTGTCCTGTTGGCTTCTTCAAACCAGGACCTTCAGCATGCACTGGGGCGGTTTGCAGTCGAGTGCGAAGCGGCTGGGATGAGAATCAGCACCTCCAAGTCCGAGGCCATGGTTCTTGACCGGAAAAGGGTGGCTTGCCCTCTCCAGGTTGGTGGAGAAGTCCTGCCTCAAGTGGAGGAGTTTAAGTATCTCGGGATCTTGTTCACGAGTGAGGGAAGGATGGAGCGTGAGATCGACAGGCGGATCGGTGCAGCCTCCGCAGTGATGCGGTCGCTTTACCGGTCCATTGTGGTGAAGAAGGAGCTGAGCCAAAAGGCAAAGCTCTCAATTTACCGGTCGATCTACGTTCCGACTCTCACCTATGGTCATGAGCTTTGAGTAATGACAGAAAGAACAAGATCGCGGATACAAGTGGCTGAAATGAGTTTCCTTCGCAGGGTGGCTAGGCGCTCCCTTAGAGATAGGGTGAGAAGCACAGTCACTCGGGAGGAGCTCGGAGTAGAGCCACTGCTCCTCCACATCGAGAGGAACCAGCTGAGGTGGCTCGGGCATCTTTTTCGGATGCCTCCTGGACGCCTCCCTGGGGAGGTGTTCCAGGCATGTCCCCCCGGGAGGAGGCCCCGGGGAAGACACAGGACACGCTGGAGGGACTATGTCTCTCGGCTGGCCTGGGAACGCCTCGGTGTTCTTCCCGAGGAGCTGGCCGAGGTGTCTGGGGAAAGGGAAGTTTGGGCTTCCATGCTTAGACTGCTGCCTCCGCGACCCGGTCCCGGATAAGCGGAAGAAGACGAGACGAGACGAGACGATATCAATAGCACAAGCCCTATTTATCCCCTTTGGACACAAGGAAAAATGCTATGGAACTAAATGCTATGGAACTTCATGTATACAATTGTACACATTATGTCTGAAGAGGTTATAATAATGCCCACAAGTGCAGCCACCAGATTAGCTATCATAAGCTTAAAAGTCCAAAAGCACTTCAAGTTTTATTGCATATGGGTAACCAGTATGGCATCCAGGATGTGACAAAAATTTATTAATAGCTAAGCATGGGAAGTTAAGTAGAGCTAGTGTAAACATACTTCTTATCCTGGATTTAGTCAGATGAAAAGTTTTCTTCAAGTCAGTATGGACAACGGAAGAACAGGATATCTGTATGAACCTTCAAAAAAGGACTATCTGCATCTGGGAAATGATTTCAACAGCAAATCATCAGATGATTTTAATGATGAAATCAGTGGTGCTTTGCAAGTGCTGAGTCAGGAAGACAAGCAAAAGGGTTCGGCAGGTATCTGCTGCTGATGTGGAAAGTGTGTCAAGTGGAAAACTGATACTGAATGTGTTTATTGTAAAGAGCACAATCTTTTATGCGATATAATACAGGCACATTCATTGAATTGTTTCACAGATAAACTTGGTTTTGAAACGTTTGTCACACACAAGCCTGCATTGAAAATTGACTGTATACAGACCATGATAGCCTGTGTGTAGCATGTACCGTGATAGCATGGTAATCTGATGCAATTGGACCATCAGCAGATGGCAAACTCATAATTTTTATTTTATTTTATTTAACTTTGCCCATCAAAAATCATAGGCAGGTCCTCCACAACAGCATAACCAATTACTGTGGGCCCAAAATAAAATAAACAAATACAAAATAATATCAAACATAAGCAAAGTTCCACAGAGTTTTGCATTAACTGCAGCAGGTCAAGGTCAAGATCAAGGCTTTTTTATTTGTCATTTCAACCATATACAGTTGGTTGAATACAGTTGATAGGAGACGGGTTTTCCTCAGCCTACATAGGAAGTAGAGACATTGCTGGACTTTCTTGACTATGGAGCTGGTGTTGAGGAATGAGGTGAGGTTCTCTGCCAGATGAACACCAAGGAATTTGGTGCTCTTGACATTCTCCACGAGTGAGCCGTTGATGTACAGTGGAGAGTAGTCACTCCATGTTCTTCTGAAGTCAACAACCATCTCTTTTGTTTTGTCCACATTCAGAGACAAGTTGTTGACTCTGCACCAGTCCGATAGCTGTTGCACCTCCACTTTGTATGCTGACTCATTGTTCTTACTGATGTGACCCACTACAGTTGTGTCATCAGCAAACTTGGTGATGTGATTTGAACTGTGAGTTGCTGCACAGTCGTGAGTCAGTACAGTGAACAACAGTGGACTGAGCACACAGCCCTGTGGGGCCCCAGTACTCAGTATGGTGGTGCTGGAAGTTCTGCTCCCAAGCTGGACTGACTGAGGTCTTTCAGTCAGGAAGTCCAGGATCCAGTTGCAGAGAGAGGTGTTCAGGCCCAGCAGGCCCAGCTTTCCCGTTAGCTGCTGAGGGATGATTGTGTTGAATGCTGAATTGACATCTATGAACAGCATTCGAAAGTGTGTCCTTCTTGTCCAGGTGGCTAAGGGCTAGATGAAGGGTGGTGGCTATGGCATCATCTGTTGACTGGTTACGGTGATATGTGAACTGCAGAGGGTCCAGTGAGGGATGTAGCAGGGTCTTTATGTGCCTCATGATGAGCCTCTCAAAGCACTTCATAATGATGGGTGTGAGTGCAATGGGACAGTAGTCATTGAGGCAGGACACTGAAGACTTCTTTGGCATAAGGACAATGGTAGTGGTCTTGAAGCAATTTGGAATGATGGCATTGCTCAGGGAGATGTTGAAGATGTCAGTGAGAACATCTGCCATCTGGTCTGCACATCCTCTAAGCACTTTACCAGGGATGTTTTCTGGTCCAGCAGCCTTCCATGGGTTGACTCTGCATAGAGTTTTCCTCACATCAGCTGTGGTCAGACACAGCACCTGGTCATTGGGAGGATATATGGTCTTCCTTGTTGCCACACCATTCTGCACCTCAAGCCATGCATAGAAGCTGTTCAGCACATCTGGAAGGGAGACATCATTATCACAGACAGGTGGTGTTGTCCTGTAGTTTGTGATGGCCTGAATGCCCTGCCACATGCACCGTGTGTCACTGCTGTCCCGGAAGTAGCTGTGGATTCTCTGGGTGTGTGTGTGCTTTGCTGCTCTGATGGCCTGATACAGTCTGGCCCTCGCTACTTTTAGGGCCACCCTGTCACCTGCTCTGAAGGCAGCAGTTCAGATCCCCAGTAGTGCATGCACCTCTGCAGTAATCCACGGCTTCTGGTTGGGTCAAGTGGTGATGGTCTTGGAAACAGTAACATCATAAATGCATTTGTTGATGTAGCTGGTCATTGATGCTATGTACTCCTCTAAGCTGGTGCAGTCACCATTGGTTGCAGCCTCCCTAGACATGTCCCAGTCAGTTTTCTCAAAACAATCCTGGAGAGGAGAGATGGCTCCTTCTGGCCAGGTTTTCACCTGCCTTAGAACGGGTATGGAGTGTCTGATGACCTGTCTGTATGCTGGATTTAGCCTAACAGAGATGTGGTCTGAGTAGCCAAGGTGGGGGTGGGGCACTGCCTGGTAGGTGCCGGGAATGTTTGCGTAAACAACAGCCAGTGTGTTCACCCCTCTCATTGCAAAGTCCACATACTGATGGAATTTAGGGAGGACTGACCTGAGATTAGCATGGTTGAAATCTCTGGCGACAATAAACAGTCCATCTGGGTGTGCATTCTGCAGTTTGCTGATAGCACCATACAGTACACAGAGTGCTTTCTTAGCATTAGCACCGGGGGGAATGTAAACTCTGGCTATGAATGCGGAAGTGAATTCCCATCATCTTTTATGATATTTTCTGCATGGTATCTGTATTGAAGGAGTGACTGACAATGGTAGATATGAACACCAGTTGATCCGATGTCCATCTGCTGTACAGGGTCAAACAAAGGAACAAAATGACACAAAAAGGACCATTTTGGATCTGGAGAGGCTGCTGTGTGCTACTGCCATGCCGCCATCAAGCTGACTGCACTTGGGCCATTAAGCTGACTGCACTTGCCAAACTACAGCAAGTATTACACGTTAAGCACATTGTTTTCTGTGTAAGGGGATTATCCACATCATAATTAATCAGTAAAGCAAAGGTGTAATATTCATGTGTCAGTAATAGTGCCGAAAGCGTAGGTTCAGAGCAACCTTCAAACATGGCCACAATGGACTACAACTCCCAAACACCACAGTGCCCCTCCTCCCTGGAATACTAGTCACACCTGTTTTCCCATTTCCCAATCACCCAACTACCTATATAAGTCTCGGGCAAACAAACAGACAATGCAAAGTATCACTCAGTGTATTGACCTGACCTTACTGAGCCGTGATCTCTCGTTTCTGTATTCCCATGACTCTGACCTTGTTCTTCCGTATATTCCCGACCTCAACGTAATTTAGTCTCTGATACCCTGTTCATACATCAACCGACTTTAGCCTGACCCTGACTGTGTTTCCTGGATTTCGACTTGGATTTTGTTACCAGGTTACAATGCACCCACTCTACCCTGCGACTCCATTCAGTAAGTGCCTGCACCCTGACATCATGGATCAAGCTCCTAAACTGGTTTAAAGTTAGATCAGAGCATTTCAGATTTACAGGAAAAGCATTCCATATTCTAGTGGTTCTAATAAAAAAAAAAGATTGAAAGTCAGAATTTGGCATTTACAAGGCTGATAGGTTTCAGTGTATCAGTGTTGCTTGATCTGGTAACTCTAGTCAATACATTTAATTGTTGGTAAAACTTGTCAGATAACTTAAGTCCATTTATAGCCTCGAAGAAAAAGACCAAATACTCATGCCAACTGGTAAACTTCAGCAGCAATGAGCCTGTCCTTATAGGTTTTGGAGCAGATGAAGGAAAGCTTGAGGATAAATTTTGTTCAATGTCTTTGAATATGTTCAACTTGCTGTAATTTTGTTCTGAAAGTCATAATTGGTGTTTTGGGCAGTAATGTAGAGTCATTAAAGAAGGAACTGCAATGTCTGTCTGTGGCAGCAAGGGTGTGGTTGAACATCAGCTGTGAATGGTGAAGAGTCTGGTTGCACCAGCAGGTAACGTGATGAGTTACACCTGTGTATAATTACTGGCTGTCTATTAATGTGTCTCTCTCTGGGTCTTTCAGACTGCCAGTTACCAGAAAGAGAGTGTCTGTTCATTTTTTTTTCATGTGTGTGTGTGTGTGTGTGTGTGTGTGTGTGTGTGCACGTGCGCTTGAGGTAGTAGTCACTGAAAAATGAAGTTTAAAAATTTAAAACCCACTTGTACTTGAAACTGGCCTCCCAGTTCCTCATTGTCCCAAAGGAGAAAGTTGTTAAAATGTAATTGTTTTTCCAATTGCTTTTTTTTTTTTGGAGGGGGGAGAGACTTTAATTTATTGCTTAAAATTACAAAAAAAAAAATCCCAACTACATGTGTTTTGTGGCCCTGGAGAAGGCTTATGACCGTGTCCCTCGTGGTGCCTTGTGGGGGGTGCTTCAGGAGTATGGGGTTCAGGGCCCACTACTGCAGGCCATTCGGTCCCTGTATGACCGGAGCAGGAGTTTGGTTCGCATTGCCGGCAGTAAGTTGGACTTGTTCCCAGTGCATGTTGGACTCCGCCAGGGCTGTCCTTTTTCACTGGTTCTGTTCATAACTTTTATGGACAGAATTCCTAGGTGCAGCCAAGGGGTGGAGGGTGTCTGGTTTGGTGGCATGAAGATCACGTCTCTGCTTTTTGCAGATGATGTGGGCCTGTTGGCTTCATCAATCTGTGACTTACAGCATGCACTGGGATGGATTGCAGCCGAGTGTGAAGCAGCTGGGATAAGGATCAGCACCTCCAAGTCTGTGGCTATTGCGCTCAGCCAGAAATGGGTGGAGTGCCTACTCCAGGTCAGGGGGGAGTTGCTACCTAAAGTGGAGGAGTTTAAGTATCTCGGGGTTTTGTTCACGAGTGAGGGTAAGGGGGAGCGGGAGTTGGACAGATGGATCAGGGCAGCGTCAGCAGTGATGTGGACACTAAACCGGTCTGTTGTGGTTAAGAGAGAGCTGAGCCAAAAGGCAAAGCTCTCAATTTACTGGTCCATCTATGTTCCCACACTCACCTATGGTCACAAGCTATGGGTAGTGACCGAAAGAATGAGATCACGGATACAGTACAAGTGGTAGAAATGAGTTTTCTCTGCAGGGTGGCTGGGCTCTCCCTTAGAGACAGGGTGAGAAGCTTGGTCATTTGGGAGAGACTCGAAGAAGAACCGCTGCTCTGCCACATTGAAAGGAGTCAGTTGAGGTGGTTCGAGCACCTTGTTAGGATGCCCCCTGGATGCCTCCCAAGGGAGGTTTTCTGGACATGCCCCACCAGGAGGAGACCCTGGGGAAGACCCAGGACATGCTAGAGGGATTACCGTACATCTCTTGGCTGGCCTGGGAACGCCTTGGTATTCCCCTGGAAGAGCTGGTGGAGGTGGCCGGGGAGAGGGAAGTCTGGGCTGCTCTGCTTAGGCTGCTACCCCCACGACCCAGATCCAGATAAGCGATAGAAGATGGATGGATGGATGGATGGATGGAAATCCCAATTGGGGAAGCCATGGGCTAAAGGTTAGAGAAGTAGCTTTGGGACCAAAAAGTCACTGATTCAAATAAACAACCCTTTCCCTGTCCTCTGCATCCATGGCTGAAGTGCCCTTGAGTGAGGCACTGAACACCCAACTGCTCCCTGGGTGCTGCAGTGTAGCTGCTTACTGCTCTGGGTATGTGTTTTCAGATCCCCAGATGGGTTAAATACAGAGAAAGAATTTCACTGTGCTCTCATGTGCATGTGAAAAATAAAGGCTTTAAAAAATTGTCATTTGATGATGAGTACTGCAAACAACCTTATATCTGGCACAGTTTCAGTTATTTTGTCTGAACACAAAAAACCCTCAAATGAACCATTGGTAGCTTTGTTAATAGTTTTAATAGTACAACAATACCATTCTTTATCAATGGGACTGACACTGATTTTCTTAATATATAATAGGGCTGAAAGTATGTGAACACATGACCATCATACCAACCCTTAGCAAAAAGAAGTTTATTCAAGTGTACTATGAGTATACTTATTTTTTACTAAAACTGAGGAAGTATACTTGAAATTGACTTTTTATAAACTATATTTTATATACGGTATTTAAGAATAGTATAGTGAAGTATACTTGGCTTATACTGAAAAGTATAAACAAAAGTCTAAGATTAAGTACATTAATACTAAGACTTACACTTATACTTTAATAGTAAAACTTATACTTTAGTGTACTTTTTTACGTTTTTGTGCCACAAAGTACTAATACTTAGTATATCTTGCTCCAAGTGCATAATAAGGTCAAGTCATTGACTCATGCTTAACATTTAATTTATATATTAATATAATATAATGCTGGAGTTTAAAACTTGACAGTATATAGTATGTGTGCTCAATTGCATTATCTTTATGTACCTTAAAATCATACACAAAAACAGAACTTTAGACTTGACATTATTGATCAAGCTAGTCCCTTTCATAAGGGTTTGGCAATGGTGTTATGTACAGTGGTGCTTGAAAGTTTGTGAACCCTTTAGAATTTTCTATATTTCTGCATAAATATGACCTAAAACATCATCAGATTTTCACACAAGTCCTAAAAGTAGATAAAGAGAACCCAGTTAAACAAATGAGACAAAAATATTATACTTGGTCATTTATTTATTGAGGAAAATGATCCAATATTACATATCTGTGAGTGGCAAAAGTATGTGAACCTCTAGGATTAGCAGTTAATTTGAAGGTGAAATTAGAGTCAGGTGTTTTCCATCAATGGGATGACAATCAGGTGTGAGTGGGCACCCTGTTTTATTTAAAGAACAGGGATCTATCAAAGTCTGATCTTCACAACACATGTTTGTAGAAGTGTATCATGGCATGAACAAAGGAGATTTCTGAGGACCTCAGAAAAAGCGTTGTTGATGCTCATCAGGCTGGAAAAGGTTACAAAACCATCTCTAAAGAGTTTGGACTCCACCAATCCACAGTCAGACAGATTGTGTACAAATGGAGGAAATTCAAGACCACTGTTACCCTCCCCAGGAGTGGTCGACCAACAAAGATCACTCCAAGAGCAAGGCGTGTAATAGTCGGCGAGGTCACAAAGGACCCCAGGGTAACTTCTAAGCAACTGAAGGCCTCTCTCACATTGGCTAATGTTAACATTTGTGAGTCCACCATCAGGAGAACACTGAACAACAATGGTGTGCATGGCAGGGTTGCAAGGAGAAAGCCAGTGCTCTCCAAAAAGAACATTGCTGCTCGTCTGCAGTTTGCTAAAGATCATGTGGACAAGCCAGAAGGCTATTGGAAAAATTTTGTGGACAGATGAGAACAAAATAGAACTTTTTGGTTTAAATGAGAAGCGTTATGTTTGGAGAAAGGAAAACACTGCATTCCAGCATAAGAACCTTATCCCATCTGTGAAACATGGTGGTGGTAGTGTCATGGTTTGGGCCTGTTTTGCTGCATCTGGGCCAGGACGGCTTGCCATCATTGATGGAACAATGAATTCTGAATTATACCAGCGAATTCTAAAGGAAAATGTCGGGACATGTGTCCATGAACTGAATCTCAAGAGAAGGTGGGTCATGCAGCAAGACAACGACCCTAAGCACACAAGTCGCTCTCCTAAAGAATGGTTAAAGAATAATAAAGTTAATGTTTTGGAATGGCCAAGTCAAAGTCCTGACCTTAATCCGATGGAAATGTTGTGTAAGAACCTGAAGCGAGCAGTTCATGTGAGGAAACCCACCAACATCCCAGAGTTGAAGCTGTTCTGTACGGAGGAATGGGCTAAAATTCCTCCAAGCCGGTGTGCAGGACTGATCAACAGTTACCGCAAATGTTTAGTTGCAGTTATTGCTGCACAAGGGGGTCAGACCAGCTACTGAAAGCAAAGGTTCACATACTTTTGCCACTCACAGATATGTAATATTGGATCATTTTCCTCAATAAATAAATAACCAAGTATAATATTTTTGTCTCATTTGTTTAACTGGGTTCTCTTTATCTACTTTTAGGACTTGTGTGAAAATCTGATGATGTTTTAGATCATATTTATGCAGAAATATAGAAAATTCTAAAGGGTTCACAAACTTTCAAGCACCACTGTACATAGCGTCAGCTATTTCAACAAGAACACATTTTGTTTTGATCATGTCAGGCCAGACCGCATTAACAGTTTCAGTTTTTTTTAACAACATATAGGAAAGTACTTTGTACATTGATTTGTGAATCTTTACATACAGGCCTGTCTGATCATAAAAGTACAGATTTTTGTTTCTATCTAGTTATTTATTTTTGGTTCCAAGGTGTGCACTTTTCTTTTACCTTTTTTGACAAGGAAGGACTTTAGTTCTCAGTTGAAGACGCTATGTTTACATTTTTACAAGCATATGCACACGTTTTGCTTTACCACTTTTTACAAATAAGGACTTGATCTTGGAGAGACCATTATGTTTACATTTTTACATGCAAATGTGCACTTTTTCCTTTCATTTTCTCCAGTAAGGAAGGACTTGATTTCATAGGTCTTTGTTTTTGAAATGTTTGAAAATATATCAAACTTGTTTTCAACATTCTGTCTTGTGATTTTGTAAATGCATCACACTCTTGTGTACATACAGTATGAGTAAACTTTAAGAATACTTTAAGGAGTATATTTCCAGTATATAAATAGTAAGCTACAAGTAATATGCCAAGCAAACTTAAAGTATAACAAGTAAACTAGTGAAATAACCAACATTTATAACAGTATACTTAAAGTATACAATAATAAACTAAAAATAGGGACTCGAAGTATATAACTAGTACAATGGCAGTATATCGATAAGTGTACTTGTGGTATACTTTAAGCATACGAGAGGGATATACCAAGTACATTGATAGTATATAGATGAGTGTACTTGTTGTATACTTTAAAGTGTACTTTTGCAAACTTAAAATGAACTTTAAAGTATACAGTACTTTTATAAACTTGAAATGTTCCAATTTAGTCCGAAAAAGTATTAAATTTGTATACTTTCTAGTACACTAAAAGTACATGGTCTGTAGTATACTTGCTATACTTATACTGTACTTAGACTGAAGCATACTTAATAAAATGAACTTTAAGTATACTACTTTTTGCTAAGGGAAAGTTTGAGCATTCCCCATACTGTTGCCAAAAAGATAGAAGCACACAATTTCTAGAATGACTCTGTATGCTGTAGCATTAAGATTTATTTTCATTGGAACTAAAGGGCCAAGCTGAAACTTATTTCAGGATGATGATGCCCCTGTGCACAAAGCAAGCTCCATAAAGACAAGGTTTGCCAAGGTTAGTGTATAAGAACACAACTGGCCTTTACTGAACCCTGATGTCAACCCCACTGAACACATTTGTAATGAACTGGAAGTCCAGCTGCATGCCATGCCTTCTTGCACAACATCAGAACTGTCCCTCAGTAATGCTTTTGTGGCTGTGTGGCAGCGGGGGCATGGCCAAGCATCGGTCTGTGACCAGAGGGCGGAGTCGGGGAAGGTAAGTGGCAGAATCACTGCACCTGAGGTTGATTAATGTGTTTGGGTGTCTTCCCCAGTGACCGCACCCTACTTAAGGAAGAGAGCGAGAGCAGAGCGGGCTCTCTCCCCAACCAGACGATAGGAGTGTGTGTGTGTGTGTGTGTGTGTGTGTGTGTGTGTGTGTGTGTGTGTGTGTGTGTGCAGGGCCGTAACCAGGATTTTTCAAATACCGAGGTCAAGCATGGCTGACAGCACCCCCGGCACAACTTAAATAAATAAATAACAAACCAAGGATAGATTTGGTGGTGGACACATTTATTTTAACAATTCTACAACTGTGGCACCATAACTGTGGTGTTTTATCTGACATAAAAGTAGAAAGGTAGTGAACTCTTGAACTGAGTATACAGTACATACCTAAAGTACCAGTTACCTAAAGTATTGGCATTATTTACATTGCAGCATACACATGACAGAAAGGGTGTGAACTGCTGAATTGTAAGCTTTAGTATTACACCTTATAATAATTGTGTGTGTGTGTGTGTGTGTGTGTGTGTGTGTGAGAGAGAGAGAGTGACAGAGTTTGTGTGTTATTTGTGGGTGTCTGTATGTGTAGAGACATTCTGAGCAGTAATGTAAAGGCATCAGTCTATCTGGCTGTCTTGAACTGAGATCCATTTACATGCATTCTCTGAAACAGAGTGTTCTCACCATTGCCTGTAATGTAAGTTTGGCTCATAACACATTTACTTCAACAATTCTAAAACTGTGCCATCATAACTGTGGAGTTTTGTCTGACATAAAAGTCAAAACTGAACTGAGTGTATTGCTCAGCTACCTGAAGTATTGGCATTATTTACATTTCATTATCTTAAATTACATTAGAATGTAGGGCTATTAGTTCTGTGTGAAGACTATGTATTAGAGAGTGTGTGAGTGTATTATTTGTGTGTGTGTGTGTGTCTGTGTGAGTGAGTGAGAGAGAGAGAGTTATGAGAGAAAGAGAGTTACTCAAACAAGCCCGTTTAGTCAGCCCTGCACAGGGCTGCCTGTGACAACGTAGTTTTGAATGTTTCTCGAAATGCTAACTAAAATGTAATAGACAATGAAACGTTTCCCCTTGGAAAGTTGGCATGACACCGCTGAACGGTCTGCCACTGCACTGACAATATTTTCTCACCTTCCCTCCTTCTCTTTCCCTGCTCTTCTGTTGGCTGTCCAAACCTTAATTTAGTTTGTTACAACGTTTTCATTTTGCACTCAGGTAAAGCTCTATAATGCGATGTGACTATTAGCCTACCGTAAGTTAGGTTAGGTAGGCACATGTGATAGAGCGTAGACTACACCCTGCCTGTTTAATCCAAAACCCAACTTCCCCGGCTGACACTATTATAGGCTACGTCGCGTGACGCTGCGTTAGACATGGCAACGATAGAGATAGAGGCTGAGAGATTTCAGATGACATTAGACAAATGTGAATTTTATTGGGGGGAAATACAGATGACATGTGGATGTGGACGCTGCGTTTTACATTGATCACTACTCAAATTCAGCGTAGACCAATTTTAAATTTCTGAAAAAAATACCGAGGATATGACCTTGGTGTCCTCAATGGTAGTTACGGCCATGTATATATGTGTATAGTTAAAGCTGAAAAGCTAAAATGAACGGGTTTTGTGAACTCAGTTCTGGCCTGCCGTCCTTCTGTGCTCCACCCACCCATCCGAACTGCTACAGTGGTGCCAAAACCCAGGACTTAGAGCGCCAAAGCAGAACAGCCCCATGGAGTCCTCCCCTTTTGCCGAGCTGGTCCATGCCCTCGCCACGGCCCAGCAAAGCCAGCACCAGGCACTAGTCGCCCTCCGGAAGGGCGACTAGTGAACAGCGGTTCGAGGCCCTGGTGCTGGCTCAGCAGGAAGAGCGACAGGCGTTCCGGCACCTCCTCGTGTCAGCGGGGTCCACCGCCGCAGGGCCGTCCCCCTTCACCCTGATGAAGATGGGCCCGCAGGATGACCCCGAGGCCTTCCTCACGTTCTTTGAGCAGGTGGCAGAGACCTCAGGGTGGCCTATGGAACAGCGCGTGGCGCGCCTCCTCCCCCTGCTAACGGGAGAAGCGCAGCTGGCCACACTACAGCTCCCCAATGGCTGGCCTATGCGGACCTTCACCGGTCCGTCCTCCAGCGTGTGGGGCGCACCCCCAAGCAACAACGGCAGCGCTTCCGTGCTTTGCGCTTGGAGGAAGTCGGCCAGCCGTTCACGTTTGGCCAGCAACTCCAGGATGCCTGCGGGTGGTGGTTGAGGGCCGACAACCGTGACACCGAGGGGATCATCGACCAGGTGGCGCTGGAGCAGTTCATCGCGTGTCTACCAGCCGGAGCTGCAGAGTGGGTCCAGTGACACCGCCCGGCGTCGCTGGATCAGGCAATCAAGCTGGAGGAGGACCATTTGGCGGCTGTCCCGACGACAGGACAGCAGACAACCTCCCCTCTCCTCTCTCTCTCTCTCTCTCTCTCTCTCCCCCTCTCCTCCTGTGTCTCATCCTCACCCCGTTCCCCCACCGCGGGGGCCGGCCCCACCCCAGCCGGCCTGCCGCACCCGCGGTGCCCTCCTGTTTCTCCCTTCTATGTCTGTCTCTCCCCCCCACCCCTCAGGTGAGTGAGCCCCAGAGCATCAGTGCAGAGAGGAAGCCCGGGCCGGTTTGCTGGCACTGCGGGGAGCCGGGCCACCTCCAACAGCAGTGCTCGGTAATGGAGGTGGGCGCGGTGGTTCGGATCCCCGACATGCCAGGAGCCACCCTCGATCGGGCCGGAGCGTATCGCATACCAGTGAGTATCCAAGGGGATACACATCAGGCGTTGGTGGATTCTGGTTGTAATCAGACCTCAATTCACCAAAGCCTGGTGCAAGACGAGGCATTGGGGGGAGCACAATTGGTGAAGGTGTTGTGTGTGTGCACGGGGATGTTCACAGCTACCCTTTAGTGTCGGTCCACGTTTTTTTTTTCGAGGGGAAAAATTTATAGTGAAGGCGGCGGTTAATCCTTGCCTTACCCACTCAATAATTTTGGGGACTGATTGGCCTGGATTTGGGGAATTAATGAGTCACCTAGTGAAGAGTGGGTCTTGCCGTAGTGTAATAAGGGGAGGTCCCGGTGTCGCGTTGGCGGGAGCAGCTGTCACAGAGCCGTCTACATCAGCTCCGCGTCAGAGTGAGGAGCCGCCGACTACTCCTCTCTCTATTGGGGAATCCCTCGCGGATTTCCCGTTAAAGCAGTCACGAGACGAGACTCTGCGGCATGCATTTGACCAAGTGAGAGAGAGTAATCGATGGTCAAATGATCCAGCCAAATGCCACCCTGTCCTTCCCCTACTTCGCAATTATGAAGGATAGATTATACCGAGTGACGCAGGACACTCAAACTAAAGAGCAAGTCACGCAGCTATTGATTCTGAAGAGTCGCCAGGAATTGGTATTCCAGGTGGCTCACTTTAATCCCATGGCTGGACACTTAGGGCAGGATAAAACACTAGCCCGAATAATGGCCCAGTTCTATTGGCCGGGGATTCGCGGCGATGTCCATAGGTGGTGTACGGCATGCCGCAAATGCCAGTTAGTAAATCCAGCGGCCATTCCAAAAGCACCTTTGCGCCCTCTTCCATTAATCGAGACCCCGTTCGAAAGAATTGGGATGGATCTTGTCGGGCCATTAGATCGGTCAACAGGAGGGTATTGCTTTATATTAGTTCTGGTGGACTATGCAACACGATACCCGGAAGCGGTGCCTCTTTGCAATATCTCAGCACGCAGTATTGCGGAAGCACTCTTCCACGTTATATCCCAAGTTGGAATCCTGAAAGAGATTCTGACTGATCAAGGCACCTCGTTTATGTCACGTACACTAAATGAACTGTATAGGTTGTTGGGTATTAAGCCGATCCGCACCAGCGTGTATCACCCACAAACAGACGGTTTAGTTGAACGGTTCAATCGCACCCTCAAGAATATAATTAAAAAATTCGTAAGTGAGGATGCACGTAATTGGGATAAGTGGCTCGAACCCTTGTTGTTTTCAGTGCGAGAGGTCCCCCAAGCCCCCACGGGGTTCTCCCCATTTGAATTGTTATACCGCGCGGCATTCTAGATGTGCTGCGGGAAAATTGGGAGGAGGAACCTTCACCAAGTAAAAATTAAATCCAATACGTTATTGACCTGCGCGCAAAACTCCACACACTCACGCACCTAACTCAGGAGAATTTGTGGCAGGCCCAAGAACGACAAACCCACCTGTACGACAAGGGTACGCACCTTAGGGAGTTTGCACCGGGAGATAAGGTACTCGTACTGTTGCCCACATCGAGCTCCAAATTGGTCGCCAAGTGGCAAGGACCCTTTGAGGTCACACAGTGAGTCAGGGATGTTGACTATGAGGTGAGGTGAACGGATAGGGGTGGGGTGCTACAGATTTACCACCTCAACCTGCTCAAACTCTGGAATGAGGAGGTCCCCGTGGCACTGGTGTCGGTGGTTCTGGAGAAGGCAGAGCTGGGGCCGGAGGTTCAAAAGGGAACATTCAAAAGGTCCCCTGTGGAGACCACCTCTCCCTGACCCAACTCACGGAGGTTGCCCAGTTGCAGACCGAGTTTTCGGATGTAGTCTCACCCCTGCCCGGCTGCACCAACCTCATAGAGCACCACACTGAGACGCCCCCAGGGGTGGTAGTGCATAGCCGCCCTTACAGGCTACCCAAACACAAGAAAAAAGTAGTTCGGGAAGAACTCGAGGCTGTGCTTGAAATGGGCATTGTCGAGGAGTCCCACAGTGACCGGAGCAGCCCGGTGGTCTTGGTACCCAAGGCCGACGGGTCGGTCCGGTTCTGTGTAGATTATAGGAAAGTCAATGCGGTGTCTAAATTTGACGCGTACCCAATGCCTCGTATTGATGAGTTGCTCGATCGACTAGGCACAGCTCGCTTTTACTCGACACTGGATTTAACAAAGGGTTATTGGCAGATCCCCTTGACTCCATTATCCCGAGAAAAAACGGCCTTTTCCACACCGTTCGGCTTACACCAGTTTGTCACACTTCCTTTTGGGCTGTTTGGGGCGCCTGCTACATTTCAGCGGCTGATGGATAGGGTCCTCCGCCCCCATGCCACCTATGTGGCCGCCTACCTCGATTATATCATTATCTATAGTAATGACTGGTCGAGGCACCTCCAACATCTGAGGGCCGTCCTTAGGTCACTGAGGCGAGCAGGTCTCACAGCCAACCCGAAGAAGTGTGCGATTGGGCGGGTGGAAATACGGTATCTGGGCTTCCACTTGGGCAACGGGCAGGTGCGTTCCCAAATTAACAAGACAGCGGCAATTGCGGCCTGCCCGAGGCCCAAGACCAAAAAGGGGGTGAGACAGTTCCTGGGGCTGGCTGGCTATTATTGTAGGTTTATTGAGGTTTTTCACCTGACGTCACAGGGTCACGTGACGCCCCGGTGTCCGCCATTTTGAAGGTCAAGCTAGCTAATGTCAACAACAGTAGCTAGTATGTTACTGTAGCAATGTTTACGTTCAGTCATTTGGATGACTGTTAAAACCTTTCAGACTCAAGTTTTTCCTTTACTGTATTTACTAGTTTACTGTAATTATGATCCAGCAGCTATTTACACTGGATCCAGTGTAAATAGCTGCCGGAACGCGCTCCGGCTTGCTCCCCCTCAAATTAAGCAGCGCGCTCCGGGAGCAAGCCAGAGCGCGCTGCTTAATTTGAGGGGGAGCAAGCCGGAGTGCGCTCCGGCAGCTATTTACACTGGATCCGGTGTAAATAGCTGCTGGATCATAATTACAGTAAACTAGTAAATACAGTAAAGGAAAAACTTGAGACTGAAAGGTTTTAACAGTCATCCAAATGACTGAACGTAAACATTGCTACAGTAACATACTAGCTACTGTTGTTGACATTAGCTAGTGCTAACAGCTAGCTGCTAGTACACTGCTACAACACAGACACCGACCCTAATAATACAGTTCTTGGTCATTGCCTGGTAACAGCAAATTTATAACGGGCCATGTCTCAACAGACTAAGAAGTTATTTCATTGACATTTAATAACATTTTGTTTATCCTGAGGACCGAAAGTAAATGAAAATGTGAACAAACCTTAGCTGTAATAAGATAGCGACCACCGGCTCCAGGGACGACCCGCTGATGTAGGCATGTTACCCAGCCTGACACAAAATATTTGTAGGCATCCAAGGCAAGGCAAGTTTATTTATATAGCACATTTCATACACAGTGGCAGTTCAATGTGCTTTACATAAGTAAAAGCAAAACAGTAAACAATAGAAAATAAAATTACATAAAATAAATGGGGAAGAAAATTAATAAGAATTAAACAATAGTAGAAATAAAATAATAAAATGAGATAAAAGTTCAATTAAAAAAAACAGCAGAATAAAATAGAATAAAAGTTAAGTAAAATTTAAAACATGGAGAGACTGTAAAAGTAAAGAGTTTAAAACATGTAGAGATGGCAATATTAATAATTTAGCAGAAAGCATCTGAAAACAGCTTGGTCTTTAACCTAGATTTGAAGCTGCCAACAGCAGGAGCATTTTTGATGTCCTCTGGCAGTTGGTTCCATAGCTGTACTGCATAGTAGCTAAAAGCTGCTTCACCACACTTTGTTTTAACAACAGGTTTTAACAGTAAATTTTTCTGCTGCGATCTGGTAGATCTGATTGGGTTAGGCCGCTGCAACATATCAGAGAGGTAATTGGGCCCTGTACCATTTAGAGATTTGTACACCAGCAGCAATGCTTTAAAGTAAATTCTGTAGCTTACTGGAAGCCAGTGAAGGGACTTTAGAATTGGAGTAATGTGCTCTGTTTTTTTTGTTCGTGTGAGAACCCTAGCTGCTGCATTTTGAACCAGCTGAAGTCGTTTGACGGGTTTTTTTGGCAGGCCTGTGAAAAGGCCATTGCAGTAATCAACCCTACTAGAGATGAAGGCATGTATAAGTTTTTCCAGATCATTTTTTGACATAAGTCCTCTTAGTTTGGAAATGTTTTTTAGGTGATAAAATGCCGTTTTAGTGATTGCTTTCATGTGCCTGTCAAAGCTTAGCTAGCTGTCAATGAAAACCCCAAGATTTTTAACCATTTCTTTTGTTTTAATCCCCTTTGTGTCAAGAATAGTGGTAATCCTGAGTCTTTCATCTTTTTTTCCAAATAGAATTACTTCTGTTTTATCTGTGTTCAGCTGAAGAAAATTTTGTGACATCCAGTTGTTGATTTGATCGATACACTGGTAGAGACATTCAAGGGGGGCATAATCATTAGGTGATAGAGCAAGATAAATTTGGGTGTCATCTGCATAGCAGTGATATAAAATTGAATTGTTCGTGATAATTTGCCCAAGTGGGAGCATATAAAGGTTGAATAGTAATGGTCCAAGAATCGACCCCTGGGGGACACCACAGGTCAAGGACATTGACTTTGAGGTACAATTTCCCATGGTAACAAAGAAGCTTCTATCTTTTAAGTATGATTTTAACCAATTGATAACTTTACCAGTCAACCCAACCCAATGTTCAAGTCGATATAGTAGTATGTTGTGATCAACAGTATCAAAAGCTGCACTGAGGTCCAGTAATACCAAGACTGATGTTTTGCCTGCATCCGTATTAAGACGTATGTCATTTATAACTTTAATCAGCGCTGTTTCAGTGCTATGATTGGCACGAAATCCTGATTGAAAGTTATCAAAACAGCTGTTTGATATCAAGAAGGCAGTTAATTGATTGAAGACAATTTTTTCAAGGATTTTCCCGATGAATGGTAGATTTGATATTGGCCTGTAGTTATTTAATACTGAGGCATCCAGATTATTCTTTTTAAGTAGGGGCTTTACAACGGCTTTTTTCAAGGACACAGGAACAATGCCAGTCTCTAGGGATGTATTTATGATTTGAAGCACATCTGTAATTATAAGATGTAGAACAGACTTAAAGTTGGTGGGCAGAATGTCCAATTCAGATGTTGAGAAACTAAGATTTTGTACAGTTTTTTCAAGAGTCTCATAATCAATTAAACAAAATTCTGACATCTTTCGATTACGTTCATTATGTCTTATATTGAAATATTGTTAGTTTTTTCTTTTTTATCAGATATCTAATTTTTTAGGTTTGTTTACCTGACATGTTTCGACGTACGACTGTCGTCTTCCTCAGAGTGTCGCCGGATGTTATTGGTGACGCATCTTTTATCAGCTGATGTTTCCGAAGGCATGGCCTTCCTGTCTGGATTGACAAGTCGGTCACACCTTCTACTGTCAGTTCGTCCCCTGCAAGATGGCACTCCAGGTATGGGAGAGCATGTATGCTCCCTCATCCCGGTTGATGGTCCTCGGACTTCGCTTACGGATCTCTATGGCCTCCCTGATCCAGCGCTGATGTTTATTATCTTCTGTGCGGATGACTCTGGCATTCCCCCAGTCCATAATATGATTTTCCCTTTTGCAATGATCTGTTATGGCTGACTTATAATTTTCCTGTTGCGCCTTTTCTTTTATTGTTCGGGTTTGTCTTGTAGCTGTCTCCTTTTCGCACTCTTTATGTTCATTTTTTCTTGTGTTGAAACTCCTTCCTGTCTCCCCAATATAAGTTGTATTGCATTATTGGCATGGACTCTCATATATGGTGTTGCATCTGCTGTCCAGATGTATTCTGTCTTTGGGATGAACCAGGATCTGACGGAGTGTTGTGTGTGGTTTGATAGGTGTGTTAATGTTGTATTTCCTCATTGCTCTTTGAAATGCATTCCGTTATTCCTCTGATGTATGGTAATGTCACTACTCCCCTGTGTTCTTGTTTGTTGGTTTGTTTTTTCTCTTTCTTCTGTGTTTTATTGTTTTTGACCTGTTCCACCCCTTTGGATAGTGCCCATTGTGGATATTGACATGCCTTCAGTGCGTGTTGTATATGTTGTTGTTCTTCCTGTTCTTTGTCCTGTGCATCTGTAATTATTGCTGCACGTTCATGTAATGTTCTAACTACAGATATTTTGTGCATTATGGGGTGTTCGGAAGTCCAGTTTAAATATTGGTCGGTGTGTGTGGGTTTCCTGTGTACTTTTATTTTGATGTCCCCCTCTTCTGTGTGATGTATTTTTAAGTCCAAAAATGCTATTGACTGCTCCGTTTCCTCTTCATGTGTGAATTTTATATTGCCGGTATTGTCTATAGTATTGAGATGGTCGGTAAGTTGTTGAGTGTATCCCCTCTTTTTCCAATATGTCGTCCACATAACATTTCCAGAGTGTTGGTCTGTATTCCGCTGGTATTGTAGTGTAGGTATCATGCCGCCATTTTTTCTCTGGGGACTACAAGTCCCAGTCCTCTTCCGCGTGACCGGGATCATCTACGTCAGTCCGCCATGCATGCATAAGTCCAGGCGGAAGCTCCGCCATTTTGTCTCTTTCGCGTCCGGATTCCAAGGAATCTAGACGCATAAAGAGATGCTCTCAAACCCGAAAACACCTCTTTCTTGTAAGATCCATCATTCAGCGCGATTTCTTACCCTTGGCCAAGGTAAACTCTAGAGTCGCGCGATCTTTAAACTCAACCTGAGTTACAACTGGTTTATTCGTATTAGAAGTGACATCACGACTGCAGCCCAGGCAGTTCAAAGTTAAGAAGCGATTGAATATTTCTTCATATCTTGCTAAAGGCAGGATTAAGTAAGATTTTGGCATTTGGGCATAATTAAGATAGTCTTAGGAATTTGCTTTTATTGAAATAGTGTGAATTTAAACCCAGGTTTATCTGTTACACTGTTAAACACACAGCGTGTTGGATTGTTCTGTTTTTAATCTCATTTGTTTTAATAGGCTGTGCATGCCTCTCTCTCTTATTCTTCTTACTAACATTTTAATTTCATTATTATACATCTTGATCTCATCAAGATTTCAGTGGATTCAGTATGGTTATGAGCTAGTGGGTTAGCTACAGCTTCCCTTTGTCTGCTTAGCAACACAAAGCTAATCAAGGCCTACCATGTGCTCAGCAGGCCATCAGGCCTGATAAACCACACCTCAGCTAGAAATCCACAAGCTAGCTTTTTGTTCAGGCCACGTAGCCACTCACAAACACACCCTAGTTAGCTACAGCTAATTCCTTTGTCTTTAGCAATACGTGCTCAGTAGGCCTCACCAGGCCTAACAAACACACTTTAGCTAGGCCATAGGGCCTTTCACAAACACACACTAGCAACACAAGGCTAATCTAGGCCTCCACCACGTGGAGTTAGCTACACGAGGCTAAACACATGGTCAAGTCCTTCCCTCCCCCCCCCCCACACACAAGCACACATTAGCAACAGAGCTAATCCTTTGCTCTATTTAGATAACATTCCTTTGTTTTAGCTAGCAACAAGCTAGGCCATACACACACACACACACACCATATCATATTTGTATATATTGATTATCCATTTCTATCTTTGTTATAATAAATCCATTTATTATCAAAGCTGTGTGTATTCATCTTGTTGGTGTGAACAATATCTGAAGTCCCCAGTCTCTCAAAGAATTCAAAAAGGTGCATATAAGTTATGTAATATGGTAAGTGATCGTAATAATTTGGAAATATACCATAATTTAGCTGTTTGGTAATTTATTATTAAGCACCAGGATTAATGGTATGATTCACTAAATGATTCACTGATTCAATTCACTTGAACAATTCATTTGAATGATTCATTTGAGTGATTCACTTAACGATTCAAATGAGACTGATTCTATGGTATGATTCAATTCAAATGAGTCAAATTAAATGATTCAATGGGATTGATTCATTTTAATTATCAACCTTCAAATGTAATGAGACTGATTTAATGAGATTGATCACTTAATTGCAATAATTAACTGATTGCACCCACAGTAAATTGGTGCCCCGTGTGAGGAGATTGGTTTGTTGACTTCTTGAATATTGTTGCAACAACAAATAAACTATCAGTTTAATTCAATATCCCCAGGTGTGTTAAAACGGTTAACAGTAGCGTGATAACCATATCACAAATACTCATAACCTATTCAACTTAGGATAAGAGAGCATTTCCAAACCAATAAACCTTTTTAATTAATTACATAGTTAATGTTAATTAATGATGAATAATTAATAAATTAACTCATTGATTAATTATCTAGTATCCATCCTAAGTAAAATGGCATCCCCTCATGTCTCAAAAATGGAAGACAACGCTCAAGACATGTCTCTCCTTGAGGTCATCGCAGACCTCATTCACTGCTCTGCCTCCGAAAAGGCAAACATTAGGAACACGAGTAAGAGTGAATGCCAAAACAACATAGATAACTCGAACAAACATATGAGAGATTCAAAAAGAACAACTATTAGTGTCCAAGCGGCACTAGGTAAGCTATTCCTATCATACTTCCAAGATGCTGATTCAGAAATCAGACGCCTCCACGGAGAGGTTGAAAGGCTGACTACCAGCAATGCCGAGCTGACAGCCGATAATAATGATTTACATAGGGAGCGTGAGCTCTTGAAGACCTCCCTTGATGATTGCACCGAACGGCTAGAGAAAGCCAAAATGGTTGCTAAGAGGGCTGCCCAGGAGCAGCCCCCCCAAGAGCAGCGCGAGGGGCATGAAAGACCCCCAACAATGCGCCAAAGCTCAGAGCGGGAAGAGGCGTCCGAACCGGACACCGTAAATGATCTGGTCGAGGACCAGACACCCCGCCAAACTCCATCAACTCACTACTCGACTCCGTCGTTTAGCCAGGATGGAGCCGTCCTGCACTCATCCCGAGCCCCGGCCCGTAGCACACCTAGGTCAGTGCACTACAGTTTCCCTGATCCATCTTCAGATGAATCAGACCACGCATCTTGTGTGAAGCGGGAGCGATTCCAGAGTAGCTCAGACAGTGAGTACTCAGGAGAGCGAAAGAAGTCGCGTAAGGACGTGCACCAAGCCCTCCACCTACGGCAAATTGACCTACTTGCTCAAGATATCGAGCGATTCGATCCCGATAATAAAAGAACAAACGTAAATGATTATTTACGAGGAATTAACCAATGCCTGATGGACCTGCCGAATGCCACAACACGTGAAAAACTTAAACTAATCTGGAAGACCTCCAGTAGTAGCGTTCATGCCTTTTTAGAGACACTACCCCCAAACATTCGCGATAGTTATTCGAAACTTCGCAATAACATGAGGGAAGAATATGTGCCATACATGGACGAAACCTCCGCGACATTGTGTGCATTACAAATCAAACAAAAATGGTCTAAGGCGCCTCGTGAATATTACAGACGGCTACGTACTGCCTATTTCCAAGGTAGTAGCGCACCAGGGTTGGAAGAAGATAGAGGTTTCATATCTCTCTTCTTACATAACCTCCACCCAAGCATGTGGACCCATGTCACACTGACGTGTCGACGAGGTCGCTATTCGATGAGGGAAATTAGGCGACTAGCCCAAATGACCTGGGAGACCATCGTCAAAACCGCAAACGGAAACGATGATGACCCCAGAGTCCTTAGGCTCCAGGATGCAGATGGGCCCCTGTTAGCCTTAGAAGGAGGCAAAGCTCCAAAAGGGGGACCCCCCTGGAGAAATCCCGGTCCAAACCGCCCCTTGCCGAGCGGAAAAATCGACAAGGTAAGGCCAGGAGGGACCGAGGGCGAGTCCACAGTGACTATGGCAATCGCCCATCACATGAAAAGGGTCGTAGGGAACAAAACGGTTGGCAGCAAAACCGTCATCCCCGCTCTGACCAGAAACGGCAGAAGCGTTCCGACCGTAGCTCTAAACGTAAGGGTAGAGACGACCAACACAGTGACTCAGACCAACCTGGTGAGTTCCCCTCAGAGCTGGACTCTTTAAAGGCCCAGCTGGCTGAGATTAAAGAACTGTTACAGGAGAGGTCAGACCCCTCAACAGATAAAACGAAAGAGCCCAAGAAAAATGACAAAAAGCTATTCGCTGGCATGACTAGGCCAGGAACCACGGGTATATCTCATAAAAGGGGGAAAGAGATCCCTCTGAAACAGCAGGCGAGGGTCAGGATGTAGGGCCCCCCCCCCCCGGTGGCGAAGGCAAACACACAAGACGCACCTCTCATGTGCGCTAAAGTCTTCACCACCATTTCTCAGACACACGGCTCTCACAAGGCAACCCAATCCCAACCAAGCCCTGCAACATAAACTCAGTCAGCTTCACACAAAACAAAACCCCACAGTCATTGGATCCCACAAAATATGCACAAAACCATTGCGACAAGATTAGTGCAAACACCGATCAACTGAGCGCCACGCGAGATCAAATTTCCGATGAACTTTCGTTCATGTCTTTGTACACCGAGTCCGGTGTCAAAACACCCGACATCGCGATTCCCCCTAGTGGCCACAATTCTTTGAAAAACCTCCCTCTATCCATCGACTCAGACACCCATTTCACTGCTGGTGTAATGGCTGCGCTGTGGAACATGTTAGGCGTCGAGGCAAAATTTGATATCGCACACCACTCACAATTCTCTGGTCAGGCTGAACGAGCCATTCAAACCATTGTGAGCATGCTGCGAGAGTATGTCACAAACCATGGTAAAATTTGGGACGTGAAACTTCCCTTGGTGCTAAGGGCCATTCGGTCCACCCCTCATTGCGCCACTGAAGTCACACCCTTTGGGATGATGACTGGGCGAGAGTTGGTTCTTCCCCCACATCTCCTATACAAACCAGAGGCCATGAGCGTCGCGATTGCATACACCGCACATCAACATGTCACCGACCTACGACGCCACCTACAGTCAACCTTTACAGGTGCCCAAAAGAATCTCAGAGAAGTTCCTACCACCCTAGTCGAGACCTTTCAATCGTGGGAAAACCGTTCCCCGTCGCGTATCACATTAGGACATCTAGGCCTAATCAAACGCTTTCATATCGATTTACATGATAATTGAATCAAACCTTGTTGAACAGTCTTCACTCCAAAAGGGGGTGGACAACAGCTAGGCCCATCCTGTCCACCTAGCTTGTACGCATCACTCAACCATAAGCGTACACTAACATTCCCGGTCAGACTTCACCAACCCAATGAAGTAATAACCCTTCAGTATAACATGGTAGATAAAATACTAAAATCCGCTATTATTACTAGTGTGTATTCATTGCAAATACACCTGGCATATAGTCTTGGCAGTGCTATCCTCATTTTTGTGAATCCACAAGACTTAGAGATATGCACCCCCACTAAAGACATCCACTGGGTCTGCCCAGGCAACCCATACATAACACTATGCCAAGTTAGATAAGCTGGTCTGTGTCCCTGACAGCTTTAGCCGCAGTAGCGCACACTCTCTGGCCAGACCACCCACTGTGATTACCAAACACAGAAGATTTCTAGAAGATTAGGTTTGCCAACCCAAACACTAATACTTCTTTCCTTCCTTCATTTCTTCTCTTTTCTTGTTTTTTTATGCATAAGAAATTGAACACTACATGTTTCATGTTCAATGTTTAATTTTTTTTTTTTTGATGTGGTTTTGATCTAGTTAGTTAGATAGTGATTATATGCCCAAAATGCCCATAGTGATTACATGCCCAAAATGCCTCTGTCTCCAACTGTCTTACTGGAACTCACAAGTTTACACAGTCTTCACAGGACACCATGAACTGTGCAGAACAAGTCTACCTCAAGGACTATGGACACGGCGATGATACGATACGGTGCTCTCAGTGCTACGACTCCGTCATACCCCTGAGACCAAAAGGGGGAATGTAGGTATCATGCCGCCATTTTGTCTCTGGGGACTACAAGTCCCAGTCCTCTTCCGCGTGACCTACATCACACGTGGGCGGGATCATCTACGTCAGTCCGCCATGCGCGCATAAGTCCAGGCGGAAGCTCCGCCATTTTGTCTCTCTCGCGTCCGGATTCCAAGGAATCTAGATGCATAAAGAGATGCTCTCAAACCCGAAAACACCTCTTTCTTGCAAGATCCATCATTCAGCGTGATTTCTTACCCTTGACCAAGGTAAACTCTAGAGTCGCGCGATCTTTAAACTCAACCTGAGTTACAACCGGTTTATTCGTATTAGAAGTGACGTCACGACTGCAGCCCAGGCAGTTAAAAGTTAAGAAGCGATTGAATCCTTTTTAACTCAAAAGCTCTGTGCATCTTATTCTGATCAGAGACTTTTCCTCACGAACGCTGAAGTTCGGACCAAGAAACCTCTGCTTTCCACGGGAACCACCCAAGTGCTCCGCTGGACCAGAAAGTTCTCTACGCCTCCATCACGAGCGGCTCACGTGCTCCAACGGTGAGGCCCGAAACTACACCGGCGAATATTTCTTCATATCTTGCTAAAGGCAGGATTAAGTAAGATTTTGGCATTTGGGCATAATTAAGATAGTCTTAGGAATTTGCTTTTATTGAAATAGTGTGAATTTAAACCCAGGTTTATCTGTTACACTGTTAAACATGCAGCGTGTTGGATTGTTCTGTTTTTGTTTTAATCTCATTTGTTTTAATAGGCTGTGCATGCCTCTCTCTCTTATTCTTCTTACTAACATTTTAATTTCATTATTATACATCTTGATCTCATCAAGATTTCAGTGGATTCAGTATGGTTATGAGCTAGTGGGTTAGCTACAGCTTCCCTTTGTCTGCTTAGCAACACAAAGCTAATCAAGGCCTACCATGTGCTCAGCAGGCCATCAGGCCTGATAAACCACACCTCAGCTAGAAATCCACAAGCTAGCTTTTTGTTCAGGCCACGTAGCCACTCACAAACACACCCTAGTTAGCTATGGCTAATTCCTTTGTCTTTAGCAACACGTGCTCAGTAGGCCTCACCAGGCCTAACAAACACACTTTAGCTAGGCCATAGGGCCTTTCACAAACACACACTAGCAACACAAGGCTAATCTAGGCCTCCACCACATGGAGTTAGCTACATGAGGCTAAACACATGGTCAAGTCCTTCCCACACACAAGCACACATTAGCAACAGAGCTAATCCTTTGCTCTATTTAGATAACATTCCTTTGTTTTAGCTAGCAACAAGCTAGGCCATACACACACACACACACACACACACCATATCATATTTGTATATATTGATTATCCATTTCTATCTTTGTTATAATAAATCCATTTATTATCAAAGCTGTGTGTATTCATCTTCAAAGCCATGAGAACATTAGCAAAAAATAAGGACATCACAATCCTCCCAGCAGATAAAGGCAGAACAGTAGTTATCATGGACACTGATGAATATGAACACAAAATGATGGAATTACTCAGTGACAATGCCTTCGAGATATTAAGAAAAGACCCAACAGAAGACAAGAAAAAGAAACTTAAAGCATTACTCAAACCGCTACTCGATGAAAATAAAATAGATAAACAGGCATATAATCATTTAGTACCCACAGCCAATGTCATCCCCAGGATTTACGGTACACCAAAAATACACAAACCAGGAACACCATTACGCCCCATAGTAGACAGCATTGGTTCAGTGACATACAACTTATCAAAAGCACTTACCGAAATAATTAAACCATTACTAGGACTCACAGACCAACACTGCAAAAACTCAAAACAACTGGCAGAAGAACTAAAAAACATAAAAATGCAACAAGAAGAAGTTTTCATTTCACACGATGTCATATCTCTTTTCACCAGAACACCCACGGAAGCCACCATACAGGTAGAACAAGACAAATTAAAAACAGATAGGACGCTCAAGAAACGCACAAACCTCATTGTACAAGACATCACTCAACTCCTTCAATTCATCGCCACATCCACATACTTTCAGTTCAGGAACACAATTTACAGACAAAAGGAAGGTTTTGCCATGGGACACCCACTATCAGCCATCATGTGTGGCTTTTTCATGGAAGACCTGGAGCAGAAAGCACTCACTACAATACCAGCGGAATACAGACCAACACTCTGGAAACGTTATGTGGACGACATATTGGAAAAAGTAAAGAGGGGATACACTCAACAACTTACCGACCATCTCAATACTATAGACAATACCGGCAATATAAAATTCACACATGAAGAGGAAACGGAGCAGTCAATAGCATTTTTGGACTTAAAAATACATCACACAGAAGAGGGGGACATCAAAATAATAGTACACAGGAAACCCACACACACCGACCAATATTTAAACTGGACTTCCGAATACCCCATAATGCACAAAATATCTGTAGTTAGAACATTACATGAACGCGCAGCAATAATTACAGATGCACAGGACAAAGAACAGGAAGAACAACAACATATACAACACGCACTGAAGGCATGTCAATATCCACAATGGGCACTATCCAAAGGGGCGGAACAGGTCAAAAACAATAAAACATAGAAGAAAGAGAAAAAACAAACCAACAAACAAGAACACAGGGGAGTAGTGACATTACCATACATCAGAGGAATAACGGAACGCATTCAAAGAGCAATGAGGAAATACAACATTAACACACCTGTCAAACCACACACAACACTCTGTCAGATCCTGGTTCATCCCAAAGACAGAATACATCCGGACAACAGATGCAACACCATATATGAGAGTCCATGCCAATTATGCAATAAAACTTACATTGGGGAGACAGGAAGGAGTTTCAACACAAGAAAAAAATGAACATAAGAAAGAGTGCGAAAAGGAGACAGCTGCAAGACAAACCCGAACAATAAAAGAAAAGGCGCAACAGGAAAATTATAAGTCAGCCATAACAGATCATTGCAAAAGGGAAAATCATATTATGGACTGGGGGAATGCCAGAGTCATCCGCACAGAAGATAATAAACATCAGCGCTGGATCAGGGAGGCCATAGAGATCCGTAAGCGAAGTCCGAGGACCATCAACCAGGATGAGGGAGCATACATGCTCTCCCATACCTGGAGTGCCATCTTGCAGGGGACGAACTGACAGTAGAAGGCATGACCGACCTGTCAATCCAGACAGGAAGGCCACGCCTTCGGAAACATCAGCTGATAAAAGATGCGTCACCAATAACATCCGGTGACACTCTGAGGAAGACGACAGTCGTACGTCGAAACATGTCAGGTAAACAAACCTAAAAATTTAGATGTCTGATAAAAAAGAAAAAACTAACAAAATTCTGACATTGTGTTGAAGTTATCTGTCCGTGTCACTGGTGATTGCAGTTTTTCAATTATTTGCAACTGAGATATATTATGAGCAATATTATGTCGTATTTTATCAATTTTACCTTTAAAGAAGGATGCAAACTCATTGCATTTATTAACTGAGAGAAGTTCAGGTGCTAATTGTGGTGGGGGATTTGTTAGCTTCTCTACTGTTGAAAATAGCACACGGGCATTGTTCATATTCCTGTTGATGATGTTGGAGAAGAAAGACTGTCTTGCTTTACGAATTTCATAATTATATTTACAAAGCATCTCTTTATGGATTTGATAATGGATGTGAAGTTTAGTTTTGCGCCATTTTCTTTCAGTCTTTCTACATTCTCTCTTTAACAGTTTAACAGCTGGGTATTGCTTCCATGGTGCTTTCTGCTTATCATTGACTCTTTTGATTTTGAATGGAGCAATATAATCCATAATTTGGGTCATATTTAAATTAAAAATTTCCAGTAAATCATCTACAGAGTCTGACATTTTGGTTGAGATCTGAGAGAGAGCTTGCTCAAAGAGAACACATGTTGTCATTTATGACTCTCCTACCCATAGTCATTGAGCTGTTCTGAATGTGAGGAGACATAGAAACATCAGAGAAAACACAAAAATGATCAGATAAGGCCAGGTCAACAACAGTAATAGAAACAGTAAGACCCTTTGTGATGACGAGGTCAAGGGTATGACCGCGAGAGTGGGTCGGCCCCTGTACATGTTGTACTAGGTTGAAGTTGTCAATAAGTGCAAGTAGTTCATTGGCATAAGTGTTTTCAGGATTATCTACATGCAAGTTAAAATCCCCAGATATAATAAGACAGTCAAACTCTAAGCAAATGACTGACAACAGTTCACCAAACTCTTCCAGAAAAACTTTGGCTGAATGTCTTGGAGGCCTGTAAATAGTTAATAATAATATGTTAGGAGAGCATGTAACAAGTGCACATAAGTGTTCAAAGGATGTAAAATCACCAAGTGAGGATTGTTTACATTGAAAAGAGAATTTGAATATATTTGCGATCCCTCCACCTTTCCCCTGTCGGGTAACATTCATAAAATTAAAATTTGGGGGAGTTGCTTCAATAAGGGTGGTAGCACTATGTGCTTGATCCAGCCAAGTTTCAGTTAGAAGCAAAAAATCAAGATTATGTTTGCAGATAAGATCATTAATTAAAAATGACTTGTTTGAAAGTGATCTAACGTTCAGAAGAGCTAGCTTTACAGAAAGTCTAGAAGTAATATCCACTTGGGCACTCTGATGTTGTTTTGAAACAGGAAGGAGACTAGACTGGTTTACCCCCTGGGTTAAATATGCTCTATGTTTTCTATTTCTTATCAACACAGGAATAGAGAATGGCATAGGCATACTGGGTCCCAGCTTGTTTTCAAAACTACACCCAATGCAGGGACCCCCAGCACATCATACTAGACTTTCTTTATGTTCCATTTTGTTTGAGATTGAGAGGATTGGAGATGTCATGTATCTTTTAGATGGTGAAAAAGATTGGTAGCCAGCTGAAAGTCCTGGGCGAACACAGTTCAGTCTGTTGGTTGATTTTTGATGAACTGGGTACACAGCTTGTCGCAACAGATTTGGGCTGGAAAAAGAGAGCGTAGCCATTGGCAGCATTTTTTGCATACTATTAGGGAAATCCATGCAAGGGGGAGACGGAGATGGTACAATAAAATCAGAAGAGCGAGACTTTGGTGAGGCCTTTGTAAGTGTCTCCATGACTGTCTCTGTGGTGACTGTCTCACTGATTGTCTCTGTGATAGTTGTATGGGGTCGAGAAGTGGACGAAGCAACCTTGACATGGTTATCTTTAGTCAGGTCCTTAATCTGGATGGAATCGCATGATAAAATCGCATGCTCACATTCTCCGTGTGATTGTTGTTGTCCTTGGCAGTCTGCCCTAGATGGTTCTTGGCAGTCTGCTCCAGATGGCTGTGTGTCCTTGGTGAAGACTTGCATAGATGATTGTTTTGGCATTGCAGAGGTATTGTTTATGTTTGTAACTAGGTCAGTCTGTGACATCTTATCAACTGTTCTCTTCAATGTTGACTGAGAGAGAATTGCAAGTCTATAATGATCTGCTAAAACTTTGGTCCCAATCCAGCTGAGTTCAGTGCTGTTTGGCTTGAAGAATTCTCTGCGATTCCAGAAAAGGTTAAACTTGTCTATAAAGTTCATACCAGATGAAAAACAAGTTTTTCCAAGCCAGGTGTTAAGACTGAAAAGTCGACTAAATGCATAGCTTCCCCTTGCAGGGCATGGGCCACTGATAAAAGATTGTATTCTGGTCTTATAGAGATGAGAAGTTTTTTGAAGTCCTCTTGGACAAACAGCTGTTCTCTGAAAACATCATTTGCTCCCACATGCACAACAATACGTTTGATAGTTTTATGCTCGGACATGAGTTTCAAAATGCTGTCTTTGGTGTCAGAGATGGATGCATTTGGAAGGCAGCAAATAATCATTCCATGTCCTTTTAAATGTCTTACAGTGGAATCACCAAGAACAAGGGTTGTGGGATCAGGTGGTGTTATGAGCTGCTTTTTGCCTTTTCCCACAGCTCTTCGGTTGTGATGCAATTTCTTTTTACGATGTGTTTGTCCACCTGAAAATTCTGCTTCCACATCCCTGAGGCATTCAAATTTGTTCTGAAGCCTTATGGGCTGTGGATTTTCCATAGGATTGTAAATCCTATTGTAATTTGTAGACCTAGCTCTATTTCTGATAGCATGGCTGTGGAGCATGGGTTGCATAGTATCAGAACAAGCTGGTGTTGAGGTAATAACTCTTCTGTTTTTATTTTCATCTGTACTCACATTTTGCCCTGTTAGATCGATGAATTCATCCACTCGATCTGCAATGTCATCGGCTTGTCGGGGTACATACTCTGCATTCTCAGCCACTGTTTCTGTACTCCTTTCCTGAGATATTGCTCTTAATTTGTCAGTCTTTGGCAGAGCATCAATCTTTGATTCCAGGATAGAAATCCTCTGTTCTAGTTCTGTGCATTTTCTGCAGGATCTCCTGGATTTTTTGCCCCCTGGCATTTTGTTTTAAAAGCTAACTTATTTTATCTCATCTCATTTCATTATCTCTAGCCGCTTTATCCTTCTACAGGGTCGCAGGCAAGCTGGAGCCTATCCCAGCTGACTACGGGCGAAAGGCGGGGTACACCCTGGACAAGTCGCCAGGTCATCACAGGGCTGACACATAGACACAGACAACCATTCACACTCACACCTATGGTCAATTTAGAGTCACCAGTTAACCTAACCTGCATGTCTTTGGACTGTGGGGGAAACCGGAGCACCCGGAGGAAACCCACGCGGACACGGGGAGAACATGCAAACTCCACACAGAAAGGCCCTCGCCGGCCCCGGGGCTCGAACCCAGGACCTTCTTGCTGTGAGGCGACAGCACTAACCACTACACCACCGTGCCGCCTAACTTATTTTATAAAGATGAAAAATAAAATGAAAAAATAGTGGAAATTAAATTAAAATTAAAAGCTTATAAAGATGAAAAATAAAATGAAAAAGTAGTGGAAATTAAATGAGAAAGTAAAATAAAGATCAAGCAGGAGCAAAGCAAAGAAGCGTCCTACTCGCTTGAGTAGAAGGAGCAAAAAGCAAAACTCTTGTACGCTTTCAGATCAATACCTGTGTATGGCGATGGGTTTTTAACGACATAGGTATACAGATCATGTGGGCCGAAGTCAGGTAAAGACGAGGGCTTCGTGTACTTCCGTACGTCAGTGAACAATCCTGGTGGAAGCAGGTAAACGTCGTTCTCTAAGCCTGCTAACCTCAATTTTTGCAAATACCTCTCCCTCTGCTCACCCTGTAAATGCCCTACGTCGCTGGATAGTGAAGGTGTTTTCTGCATCTCGCTCCTTTTTCTTTTATGTTTTTCATTTGTCGCCTTCCTCGCATTCAAACTGATTCGAGCCGTGACGTCCAAAATGGCAGCATCACATGACTTGGTCACGTGGGTGAAAAACCTCAATACCTAACTATTTGGACATCACCAGCCCACTGACTGATCTGACTATAAAGGGGGCACCAGATCCGGTCCAGTGGACAGAGCAATGCCAGCGGGCTTTTTCTGAGGTAAAGGCTGCACTGTGTGGGGGGCCACTTTTACACTCCCCTGACTTTTCTCTCCCATTTATGTTACAGACAAATGCGTCGGACAGAGGGCTGGGGGCTGTTTTGTCCCAGGAGGTGGAGGGGGAGGACCGCCCAGTGTTGTACATCAGTAGGAAGCTGTCGGTGCATGAGGGGCGCTACAGCACCATTGAAAAGGAGTGCCTAGCGATCAAGTGGGTGGTCCTCGCCCTCCGTTACTACCTGCTGGGACGCCCTTTCACCCTCTGTTTGGACCACGCGCCCCTCCAGTGGCTCCACCGCATGAAGGATGCCAACGTGCGGATCACCCATTGATATCTGGCACTCCAACCCTTCAACTTCAAGGTGATCCACAGGCCGGGGGCGCAGATGGCCGTGGCGGACTTTCTCTCCCGTCAAGGGGGGGGGGGAGTTGGCTGCAGGCCGGATGGCCGCCCGCCCTGAGTTGGGTGGTGGGGGTATGTGGCAGCGGGGGCGTGGCCAAGCATTGGTCTGTGACCGGAGGGCGGAGTCAGGGAAGGTAAGTGGCAGAATCACTGCACCTGAGGTTGATTAATGTGTTTGGGTGTCTTTCCCAGTGACTGCGCCCTATTTAAGGAAGAGAGCGAGAGCAGAGCGGGCTCTCTCCCCAACCAGATGATGGGAGTGTGTGTGTGTGTATATGTGTATAGTTAAAGCTGAAAAGCTAAAATAAACGGGTTTTGTGAACTCAGTTCTGGCCTGCCGTCCTTCTGTGCTCCACCCACCCATCCAAACTGCTACAGGCTGATTGGACACAAATCCCCATAACTACATTACAAAATCTAGTGGAAAGTCTTCCAAAAAGAGTGGAGACTATCAGGGGCGTCTGTAGATTGAGTAAAGATCCAGGGCTGTAGCCCAGACATTGGAGTCCCTTTTTAACGGGGGTCCGGGGGTTTCTCCCCCGGGAAATTTTTGGAAAAAAGGGGGTATTAAAATGCAATTTTAACGCACTTCACGAAAGGCGACTAGACAATGAAGACTTCAGGTTTGGCCACTAGGGGGCCACATCTCGAAGTTCATGAGCAGAGCCGCCTCTGTTCACGAGTAGGCCACTGCTTCCAATGAGTAGCCTCGAGCCAATCAGAGGTCATCACCAAATGAAGAGCTCGCCTCCTAACATAACCCAGAAAGACGAAGAAGGAACCAGCTGTGCTCTCGACCTTCATGCTGTAATTGGACGCTTGTAACCTTGCTATGCCATGGTGAGTTTACCTTTGACATTTGGTTGTTTGGATGAGAAGTTACTTTGTTCCACAACATGTTCATCTGAATTATTTCTTTGTCTAATCTAACCACCTTCATTTCCCATTTTAGAAGTTGACATTTGGCTGACAGAAGAACTTTATCATATGACATTTGGCTGACATCAGAGGCAGAGAAGCATTGACTGGTAACTATTTCACTCAAAACAATTTGCACATCTAGGCCTAGCTGTGTAAAACATTGGGTTGACAATGTTGCAAGGTGACTAGGAGGTCTGAAGTAAATTGGGCTGAACTGCAGTACACTAGTATGTAAATTATTAAGTGTGGACACCCCCTAGAGATCTCATCATAAATGGCTGTACGTTTGTTAAGAAAACCCACAGTAACATTTGTTCCCACAGTTGTTGGCACTAAACAACAGTCTATGTGACCAATGGGGGCCTTCTCCATTTCAAAATTTGTGAATTTATATCTGTATTATATTCAAGTTGTCTGTCTGGCTCATCCCTGCATGTTGTTCTGTGTTTTTATTTCTCTCAGGTTTGTTTTTGGAAGTATGAAGATCTGGATGGTGATAACTGCTGCTAGAGGTTTACTGCCCTTGTAGGTGACTGATGGAAAAGATGAGATCAAGCTTTACAGTCTGGATAGTGCTGTTACTTTAACTATTTTACACCATTTGTGCCATTTCAACTGTGTCATGGCTATGCTATCCAGTAAGAAGTTGGTGATCACTGATCACAGAGGCACTGATCTTGGTTTTATAATGTATAATCCAATCAATAAACTTAAACCAGTCTGTCCCATCTTGCCATTATCCCTAGTGGGCAATTATTTCAGCTCATGGTCACATTGGGTTTAAATGTATCGCAAGCAACTTGCCCGGGTCAATAACAAGTAATTAATTATGCTGACATGTTTTTCTATTTCGTTCTTGTACACTAATAAAATTTACATGTATGAGGATAAATACAGTAGCCTTTGTACTTGGTTAATCTCACACCCACAACACCTTTCTCTTGGGTAGTCAGCTGAAATGGGAAAGGTGTAGTGTATATATATATATTGCTGTTTGGACATGATGCTGTTGTATGGTTTGGTTGTATGATCTCCAGCTGTATTCATACATTATGTATCATAATGTACATTTGATTACACATAGGTTCTATCTTTTGTCACTAGGTCGTTATTTTACTATTATAGGTTTATATATATCAAATCATATATAAAATCAACAAAGTAGGTTTTTGTTACACTACATTTGTGTTTTACTTTGTGTTAAACTTCCACATAAAACTTAAATTATATATTCTTATGTGGGAATGATTACTTCAAGATTATCCCCCGATGAACCTCAAGGGGGCGGCAACACACAGACTACCGATACGGCTGTGGAGACTACTACAAAGCCGGGTTTGGACAGTACACACAGCCTGGCTAAGCACTGGGCTACGCTACTCCTGCCAATGCCCTTCTGTCTGGAGGGTGGCACGAAGTCAAAGTAGGATAAAATGCTCTGCTAATGTTCATAACGTGCGGATATTGGACGAGCCTATGTCACTATGCCACAGTTTTGAAAGTAACAATTTAGAAACTTTATTTAGCTCTGAGTTATGTTGACGTAGTACATCCCTTCACTTCATTTATTCGTGTTAGTGAAGTCCAGGTTGAATGCTGCATCAAGGCTAGCACCTTTTGTAGCTTGGCTAGCGTTCACCGACAGAAAAGTCTCTGGTAGACTAGTAGTAAAGTTAAGCACCAAAACACGGGCGTAAACCATTCATCTGTCAGCATCCGCTGTCTATTCTTTGGGAAATGATTGGTGGTGAGGAATATAGCTCCAAGACATAAGTAATATATTTTCTTGCAATTCAAGTAGCTATGTCCTCTAAAAAGTGAGGTGATATAGCTAATTGACAAGCCAGTCTACTGAATGAACAAAAGCTATTCATTTTTTCACTGAGTGCTTTTCACGAACCTGGGTTGATTGAAACGCTCTCAGGAGATGTAACGCTCTCAATCTCCACTTGTCTCTCTGCCCGATTTCCCCTGAAAAAATTCCTGATGTCCATCTTACTTTCAATGTCACCCTCACACAAAATGGCAAACCAATGTGGCATAAAACCCCTTCTGCATGATGGGAAAATGTTTATTTGTTACATATTGTATACAGTTCGCGACAAAATGAACCAACATGTCCATATATGGGCACGTCAGAATCGTGCGGTCTGCGCTAGTTACAAAGTTGCATGATGACAGTAGCAGCGGGACCACGTGAGAGTTGATCTCTGGTACCACTGCTCAAAGTGTCGTCCACGGAGCTGTCTTCTTCTTATTATTATTATTACACATATTTTAATTATGATGGTCCAGAGAGATTCGGGGCTTCAGCCGAGAATGCCCAGGTCTCCCGACGCCCCTGGATAAGAGTATGATCAGTTGTCCACAAACCTTTGCTGATGTAGTGTAGTTCTGTGTGCGTTGTCCAAAACAGTGCAATTGTACTCACATTTACTGCCCACAAGCTTCTCTTTGTTATTGTAATGCTGACACTAAACACCACTCCCTGTGTGCATCATATAGATGATGGATTAAAAGTTGAGAGAAAAGACGACATAGTGTCTTAAAAAGGTATTTGGACACTAAATGTCACCTGAAAAGTTTAGGTGCACATTGTGAAAATATGATGTACGTTATTTTCATCCTCATCAACCCAGTGAGCCCTCATGCCCTGTGGATGAGGGCATTGTCAAAAAGATATTCCATATATGTAGACATACATTTGAATATGTCTTGATGCTATAGCCTTCATTCATTCATTCATTCATTCATTCATTTAATTAATTAATTAATTAATTAATTAATTAATTAATTAATTAATTAATTATAATATAACTGGATATCAGTTATGCAGGTGACAGATGAACATAAAAGCTGAAAGAGAGTTTATTCAGGCAAACTGGTAGACAAATCCAAAATGTGAGCCAGAAACCAGAATCAATCAGGCAAGGCACAAACAGCAATATCAAAAGGCAAATTCCAGAACAAAATCAAAGCAGACCAGTAATAGACAACTTGGTAAAGTCAGACACAAGGAGCCAAGCAGATACTTCACAAAGAAGTGTGAGTACTGAACTCCTTAAATACTGTGGCTGTGTGACTGAGCCATGATTGAGCTCAAGTGTGTGTAGAACTCTGGAGATTGTGAGCAGTGAGGTGCAGGATGGTTGTTGTAGTCCATGGCAGCCATATTTGAAGGCCACTGTGAATTCTGGGAAGTGGAGTCTTGACTGCAAGTAGATACAGACGTCTCATCTCATTATCTGTAGCTGCTTTATCCTGTTCTACAGGGTCACAGGCAAGCTGGAGCCTATCCCAGCTGACTATGGGCGAAAGGCGGGGTACACCCTGGACAAGTTGCCAGGTCATCACAGGGCCGACACATAGACACAGACAACCATTCACACTCACATTCATACCAACGGTCAATTTAGAGTCACCAGTTAACCTAACCTGCATGTCTTTGGACTGTGGGGGAAACCGGAGCATCCAGAGGAAACCCACACGGACACAGGGAGAACATGCAAACTCCATACAGAAAGGCCCTCGCCGGCCACGGGGCTCGAACCTGGACTTTCTTGCTGTGAGGCGACAGCACTAACCACTACACCACTGTGCCACCTGGAAAAATTATGTATGGGTCACTTTTTGATGCTCCCAGAACTACAGCAATAAAAAGGTTTTTTGAAGTAACTGGTCAAAATTCAATTCCAAACTGTTTTGCACAGGTCAAACAATTGTAACACTAAGTTAATAGTTACTCAATGCTACATGTTAGCCCATGAAATGAAAAAGTTGGAGATGCTGACAAAGGGAAAACAGTCTTCTTATAGCACATATCAAGACGCACAAATAACTGTTAAATATAGCAAAAGAAGAAAAGTCAGTTAATTTTGTAGAAATTTGTATGAATGCAAAGACGGATCTGCTCAGGATTATTATGTTAGGTGTTAAAGTCCAACAACATTGAGATTAATTTAAATCTAAAAGAACACAAACGAATCTTTCACAGATTATCAAATGCATCTGAAGTATTTCATAGACCAATAGCAGCATGTTAAACAGCCTCGAAAGTTAAGATTATAATTGTTTCTTAGAAGCATGGTATTGCCAGATGAATTCAATTCAAGCCTTTTTTACTTGGATTCCTATTCATAAACTGTGGAAGAAACAAAACTGGGCCTCCATTACCACACTGAAAAATAGAAAACAAAACAGACAGAGTGTGTAAAATTTCACACCCAGTCTTAATTTTTTAGGAAGCCATGTTTTTAATTAAAAAAGAAAATCTGAATATGTTTCTTTATAACCTGACCACTCATACCATAGATAACTGGATTGAGCAGAGGAGGAAATATCATAAAATATAAAGACATGAAAGTCCGGAATTCATATGGCAAATACCTTGAATTTAGCCGACTTTGTATCACTTCAAAAACTATTCCAACAAAATAATTCAAAACAGCAAGAAGATGAGGTGTACATGTTTGGATGGCTTTAGTTTGACATTCCTTGGATGAATAAATGCAAACACGTAAAATCTGTACATAAGAGAATAAAATCATTATGACCTGTGGCATTAAGTAAACAGTTATTAGACTAAGTCCAATTATGCTATGGATAGTGATGTCTGTGCAAGATAGTCTCATGAGGTCAAAATTAAGACAGTGTGTCTTATCTATAATTTGTCTACAAAAGGTTAAGCGTATTGTGAATGACTCATATATCAGAAAAGTAGCTAATGGATAAGCCCATGTAAAAAATATAAATCCCTGAAGCTTTTTTGTTGACATTAAATCATGATAGTGTAGTGGGTAACAAATTGCAACATAACGGTCATAGCTCATAAAGGCCAATATAGTTAGCTCAATAATATTGTAAGTATGTAAACAGAAGATTTGTATGAGACAATTTGTTAAAGATATTTTGTGCCCTTCAGTAGAGAGATTAAATAACAGATGAGGAATCAAACTTGTGCTACCATAGATGCCATTACATGAGAGAATGCAAACAAAGATATACACTGGATTATGCAATGTTCTTTCAAAACAGATAATGGCAATCAGAAGTGAGTTCAGTATCACAATTGCAGCATAGAGTAGGAGAAAAATAAAAAAGAACAAATGCTTCTGCTGGTCCATGACAATGTAGCCATCCAGAATGAATGTGGTAACACTTGATCTATTTTCCATTGTGTTTTCAGCTTTGCTACAGAAGGAAGAGAAATAAATATTCATTATAATGCACGACTTTAAAAAATAATGTACACCATCTGTGTGAATATTTTAACATCTGAATCATGATACTCTTCGGATATATAATGATATTGTATAATATAGATCTACATGCCTTAGTACCTCAGGAAAGAACAAGTTTGAGTAACATTTTAGTTCTTCCATCATGACACCACAAAGTAAATTTTTTGTTGATGAATTGCTGCTCTGAACTTTGTGGTCATAATTATGCACAATAGTATCTTGGTAGATTTTATAGATAATTGGAGAACAATAAGCCACCAGATATTTTAAAAGTCATTGAATCAAAAGTACTGCCATTTAAATACATTCTTCTCTAATTACTAACATGCCTAATACTGTATTTATTTCAGAAAATTGTAACTGAAAGGTGTATGTAAAACAATTCTATTATGACATTATTAAATATCCATCAAAATTCAGTTCAGCCGTATTCTATATCTATTGTTATTTTAATTTTTAATCCACGATAATGAAAAGATATAGCTTTTACTCCAAGCAGTTGTCTGATCTTTTTGGAGACATCCGGAGATGAAGGTTATTCTTATTGAATGAATTGCTCATCTGTCAAGCTGTGTTTTATGGCTTAGAAAAATGGGATGGTCTACAATATCACCATCTCTTGTGGCCCAAGTCTCTTGACTTTTATGTCTTGTCCTATAAAATGTAACTATATTACAGCATTATCTGTAGGGGTCAATAGCAGGGCCGGACCAAAACAAAATAATCTGGCTGGGAGTCTTACACCCACAAGTAATTTTGAGACCACTGACCACCTACTGTAATGTACACCCACCAACCAATTTATTAGGAACCGCTTGACATCTGCTCATTCATGTAAATATCTAATTATTTGTCAGCAATGAATGTGCTGTGAATAAAAATAAGTGCAACAAATTAAATCATGCAGACACAGTTCAAGAGCTTCAGTTATTATTCACACCAAACACTAGAATAAGGGGGAAAAATGTTCTCACTGACTAGACTAGCTGCTTTGAGTATTTCAGAAACTGTGGCTCGAGTTTACACAAAATGGTGTGAAAAAAGCCCACTCAGTTGTTAAAGCACAACCCAATGAGTTCTTACAGGCTATGTCCATATCAGTGGCAGATTTATGTATGTGTGTTTTGAGCAGCATCTTGTTGGGTGGCATGAGCTGCCAGCGGGAAAAAAAAATCAGAATTTTGAGATGGGTTTTCTATTACTCACTTGCATGCCATGTCAATGATATCATGTCACGTTGTGGGTCAGTTAACTTGTCGGAGTGGGTGCCTGATTCCTGTCTGTGTGCTCAACACCAGACAATATCCTGGTCTCAAACATGGAGATGGGGCGGGGGTAGGTTGACCTATGACCATAGGTCTCCCCACTGGAAGCCCAAGGTAGGGGCAGTGGGGGAATCTATTGAAAAGCACACCTCTATCTTTGTACAGTATTAAAGCAGAGTAAAATCAGTCATACTATGAAATGCTACCAAATAAACCATAATGCTTCATAATTCTGTTACTATATATAGTTTCACAGACATATTGTTCCATAATTTTTTCTGGTTTATGTGAAATCATTAAGGATGATATAAAACCTCATCTGGCACACAAGGCAAATCATTTTAAAACAAATTAATCTGGACGTAGCCAAAGAAAGAGATCAGAGGAGGGCAACCAGACCAGTTCAAGAGGACAGGAAAAATACAGTAAACCACTGTTTACAACCACAATGAGCAGAAAAGCATCACACAATGCAGTTTTAGCCACTTTCAGAATGGGGTTCCTAATAATTTTGCTTGTGTATCTCAGATATGCTGGTGTATCTCAGAGAAAAAGCATAAGATAAGCTTTCAGTGCCATATGCTGATATCACATAGGAGAGCTAAAATTTAATCTCTCTATCAATAGCTTGACAATTTAACTATTCAGTTTGACCAATACATTATGCCCAGAGGTCTCATTGATGGTTATGATGTTGATGATGAAGAATATATTATTATTATTATTATTATTAATAATAATAATAATAATAATAATACTTCATACCCCCACACACACACACTCATACAAATGAACCATTGGTTGCTTTGTTAACAGTTTTAATAGTACAAAAATACAATTATTTATCAATCAGACTGATGCTGATTTTCTTAATACACTATATAGCCAAAAGTATGTGAACACATTACCATCATACTGATATTTGGGCATTCCCAAAGTGTTGCCACAAAGATGGAAGCACACAATTTTCTCGAATGTCTCTGTATGCTGTAGCAGTAAGATTTATCTTCCCTGGAAATAAAAGGCCTTGCTCCAACGTATTTCAGGATGACAACACCCCTATGCACAAAACAAGATCCATAGAGACATGGTTTGCCAAGGTTGGTGTATAATAACATGAGTGGCCTTTACAGATCCCTGACATCAACCACACTGACCACATTTGGGATGACCTGGAATTCCAGCTGCATGCCATGCCTTCTCATCCAACATCAGAACGTTCCCTCAGTAATGCTTTTGTGGCTGAATGGGCAAAAATCCCTAAAACTCCACAACAAAATCTAATGGAAAGTCTTCCGAAAAGAGTGGAAGTTGTTACAGCATAAAAGTTCATATTAATGCCCATTGTTTTGGAATGGGATGCTCAAGGACAGAAAAGAGCATGATGATGATGGGCAGGTGTCCACAAACCTTTGACCATGTAGTGTAGTTCTGTGTGGGTTGTCAAAAACGCAAGCAGTGCAACTGTACTAACATTTGCGTCTCACAACTTTCTATTTCTTTTTGTAATGTTGACACTAAAGACAACTCCCTGCATGCACATAGGTATAGACAGATGACTGATTAAAAGTTGAGACAAAAGACACCATAGTGTCTTAAAAAGGTTTTTAGGTACTAAAACTCATCTGAAAAGCTTAAGTGCACATTGCGAAAGCAAAAAAATATGATGTACATCATTTTCATCATCAGCCCATTCAGTGAGCCCTCATGCCCTGTGGATGAAGGCATTTTCAAAAAGATATTCCATATTTGTAGATATACATTTGAGTATATCATGATGCTATAATATATTCAAACTACCTTTGTTTGTTTGTTTGTTTGTTTGTTTGTTTGTTTGTTTTTAAGAGCTTATACATAATTTTAATATAACTGGAAAAATTATGTATGGGCCACTGTTTGATGATCCCAGAAGGAGAGCAATAAAAAGCTTTTTGAAGTAACTGGTAAAAATTTAAATTACAAACTATTTTGCTCTACAGGTCACAGGATTGTAACACTGAGTTAATAGTTACTCAGTGTTATATGTAAGCCCATAAAATAAAAAAGTGGTAGATGCTGATAAAATGAAAAGTCTTCTTATTCCATATATCAAGACACAAAAAACAGTTAAATCTATCAAAAGAAGAAAAAACGTCAGTTAATTTTGCATAAATTTGTATGACGAACAAAACAGATGTACTGAAGATTAAATTGTGTTAAAGTTTAACAATATTTCATTTAAATCTGAAAAAATTCAATAAAACCAAAATATTTAGCAGAGTAAATACATCTGAAGTATTTCACAGATCAATAGCAGCATGTTAAATGGCCTGGAAGATTAAAATTATAAGCGTCTCTTTGAAGCATTAGAAACATGGTATTGCCAAATTAATTCAATTCAAAACTTTTTTTTTTTTTTTTTACTAGAATTCCTGTTCATAAACTGTGGAAGAAACAAAATTGGGCCTCAGTGACCACACTGAAATATACGGTAAAAGACAAAACAGAGTGTGTGAAATTTCACACCCAGTCTTAATTTTTTAGGAAGTCATGTTTTTAATAAAAAAAAAATTCTGAATATGTTTCTTTATAACCTGACCACTCATACCATAGATAACTGGATTGAGCAGAGGAGGAAATATCATAAAATATAAAGACATGAAAGTCCGGAATTCATATGGCAAATACCTTGAATTTAGCCGACTTTGTATCACTTCAAAAACCATTCCAACAAAATAATTCAAAACAGCAAGAAGATGAGGTGTACATGTTTGGATGGCTTTAGTTTGACATTCCTTGGATGAATTAATGCAAACACGAAGAATATGTACATAAGTGAAAAATATTGTTATAATCTGAGGAATCGTGTAAACAACTGTTAGACCAAGTCCAATTATGCTATGGATAGTGATGTCTGTGCAAGATAGTCTCATGAGTTCAAAATTTACACAATATGTCTTATCTATAATTTGTCTACAAAAGGTTAAGCGCATTGTGAATGATTCATATACCAGAAAAGCAGTGAATGGATAAGTCCAAACAAAAACGATAAAAACCTGAAGCTTTTTTGTTGACATCATATCATGATAGTGTAGTGGGTAACAAATTGCAACATAACGGTCATAGCTCATAAAGGCCAATATAGTTAGCTCAGTCATATTATAAGTATGTAAACAGAAGATCTGTACAAGACAATTTGTTAAAGATATTTTATGCCCCTCAGTAGAGAGATGAAATAACAGATGAGGAATCAAACTTGTGCTACCATAGATGCCATTACATGACAGATTGCACACAAAGATATACATTGGATTATATAGTGTTCTTTCAAAACAGATAATGGCAATCAGAAGTGAGTTCAGTATCACAATTGCAGCATAGAGTAGGAGAAAAATAAAAAAGAACAAATGCTTCTGCTGGTCCATGACAGCGTAGCCATCCAGAATGAATGTGGTAACACTTGATCTATTTTCCATTGCACTTTACAGCTTCGCTACAGAAGGAAGAGAAATAAATATTAGTTATAATACAGCTCTTTAAACAATAATGTACATCATCTGTGTGAATATTTAAACAAATAAAGCATGATGATATTCTTAGGATGTATAATATCGATCTGCATGCCTGAGTACCTCAGGAAAGAACAAATCTGTATAACATTTTAGTTCTTACAAGACACCACAAAAGAAATTTTTAGTTGATGAACTGTTACTCTGAACTTTGTGGTCATAATTACGGCTAACAGTATCTTGGTAAATTTTATAGAGAAGTGGAAAAACAATAAGTCCCCAGACCTTTTACAAGTTACTGAATTAAAGGTACTGCCATTTAAATAGATTCTTTTCTACTTACTAACATGTCTAATATTTGTTTTAGAAACTCACAACTGAAAGTTGTGTATGTGACACAATTATTATGCCATTATTAAATATCCATTTACATTCAGTTCAACTGCATTATATATCTGTTATTATTTCAATTTCCAGTTCATGATAATGAAAAGATTATAGCCTTTACTCCATGCAGTTGTCTGATCTTTTTGGAGAAGTCCGGAGATAAAGGTTACTCTTATGATATGACTTGCTTATCTGTCAAGCTGTATTTAATGGCTCAGGAAAATGGGATGGTCTACAATATCACCATCTCTTGTGGCCTAAGTCTCTTGGCTTTTATGTCATGTCCTAGAAAATGTAACTCTGAAAGCATCATCTGTAGGGGTCAGCAGTAGGACCAGACTGAGAGAAAATATTCAGGACAGGAGTCTTACACCCACAAGGGCCGCCCCATGCACCCATAAGTAATTTTGAGAGCACTGACTACCTACTATAACATACACCCACCGACCAATTTATTAGGAACCCCAATACATCTGCTCATTCATGTAAATATCTAATGATTAGTCAGCAGTACAATAAAGAATATAATGCAGACACAGTTCAAGAGCTTCAGTTAATATTCATGTCAAAAACCAGAAGGGGGAAAAAAATGATCTGTGACTATGACTATGGCATGATTGTTGTTGCTAGATGAGTTGGTTTGAGTATTTCAGAAACTGTTTCTTGAGTTTACACAAAATAGTGTGGAACCCCCCACACTCTGTTCATTGTAAAAGCACAACCCAATGAGTTCTTAAAGGCTACATCCACATTGGTGATGGATTTAAGAATGTGCATCATAGGGAGCATCTTGTTGGGGGTGGCATGGGCCGCCTGCAAAAAAAAAAGAATTGCATTTTAAATATAATATTAAATGAGAATTGCTCATTTGCATGTCACATCAATGATGTGATGTTACCGTGTATGTCAATTAACTTTTCGGAGCAGGCGTCCTGATTCTAGTTTGGGAGCGAGGCAGCTAAACAACTTCTTGGTCTCCCACATGTGGAAGGGGGCAGGTGTAGGTCTCCTCACTAGAAGCCTGAAGTAGGGGAAGTGGCCTCATCTCATCTCATCTCATTATCTCTAGCCACTTTATCCTGTTCTACAGGGTCGCAGACAAGCTGGAGCCTATCCCAGCTGACTACGGGCGAAAGGCGGGGTACACCCTGGACAAGTCGCCAGGTCATCACAGGGCTGACACATAGACACAGACAACCATTCACACTCACATTCACACCTACGGTCAATTTAGAGTCATCAGTTAACCTAACCTGCATGTCTTTGGACTGTGGGGGAAACCGGAGCACCCAGAGGAAACCCACGCGGACACGGGGAGAACATGCAAACTCCACACAGAAAGGCTCTCGTCGGCCATGGGGCTCGAACCCGGACCTTCTTGCTGTGAGGCGACAACGCTAACCACTACACCGGAAGTGGCGTCATATGTGAGAGAATTTTGTATCAAAGTTTGATTTAGAGCTCAGAAGGTGTTGGGACTCCTGTCAAGTTTCTGTCTCTGTGAGCACCAAAACATGTGAAGATCTCTGTCTCTAGCCACAGTTATCTCACACACACAGTTTTAGCTTACGACAATTATTTTTCTGAGTGCATGGTCAAATTGTTGTATTATTTAGCATGAATTAGTGATGCAGTGCCTAGTTTATGATTGATATATTTGGGAGGTATTTTAACATCAAGCTCCTTTAAGCTAAGCCTGATTGTGGCGGCACAAAGCATGATATAAAAAGGGTTAGATAAGGCAGTATAAAATTAAGATTGCCAGACTACGACACCCTGGGAATTTTGCCCAGGGAAATAGTTTAAATTATAAAAAACCCAAAACCATAGCAAAAGGGGGAGGCACTCAGGTCCGTCAGCAAAGAGGCAGAGACAGAGTTCCAATACAAAAGATACTTTTTATTAATTACATAATACTTAAAAAAAGTAAAATCTCTCTCTCAAGGAAGAGGACCAATCAGGGCTGAGACTTACGGCGAGGGGTTATCCAAAGGAAAGGGGAGCCCAGGAACACCACACATAAGACTAAAAATGAAGCTAAATCAATTCAAGTGCAAAACACAAAAAAGGGACACCACCACCAGGACACCAATCCACCAAAGACTCAGCACCTGAATGGGGGGGAGATGAGAGGCAGAGGTTAAAAATCAGGAAAAATAAAACTAATAACACAAAAGAAATAAAAAAAGGAACTAACAATAAAATACTAACAAATCAAATAATTAATCCAAATGTACAAAATCAAATGAAATACAAAATCAATAACTTGAACACAAATTAAGTAATGCCAATTATAACAGGAAATAAGGAATACACAATCAACAAAACAAATACACACAAATAGAGACAAAAAATTAACCACGCTGCCCCACACACACAAACACCATTTAAATGGGGCTGCCCTAATCACAAAACGGGAAAGGGAAATGGCATTGCTAAGCTACAACAAGCACCAACAGCAACGCTGAACAAGTGAAGCTGCGCAAATAGCGCAGGGCGAAACAGACATGAAACAAAGGTGAAGCACATGCGAAGCAAAGCAGCACAGGGCAAAGCAAAGCAAATCAGTGGGTTCTTGGGCTAGCCGGCACAGTGCCGCTGCTAGGCAATCCTTATTCGATCAGGCCATTCCAAACAATGCAGCATAAAGCGGAGAAAATCGACGCTATGTGAGCATCACCAGCAGCAAAACAATGAGTGTACAGGAGCAGTGAGCAGCATGCAGCCAGCAGCAACACCCAAGCGAGCCTCTATACCACAGGAACGTGGATGCGGAAGTGGATGACGTCAGGATGTGACATGCTCAGCTTCTGGCCAGTCAAAGACAGGTGCTCTCAGCCCGCCTTTATATGGCAATTTGTGGCAGTGATTGGCTGAAATCAGCACCCAGCTGAAAGTCACTACAGCCAATCACCGCATACTGCCACAATCTGCCCCCAACAATTGAATCGTCGTCCCGACGATGAAACAACCAAGAACCCAACCATTAATTCCAAGGCCTAAACAGTGCAACAACTGCACAGGGTCAGGAAGATTAACAGCTCCTCGTTCAGCCCGCCCTGCAGGCTGTGGGAGGTGATGAACGTTGGAGTGATGACCTGCCATTGACCTAGTGGTCAGACGAACAGCAGCTTCCTCCAAAACAGGGAGAGAAAAATTACCTACCACCGGATCCACAACCGAAGGTGGCACAACGGAGACGGAGTCAGGTGGTGGAACCAGCTGCCGAGGAGTGGGTTGAGCCACTATTCAGCCTGAACAGAAACAGGCAATGGGTTCTCAGGTCCCAAGACAAACCAATCACCATCATCAGATGGCTCATCCTCTAACTGAGGCTGCTCAGGAAGAGGTGGAGAAACAACAACGGCATCACCTGGAGAGCTGACCCCTATGACAGCCTTCAGCAAAGCTCGATGGGCCTGCCTAGCTCTAGTTCGGTCATCCCTAGGGGCAATGGTATAAACCGATCCACCTTCCCTCGGTGCCTTTAAGACACAATACATAACTGAGGCCCACTGATCCTGGATCTTGTGGCGCCCCCGTACACCAAGGTCTCGCAACCACACCAACTGGCCCTCCTTCAAGGGAACATCTCGGACATGTTGGTCATGGTTTTTCTTACGCCGCTCTGCAGCAGCCCTCAACCTGTCACGAGCTCCCTCAAATGCCATCTGCAAGCGAGCCTGGTGCTCCTGAACCCACTCATGCACATAGCTGCCAACAGGATCCTGAACTCTACCTAACAGGAAATCAACCGGGAGCCTCGGCTCCAGACCGAACATCAAAAGGAACGGAAACTCACCGGTTGCCTGATGTGGGGTGGTATTATAGGCATAGAGGACCTGGGACAAACAGGAGCTCCAGTCACACTTCCGAGACATAGGCAAGGTACACAGCAGATCATGAAGCATTCTATTAAAAAGCTCACATTGGCCATTCCCGGAGGGATGGTATGGCATGGTGTGAGATTTCTCGATGCTATAAACTACAAAGCTGTTGAACCAGGGAGCTCTCGAAGCACCGTCCCTGGTCTGAGTAGACCCGGGCTGGAACATCAAACCTCGAAAACCACTTAGTAACCAAGACTCGAGCCACAGTAGCAGCTTGCTGATCATGGGTAGGGACAGCCAATGTGTACTTGCTGAAGACGTCCATCATAATCAGGACATCTTCCAACCCATTACGGCTGGGCTCAAGAACTGTAAAATCACTGGCCAGGATCTTGTTAGGCCGAGAAGCCAATAGGTGTCCCATAAAGCTATGAGCTGCTGGTTGACTCACCTTGGCCACCTGGCACCTCTCACATGCCTGGCACCACTGTATCACCTCAGCCGACATGCCTGGCCAGTAACAACACTGGCATAGCAACTCCAAGGTCCTTTCGACCCCCTAATGACCATGCCCCTGATGGACCTCAGTCAGCACCTTGATTTTTAACGCTGCAGGCAACAACAACTGAAAAACAACCTCAGCGCCATCTGACCTAAAAACCTGGTGCTACAAAATGCCATTTCTCTCAACCAGTCGATCCCACTGGCAAAGCAAGACCAAGGCTGCCTGCGATACCTGCTTCCACTCCTCTCTATCTGGATGCTGTTTACGTGTCCAGAAGACCAACACTTCCTGGATAACTGGATCAGTGTGTTGGAGCATGGCAAGATCAGATGAAGGATGATGGGGCAAGGCTGCAACAACAGCTTGTGTCGCATCTACCTTGTCCAGCTGCAGGGCCTGCTGCAAGGATTGAGGGAATAGGGTACCACGGACCATGGCATGCATGTCCAGTGCCGCAGGGGGGTGCTGACAAGACAAAGCATCAGCATTCTTATTAATCCGGCCCAAACGGTACTTAATCTCAAAATCAAAGCAAGCCAGTTGGGCTGCCCAACGCTGTTCCATGGCCCCAAGGTTGGCGGACGATAGGTGAGTCAGTGGATTATTGTCAGTATAAACGAAACATTTGTGGCCCAACAGGTACTCCCTGAACTTTTCAGTGATCACCCACTTGAGCACCAAAAACTCCAACTTCATGGAGCTGTAGTTGTTCATATTGCACTCAGTAGGCCTCAAACCGCGACTCGCATAGGCGATGGGCCTAACCCTACCATTCTGTTCTTGGGACAATACAGCCCCAAGACCACCATAGCTGGCATCCACCTCCAAAATAAAGGGAAGGGAAAAGTCTGCATACACTAGTACAGGTGCAGAGGTGAGACGAGCTTTCAAAGTCTCAAAGCTATGGTTACACTCCACTGTCCAATGGCCAGAGACTGCGCAATCTTCCCGCTTAGACTTCGGGCCTGACAGCTCCACCACCAGCTTATGTAGAGGTGCAACCAACTTTGCAAAACCCTCTACAAAGTGGCGGTAATAGCTGGCAAACCCGAGAAACGAACGCAGCTCGGAGACAGTGGTAGGAAATGGCCAGTGGGAGACCGCATCAACCTTGCTGGGGTCTGTGGAGACACCTTGGTTGGAGATGATGTGTCCTAAGTAATGCACTTCTTGCTGGAAGAAGGCACACTTGCTGAGCTTCACCTTCAACCCTTCATGCTGCAAACGCCCCAGCACCACACCCAACCTCTCCAGATGTTGCTCTATGGTAGAGGAGAAGACCACAATGTCATCTAGGTAGAGCAGCAGCGATTGGCACTGCTGATTGCCAAAAATCCGCTGCATCAATCTTTGGAAGGTGCTGGGAGTGTTGCAAAGCCCGAAGGGCATGCAGTTCCACTCAAACAAACCAAAGGGGGTACAAATGGCCATCTTGGCCTGATCAGAGTCTGCCATGGGAACCTGATTGTACCCACTAGCCAGGTCCAAGGTGGAAAACCAGCAAGCTCTGGTCAGGGTCTCTAAGGACTCGTCAATCCGGGGCAATGGAAAGGCATCCTTCCTGGTTTTGCTATTCAGGAGCCTGTAATCTACGCACATCTGGAGACCGCCATCCTTCTTTTTAACTAAAACAATTGGAGAGGCATAAAGGCTGCTACTCTCCCTGATGACCTGCACACTGAGCAACTGGTTAATGTGATCTTTAACAACCTCATACTCCAATGGCTGCCACACAGGGACATCGTTGAGGAGTGGGATCTCATGAGAGATCAGGTCAGTACAACCCAGGTCCCCGTCATGAACTGAAAAGACGGACCCATACTGACCCAAAAGTGCCCTCACCTTGCCCTGTGCTTCTGCTGGCAAATGATCCAACTCTAAGTCTACTATCTGTTCCTGCACCGGTGAGGACACAGACTGAGAAGTCACTGCAGCCACCACGGGTGGCACCTCAGTCACACCAGCAGGTAGACTCACCACCCGTACCTCCTCTATGGTCCCAACAACCACATGGGGATACAGCAGCACATCCAAAGACCCTACATTCACAATAGGAATGTAGACTGTGCCCCGTACCACCGGTACCAGGGCAGGAGAAACAAGCAGGCTGGCAGGCAAGCCGGAGTCTAAAGACTCGAACAGCACAGTAGCACCAGAGTACTGCTCCGAGCACGTGGCCGCGACGATTTTCATCACGCCACCTGGGATACAACAAGCCTTTTTACCACGGACCTTGACTTTCCCTGCTCCCCGATCAGCTGTAACACTGACTTCATAGCACCTTTGGAGGGCCTGTGTCACAAGCTTGGGAGCCTCAGATACCACTGGCAGGTTAAACAACGCCAAGCCATGCTGCCCAAAGAGTTCCCCATAACACCTGCAAATGATGTTCATCCCTAAAACCCCAGGAACCTGTGAAGACATGCCACCAGTGGGGTCTTTAATAACCAAGATTCCACAAGTGGGCAATAACATACCACAGAGCTCCACATCCAACTCTAAATAACCAATATAAGGGATGGCCAGGCCATTGGCTGCTCTAACCTGCAGCCAGTGACATAATACATACTTTGAGAAGAAAGAACAGCACAGGGTGACGTTTAAGAGTGGAGGAAGATCTACACAGGTGGACTACATACTCTGCAGAAGGGGTAACCTGAAGGAGATTGAAGACTGTAAAGTGATGGCAGGGGGAGAGTGTAGCTAGACAACATCGAGTGGTCATGTGCAGGATGAGCTTGAAAATGAAAAAGAGTAAGCATGAAATAGTGGAGCTGAAGATTAAGTGGTGGAAACTAAAAGAGGTTGAACTTCAGACGGAGTTTAGGGAAGAAATGAGACGAGCATTGAGTGGTCATGGAAGTCTGCCAGAAGATTGGGATACTACTGTTATACAAGTAAGAGAGGCAGCAAGGAAGGTGCTAGAGTGGTCATCAGGGAGGAGGAAGGAAGACAAGGAGACATGGTAGTGGGACAAAGAAGTGCAGGAAATTATAAAAGAGAAGAGGCTAGCAAAGAGGAGTTGGGACAATCGGAGGGATGAGGAAAGCAGGCGGCTGTTAGGGTTTTGCTGGGATTCGAACCTGGTTCGCTGGTGTGATAATCCAGCAAACCCCCACTAGGCCACCAGGGGGATGACTCAAATGTAGAGGCGTGAGGCAGAAGTAGAAAAGTATCAAAAAGTTTATTTACAATATATACAGTCCAAAAAGAAATAATCCAAAACGCTCAGAAGATGAAGGGAAAAATAAAAAAAAATCCAAAAGTTCAAAGTCAAAACAAAAGCCAAAAAACCAGAAAAGAAAAGGCAAAAATACCAATGCTCAGAAGATCCAAAAAACAGTAAATACTAAGTCCAAAAAGTCCAAAAAGCAAAGCAAAGTGCAAAACCAAAAAGACAAAGGCAAGGAACACGGTACAGAGGTAACTGGAGCTAAACATAACAGCACAAAGACTCCGTGACAAGAGGACTGAACTCAGGGGTATAAATACACAAACTAATTAAGGACAGGGCAGGGCAGGAAACAGGCAATAAGACAAACACAAAACACAGAACACAGTGGCGACCTCTAGAGGCCAAAACAAACATGACCAAACAAAGGAAATAACAGCGGCCTCTAGAGGCCAAAACAGTCCCAGTCCTAACAGCGGTTATACAGAGAGGCGAGACAGAAGGCAAAAAGAGTGATAGTGAAGGTGAAAGCAGATGCATACCAGGAGTGGTACGAAAGACTGGAAACCAAAGAAGGAGAGAAAGACCTGTACAGACTAACTAGGCAGAGAAACAGGAAAGTGAGGGATGTACAGCAGGTAAGAGTGATGAAAGATGTAAATGGAAATGTGCTGACAAAGAGAGTGTATTAAGAAGGTGGAAAGAGTACTTTGAGGATTTATTAAATGAAGAGAATCCAAGAGAGAAAAGGTCAGATTCATTGGAGACAGCAAATCAGGAAGTAGAGTTGGTTAGTAAGGATGAGGTGAGGGCAGCCATGAAAAGAATGAAGACTGGGAAAGCAGTTGGACCAGATGGTATCCCGATTAAGGCTTGGAAATATTTGGGTGAGACGGCTGTGGAGTTCCTAACGAGATTGTTTAATAAGATCTTAGAGAATGAGAAAATGCTGAATGAATGGAGAAAGAGTGTGCTAGTCCCAATATACAAGAATAAGGGAGATGCACAAAGCTGCAGTAATTACAGAGGGATAAAATTAATGAGCCACACCATGAAGTTATGGGAAAGGGTATTGGAGGCGAGACTGAGAAAGAGGTAGCAATCTGTGAACAGCAGTACGGATTTATGCCAAGGAAGAGCATGTTGGATGCAATTTTTACTTTAAGAACGTTAATGGAGAAGTACAGGGAAGTCCAGAGGAAGCTACATTGTGTGTTTGTAGACCTGGAGAAGGCATACAATAGAGTGTCGAGAGATGAGTTATGGTATTGTATGAGAAAGTGTGGAGTGAATGAGAAGTATATTAGAGTGGTGCAAGGCATGTATGAGATACATATGTTACACAAAAGTCCTATCTCTAACAGATCTTGAGCTACAGGCATCAAAAGAGTTTATTATTAATTTGGGCTAGTGAAGCTAGCAAAGCACTATGTCAGAGCTACTTAATAGACTTACAGTTTGACTGTATATGATAGCTAATCCATCATTCTTTCATGAGAATAAATGTGCAGATGTAGCTCATCAAGTGGCCTTGAATGCAACCTTGAACTTGATTGACCATGACCTATAAATTTGACCTTGAAATCATGTTTATGGTTTGCAGTGTACCTGCACATTGTCATCATCGCATCATTCTTTCATCATGACATATCTAACTCAAGGTCACAAAATGACCATGACCTTGACTGACCTTGATTGACCATGCCCTTTAAATTTGACCTTGACAATCATCTTTATGGCTTGCACTATGTGTATATTGTCATCAGCACATTATCCAACTCAAGGACACAAAATGACCTTCACCTTGACCTTCAATTGACAAAGGTTAGCTCACACAAATTACTGTGACTTTAGTCACAGTCTCTATGTAATTTGATATACACTAGTATACAGTACTTATTTGATTTGCTGACATGATTTGCTGATAATATTGGGATGATGTGTCTGTGAGCACATTAATATGTTCATGCATTTGAATATTACCTCATTTAAAGTAGTTAAGAGTTTTAATTTAAAGTAAATTGCATTTAAATTTAAATTGATTTCTGCAATACCATTCTATGATGTTTTTCATCAAAAAAATTGGTAGTGATGACAATCTTGTTCTGACAGGTCTGATAAAGTTATCATTTTTCATATTGTCAGTTGATTATAAGAGTACTGCAAACATCATTATATTTGGCAGAATTGCAGTTATTTTGACTGTACACACACACACACACACACACACACACACACACACACAAATGAACCATCAGTTGCTTTGTTAATAGATTTAATAGTACAACAATGCTATTCTTTATCAATCGGACTGACACTAATTTTCTTAACACTATATGGCCGAAAGTATGTGAATACATGACCATCATACCAATATTTTGCCATTCCCCAAAGTGTTGCCACAAAGATAGAAGCGCACAGTTTTCTAAAATGTCTCTGTATGCTGCACCAGTCAGATTTTTTCTTCCCTGGAACTAAAGGGCCTGGCTCAAACTTATTTTAGGAAGACAGTGCCCCTGTGCACAAAGCAAACTCCATAAAGGTATGGTTTAACAAGCTCTATGCATAAGAACATGAATGACCATTACTGAGCCCTGACATCAACCCCACTGAACATATTTGGGATGAACTGCATACCATGCCTTCTTGCCCAATATCAGAACCTTCCATCAGTAATGCCTTTATGACTGAATGGGCACAAATCCCCACGTTACAAAATCTAGTTGAAAGACTTCCAAAAAAGGGAAGGCTGAGATAGTAGCAAAATTCATATTAATGTCCATGGTTTTGGAACAGGATGTTCAAGGACAGATAAGACTATGATGGTCAGGTCTCCACAAACCTTTGGCAATGTAGAGTAGTTCTGTGTGGGTTGTCTAAAACACAAGCAGCGCAATTGTACTAACATTTACTGCTCACAATCTTCTCTGTTATTGTAATGTTGACACTAAACACAACTCCCTGAATGCACACACAAATATAGACAGATGATGGATTAAAAGTTGAGATAAAACACCATAGTGTTGTAGGTATCATGCGCCATCTTGTGTCTGAGAACTACAACTCCCAGCCAACTTCCGCGTTGACTATGTCACGCCTGGGCGGGATCACGTACATCATTCCTCAGGTTTCACATAAGAGACTTGGAAGACCGCGTTTTCCTTTGTCTCTAATGGCCCTTTTCCACTACCCTTTTTCAGCTCACTTCAGCTCGCTTCAGCTCACTTCAGCCCGACACGGCTCACGTTTCGACTATCCAAAAACAGCACGACTCAGCTCGCTTCAGCCCTGCTTAGCCCCCAAAACTCGCACGGTTTTGGAGTGGGGCTGAAGCGAGCCAAACCGAGCTGAGTGAGGCTAGGGGCGTGAGCAGACACTCCCCTGTGCACTGATTGGTGAGGAGGAGTGTCCTCACATGCCCACACACGCCCCGCGAGCACGCTGGGATCTGTAAACACCGTAAACCCGGAAGAAGGAAAATTACGAATTACGAGAATTATGAAGCCTTATGCGCCTCGCCTCATCTATACGCTCTTGCCAGTATCTGTTGGCGTTGTCGGTGACAACAAGCCACAGCACCAAGACCAGCAACACTAACGACTCCATGTCCTCCATGTTTATTGTTTACTCTCCAGGTTGTGAGACTACCGCTTAAAAGCTCACTGATGTCACTGTTTGCGCCGCCTAACGACATCACCTGACGTCCACCCACTTTCGCTAACTCCACCCAATGTGTCCACCCACTTCCAGCCAGCACGGTTCAGCGCGGTTGTAGTCGAAATGCAACTCCAACTCCAACAGCCCCACTCGGCTTGACTCAGCCCGACTCAGCACGGCACGGCTCAGCCGCGTTGGTAGTGGAAAAGTGGCATAAGTCTGATCCTGAGCGGAACGGACCTAAGAAGAGACACTCATCATCAGACGTCTAAACAGCGCGTTTCCTTCTTTAATCTGCTCCTGATCAAAGTAGATATTGGAAACACGCGATCATCAACTCAAGCGAGTTATTAAACCGGTTTGCAAGTATTACTTTTCTTTTAAAGCGTACGCGACTGTGAGCAGAAGCAGTTTTCTGAAGAGCTCTTCTCTTTTCTTTCTCTTAAATCCGTGCACGGTGTTGAACAAAGACTGTTCGTCTTATCAACTATGAAGATCACCAAAGAAAGCTTCAGAACTTCTCTCTCCCTCACCGAAGACTTCCGACCTCAGGAAGCGCGCGCAACTTCCTCGAGCTTCCAACTTCAGACAGAAGACGAACTTCCTTTGCAGTAAGAAGGCATTGGGCAGAAGTTTAAGTCTTAGGAATTAGTTATTCACTTAATGTGAAGTTATATGAAGTTAAATTAAGTGTACACTGAATTTTGGTTCTCTATCATTTGTTTGTTGATTTAAAATTAGTTAATCCATAAGTTTTGCATGTTCTCTCTCCTTTTAACATTTTAATTTCACTACTCACCCATATTTTGACCTCATTAAGATTTCAGCAAATTAAATAATACTAAAACTAGGGGGTTTAGCTGTTTGAAAAGTCTTTGTCTCCAAGGAGGGCTTTCACCACGTGTTCACAGGCCCAAGCAGGCCCTGACCGCATACTTAAGCTAGCAAGGCAGAGCTAACTCTTTTGTTCTAGAAAGGAAACACGTGGCAAACCCCTCCTCCTCCCCCTTTTTCCAAGAGGTCCTGTATCTCATCTTTGAATAAGATCCTAAGTCTTGATTTTAATTCAACCTTGATAGCAATTCTCCTGTCTCCATTTAAAGCCATATAGACTACAGATGACTGTTTGAATGTATTTTAATCATTAATTTCTGGTTTTTGACACACATAGTTTATTAGGCCAAAGCACATGTTAGCTTTCTCTCTTTGTCTGTTAGCCACAAAGCTAATCATGTGGCGACCCCCATATTAGGCCAAAGCACATGTTAGCTAGCCTTTTGTCTAGTGTAGCCACATAGCTAATCACTCGGCTACACACACACACTACACACACACACACACACACACATACCAAGGCTACATCCACACGACAACGGCAACGAGATGTTATTTAAAAATATATCGCGTCCAAATGGGCAACAATCAGTAAAATATCAGGTCCATATGGCAACGCAACGCTTGCTGAAAACGATGCAATACACATGCCACACCTCTAGGGGCGCTGTAAGACGGTCCCTTCGGAGACACCAGAACAATAGAAGAAGTAAGGACGCATGCGCATAAACTATTATGCGCGAGACTTCATATTAGCCACAAAGTCAGGAAAATCTGTTTGTAAAATTACATTATAATGACCAAATACAATGAAAAGTATTTTTCCAGTCTCACCTGTGAAAGGTAATCCCATGTGATCTCGTTTGGACAGCAAACCTGTTGGTACAGTTAAACGCAGCTAATCTTTATTCTCCGCTTTGACCTCTCCAAAATGGCGGCGAGGATGACGTATGATTCTACGCGGAAGGCGTCGTCTTTAATGGTCCGGAATAAATTGAATGATACACGTTGATGGATTAATTTGTTGTTTCTCACCTGTGAAAGGTAATCCCATGTGATCTTGTTTGGACGGTAAACCTGTTGGTACAGTTAAACGCAGCACATGAATCTTTATTCTCCGCTTTGACCTATCCAATATGGCGACGAGGATGACGTATGATTCTACGTGGAAGGCGGCGTCTTTAATGGTCCGGAATTATTATTAAATTGAATGATACATGTTGATGGATTAATTTGCTCCTCTACGCCCTTTTTGAGGAATGTATTGTAGGACTTAAACCCACATCTGAAGAGGTAAGATCGCTCCTTTTTTTCCCCTATTTTGCTGTCTCTCTCTCTCACTTTGCACCATTACACAATAAATATTCACAGTGAAAATATTTTGTAAGCGCATTTCATGAACCAAGTTATAGGATTTGTTGACAACTCGCATCGCAATGAGAAGATCATTGGCACTACTGGTGTTAAGAATCAGACCATTTCATAAATGAATATTTTGCTGTAGAGCTGCAGTGTTTGTACAATTGCATGTTTTTGCTTCACTATTACTGTCACTATTCTGCTTCTTGCATTACTACTGTGAACTAACACTGAACATAATAATAATAATAATAATAATAATAATAATAATATCCAAGCTCGTGTTTCACTCTCACTAGTGCTCTGTAAGGCTTTTTCCTGCTGATATCCTGGTGATATTCGTTACACTTCTACCCGGCGTGAAGCACTCACAGTAATGTGGTTGTGACGTCATCGTAAACAAATCCGTTCTACTCATCCAGACGACTTCACAACGGCAACGTTGCCAGATCTTTCCACTCTGGAACCCGTTCTCAAAAAGATTGCGTTTTGGGCACCCAAAACGCCGGTGTCGTGTGGACGCCAGGCCTAAACGATAAGCAATTGTATCGGAGTCACCCAAATCCGTTGCCGTGTGGACAGGGCCCAAGATTGCAGATAACACACCCTGGCTCGTCCTGGCATGGACACATTCCAACTTCAAGAGAGACCCAAGGTGTCTCTCTCTCTCCCTCTCTTACACACACATGCATACCAAGATTGCAGATAACAAAATTCCTGTGTCTCACATAGCTCACAAGCTAAAACTGCTTATACACCCCCCCCCACACACACACACTCTGTTTACAGAAGATTTTAATTCTGCTGCTATTAAATTGTTCAATTTTTCCTTTTCTTTTTATTAAAATTTTTATTATCTTTGTTATAATAAACTCCATTATTATTGAAATTGTGTGGTGTCTATCTGCTGTTCTAATACTTTTGAAGTTGCCCAATCGCAAAGAATTCAAGGAAAGGTGTAGGAAATTTGTAATATGGTAAGTGATTGATAATAATTTGAAGATACCATTTTTAGCTGTCTGGTAATTTACCCAGGATCAATGGTATGATTCACTAAATGATTCACTGATTCACTAAATGATTCATTGAACAATTCATTGAATGATTCACTTCAAACGATTCAAATAAGACTGATTCTATGGTATGATTATATTCAAATGAGTTAAATTCTCATGGTCTCATTCTCATTATCTCTAGCCGCTTTATCCTTCTACAGGGTCGCAGGCAAGCTGGAGCCTATCCCAGCTGACTACGGGCGAAAGGCGGGGTACACCCTGGACAAGTCGCCAGGTCATCACAGGGCTGACACATAGACACAGACAACCATTCACACTCACATTCACACCTATGGTCAATTTAGAGTCACCAGTTAACCTGACCTGCATGTCTTTGGACTGTGGGGGAAACCGGAGCACCCGGAGGAAACCCACGCGGACACGGGGAGAACATGCAAACTCCACACAGAAAGGCCCTCGCCGGCCCCGGGGCTCGAACCCAGGACCTTCTTGCTGTGAGGCGACAGCGCTAACCACTACACCACCGTGCCGCATGAGTTAAATTAAACAATTCAATAGGATTGATTAATTTTAATTATTAACCTTCAAATTTTAATGAGACTGATTTCATGTAATTATTAAAGATTGATCACTTATCCAATCTTGAATACATAAAATCATTAATTACACCTACAGTGTCTTAAAAATGTATTTAGGCACTAAAAGTTACCAGAAAAGATTAAGTACATATTATGAAGGCCATAAAATATGATGTACATTTTCATCCTCATCAACCCATTCAATAAGCCCTCATGCCCTGTGGATGAAGGCATTGTCAAAAATATATTCCATATATGTAGGCATACAGTATATTCGAGTATGTCTTGATGCTATAACATATTCAAACAAACTCCTTATGTGTGTACACACACACATATATATATTGGCCACTGTTTGATGATCCCAGAAGTACAGCAATGAAAAGCTTTTTGAAGTAACTGGTAAAAATTTCAGTGACAAACTGTTTTGCTCTACAGATCACAGGATTGGAACACTGAGTTAATAGTTACTCAGTGCTATATGTAAGCCCGTAAAATGAAAAAGTGGTAGATGCTGACAAAATGAAAACAGACTTCTTCTTCTATATATCGACAGACAACGAACAGTTAACTCTATCAAAAGAAAAAAAAGTCAGTTAATTTTGCAGAAATTTGTATGATTGCAAGGACAGATCTAAAAGAGCTCAATTAAATCAAAATCTTTAACAGAAGATCAAGTGTATATGAAGTATCTCAAAGATCAATAGCAGCATGTAAAACAGCCTGGAAGGTTAGCATCTTAAGTGTCTCTTAGAAGCATTAGATGCTTGGTATTGCCAAATTAATTAAATGAAAGCCATTTTTACTTGGATTCCGATTCATAAATGGTGGAAGAAACAAAATTGGGCCTCAATGACCACATTGCAAAACAGAAGACAAAACAGAGACAATGAGAGTGTGTGTGAAATTTTACAATCTGTCTTAATTTTTTAAGGAAGCCATGTTTTTAAAAAAGAAAAGATGCTGAATATGTTTCTTTATAACCTGACCACTCATACCATAGATAACTGGATTGAGCAGAGGAGGAAATATCATAAAATATAAAGACATGAATGTCCGGAATTCATTTGGAAAATTCCGTGAAATTAGCCGACTTTGTACTATTTCAAAAGATATTCCAACAAAATAATTCAAAACAGCAAGAAGATGAGGTGTACATGTTTGGATGGCTTTGATTTGACATTCCTTAGATGAATAAATGCAAACATGCAAAATCTGTACATAAGAGAATAAAATCATTATAATCTGTGGAAACATGAAAACAGCTAAGAGACCAAGTCCAATTATGCTATGGATAGTGATGTCTGTGCAAGATAGTCTTATGAGCTCAAAATTAACACAGTGTGTCTTAGCTATAATTCCTCTGCAAAAGGTTAAGCGTATTGTGAATGACTCATACACCAGAAAAGTAGCTAATGGATAAGCCCATACAAAAATTATAAATACCTGAAGCTTTTTTGTTGACATCATATCATGATAGTGAAGTGGGTAACAAATTGCAACATAACGGTCATAGCTCATAAAGGCCAATATAGTTAGCTCAATAATGTTATAAGTATGTAAACAGAATATTTGTATAAGACAATTTGTTAATGATATTTTATGCCCCTCAGTAGAGAGGTGAAATAACAGATGAGGAATTAAACTTGTGCTGCCATAGATGCCATTACATGACAGATTGCACACAAAGATATACATTGGATTATGCAGTGTTCTTTCAAAACAGATAATGGCAATCAGAAGTGAGTTCAGTATCACAATTGTAGCATAGAGTAGGAGAAAAATAAAAAAGAACAAATGCTTCTGCTGGTCCATAGCAACATAGCCATCCAGAATGAATGTGGTAACACTTGATCTATTTTCCATTGTGTTTTAGAGATTTGCTACAGAAGGAAGAGAAATAAATATTAATTATAATGCATGTACATCATCTGTGTGAATATTTTAACACCTAAATCATGATGCTATTCTTTGGGTGTATTATGATACTGTACAATATAGATCTGCATGCCTGAGTCCCTCAGGAAAGAACAAATTTGAGTAATGATTTAGTTCTTCCATGACACAACAAAAGAAAATTTTAGTTGATGAATTGTTACTATGACCTTTGTGGTCATAATAATAATAATAATAATAATAATAACAACTAGGCACTGCATCACTAATAATGGTAGATTTTATAGGTAATTGGGGGAAAAAATGAGCCCTCAGACATTTTACAAGTTATTGAATCAAAAGTACTGCCATTTAAATCCATTCTTCTTGAATTACTTACATGTTTAATATTTATTTGAAAAACTTGAAACTGAAAGTTGTGTGTCAGACAATTCTATTATGCCATTATTAAATATCCATCAAAATTCAGTTCAACTGTATTATACATCTATTGTTATTTCAATGTTAAATTCATGATAATGAAAAGATATAGCCTTTACTCCAAGTAGTTGTCTGATCTTTTTGGTGAAGTCCAGAGAGGAAGGTTATTCTTTTTAAATGACTTGCCTATCTATTAAGCTGAGTTTTATGGCTCAGAAAAATGGGATGGTCTACAATATCACCATCTCTTGTGGCCTAAGTCTCTTGGCTTTTATGTCATGTCCTCAGAAATGTAACTGTATGACAGTATTATCTGTCAGGGTCAACAGCAGGGCTGGACTGAGACAAAATATTCAAAGCAGGAGTATATACATCTGCTCATTCATGTCAATATCTAATCATTAGTCAGCAGTGCAATGAATAACATCATGCAGACACAGTTCAATAACTTGAGTTAATATTCACATCAAACACCAGAATAGTGAAAAAAAAAACATTCTTGATAACCAGAGGTGGAAAAACCCGGGTGCAGAAAGTAAAAACCCTGCCACATTTTTGCTCCAGCCAATTCAATGAACCAGCTGATCCTAATTACCACATCCCCTAAGCCAGGTTGATGAGCTAATTGGTGAAATCACCTGTGTTGAGAGCACAGGCAGAAGGAAAACCTAAGCAGGACTTTTACTTTGTCAATCCAGTTTTTCCACCTCTGTTGATAACTATGACTATGGGATGATTGTTGATGCCAGATGATCTGGTTTAAGTATTTCAGAAACATTCTCTGAAGTTCACACAAAATGGTCTGAAACAACAAAAGAAAACAAAAAAAAATCCCACCCACCCAGTTAGTTGTTAAATCACAACCCAATGAGTTCTTACAGGCTATGTCCACATCATTGACAGATTTAGGTATGTGCATTATGGGCAGCATCTTGTTGGGGTGGCATGAGTTTCCCCCTCAAAAAAAATTCTGAATTTTGAGATAGAAATCCAATCACTCATTTGCATGTCATGGCAATATTATGTCACCGTGTGGGTCGGTTAGTTTGTTGGGGTGGGCACAAGGGGGTCACACCAGATACTGAAAGCAAAGGTTTACATACTTTTGCCACTCACAGATATGTAATATTGGATCATTTTCCTCAATAAATAAATGACCAAGTATAATAGTTTTGTCTCATTTGTTTAACTGGGTTCTCTTTATCTAATTTTAAGATTTGTGTGAAAATCTGATGATGTTTTAGGTCATATTTATGCAGAAATATAGAAAATTCTAAAGGGTTCACAAACTTTCAAGCACCACTGTAGGTCTCCCCAGTGTAAGCCCGAGGTAGGGGAAGTGAGGGAATCTACTGAAAAGCACACCTCTATCATTGTACAGTACTAAAGCAGCATAAAATCAGTTATACTATGAGATGCTACCAGATAAACCACAATGTATTCATAATTATGTGAATATATTTTCACACAGACATATTGTTCCTTTTTTTTACTAGTTTATGTGAAATTGTTAAGGATTATATAAAACCTTGTCTGGTGCACAAGGCACACAATTTTAAAACATGAATATGGACATAGCCAAAGAAAGAGATCAGAGGAGGGTGACCAGATCAGTTCAAGCTGGCAAAAAGAATACAGCGAACCACTGTTTACAACCATGATGAGTAGAAAAGCATCACACAATGCATAGTTTTAGCCACTTTCAAAATGGGGCTCCTAATAATTTTGCTGGTGTATCTCAGATATGCTGCTGTATCTCAGAGAAAAATCATGAGATAAGATTACATTGGCTTGTGGTGATATCAAACAGGAGTTTTCAATTTAATATCTATCAATAGCTTGACAATTAAACTCTTAGGATTGACCAATATATTATCCCCAGCGGTCTCATTGGTGATGATGTGATGCCAACAACAACAACAACAACAATAATAATAATAATAATAATAATAATAATAATCCTTCTGCAGAATACCACTTTGTTGTGTTGGAGGGCCTTTGTCTCGATGATCCTGAGAGCTATGCTGGTGGGAGCTATTGCTCCTGGTCAGACCACCCAAGCTAGAAAGTCTGAAGGGAAGAAGCCAGATGAAGAGTAGTCCAATCTTACCCCAGTCCATGATGGTGGATCAGGTCACATGATAGATTAAAAAATACCAAGTTGAGATCTGGCACGGGATAACCACTCTAGATGAGGGTAGATGGAGTCTCCATGAACTTTGGCAGGCAATCCATCTAGTAATGGTGTTACATTTTAAACAAATAAAAATACTACAGTGCCTTGAAAAAGTATTCATACCCCTTGAACTTTTTCACATTTGTCCACCTTACAACCACAAACTTAAAAGTTTTTTATTGAGATTTTATGTGATAGACCAACACAGAAAAGCACATAATTGTGAAGTGAAATGAAAATGATAAATGGTCTTCAAAATTTTAAACAAATAAAAATCTGAAAAATGTGATGTGCATTATTATTCAGCCCCCCTGTGTCAATACTTTGTAGAGCCACCTTTTGCTGCAATTACAGCTGCAGGTCTTTTGTGGTATGTCTCTACCAGCTTTGCACATCTAGACACTGAAATTTTTGCCCATTGGATGGAGAGCGTCTGTGAACAGCAATTTTCAAGTCTTGCCACAGATGCTCAATGGGATTTAGGTCTGGACTTTGACTGGGCCATTCTAACACATGAATATTCTTTGATCTAAACCATTCCATTGTAGCTCTGGTTGTATGTTTAGGGTCATTGTCTTGCTGGAAGGTGACTCTCCTTCCCAGTCTCAAGTCTTTTGCAGCCTCCAACAGGTTTTCTTCCAGGATTGCCCTGTATTTAGCTCCATCCATCTTCCCATCAACTCTGACCAGCTTCCCTGTCCCTGCTGAAGAAAGGCATCCCCATAGCATGATGCTGCCACCACCATGTTTCACAGTGGGGATGGTGTGTGCAGGGTGATGAGCAGTGTTAGTTTTCCACCACACATAGCACTTTGCATTTAGGCCAAAAAGTTCAACTTTGGTCTCATCTGACCAAAGCACCTTCTTCCACATGTTTGCTGTGTCCCCTACATGGCTTCTGGCAAACTGCAAACGGGACTTCTTATGCCTGTCTTTCAACAATGGCTTTCTTCTTGCCACTCTTCCAAAAAGGCCAGATTTGTGGAGTGTACAACTTATAGTTGTCCTGTGCACAGATTCTCCCACCTGAGCTGTGGATTTCTCCAGCTCCTCCAGAGTGATCATGGGCCTCTTGGCTGCTTTTCTGACCAGTGCTCTCCTTGCTTGCTCTGTCAGTTTAGGTGGACGGTCATGTCTTGGTAGGTTTGCAGTTGTGCCATACTTTTTCCATTTTTGAATGATGGATTGAACAGTGCTTCTTGAGATGTTCAGAGCTTGGGATCTTTTTTTTATAATCTAACCCTGCTTTAAACTTCTCCAAAACTTTATCCCTTACCTGTCTGGTGAGTTCTTGGTCTTCATGATGCTGTTTGTTCTTCAGTGTTCTCTAACAAACCACTGAGGCCTTCACAGAACAAGTGTATTTATGCTGAGAGTAAATTACACACAGTAGGACTCTATTAACTAATTAGATAACTTCTGAAGGCAATTGATTGCACTGGATTGTATTTAGACGTATCAGAGTACAGGGGGCTGAATACTGATGCACACCACATTTTTCAGATTTTTATTTGTTTAAAATTTTGAAGACCATTTATCATTTTTGTTTCACTTCACAATTACGTGCTACTCTGTGTTGGTCTATCACATAAAATCTCAATAAAAAACTTTTAAGGTCATGGTTGTAAGGTGGAAAAATGTGAAAAAGTTCAAGGGATATGAATACTTTTTCAAGGCACTGTACTTGGCAGTAAGTATAATCAGCCATTGCACAGGTCAACAAGGGTCATGTCCCTCCAAGAGGAACAAGTCTGGGGTCGAAAAATCTGCCACTGGAACAAACGCTTCCATCAATAGTGAAACACCTGTTCACCGAAACCCTGAATAAACTCCAACCTTGGCCCAAGTGACTCTCCATCAAACCAACCAATCAAAAGAAAATTGATCAAATGGACTCACGAAGAGTATAAGGAAGTCATGACATCTTTTTACTCTTAATAAGACTTGAGGCTGTCAGGAAGAAAGCAGATAGAAATAGGTTTATTATAATACTTCTTGGGCCCTGCGATGATCTGGCAACTTGTCCAGGGTGTACCCCGCCTCACAGTAAGAAGGTCCTGGGTTCGAGCCCAGCAGCCGATGAGGGCCTTTCTGTGTGGAGTTTGCATGTTCTCCCCATGTCGGTGTGGGTTTCCTCTGGGTGCTCCGGTTTCCCCCACAATCCAAAGACATGCAGGTTAGGCTAACTGGTGGCTCTGAGGCTACGTTTACATTACGTCGAATCAGCGGATCATCAGATTAACGTTCTTAAAATGATTCGCGTTTACACTAAAACCATTAGCCGTGCACACAGCAACACCAATACACGGATACGCTCGGCTCCGCAGGCATCCTGCGCTCCAAATCACTCCGCAGTGATTTGCACACACTCTGCAGTATTTTCATACTTTTATACTCTTTAATGAAAGGTGATACAAGGCGGAAGTCCGCGCCGTTTTTCAGCAGTCGTGTCACATGACCAACGCCAGCGAATCAGGAAGGTGGATGTCACAGTGACGTTGTCCATTGAGATGCCAGCTAGAGCTCAGCACAGCGTATCTGTGTATTTTGAATGTTTACACAGCACCGGAGCTGACACAATCTGGATTGAATACGTGGACGCTGGCGGATTCCCATTTCCAGGCGTTTCCAGGGGGTTTAATGTAAACGGACAGTGCATCCACGAAGAAAACGAGACAGATACGGTCTAGTGTAAACGTAGCCTGAATTGACCATAGGTGTGAATGTGAGTGTGAATGTGAATGGTTATTTGTGTCTATTTGTCAGCCCTGCAATGATCTGGTGACTTGTCCAGGGTGTACCCCGCCTCTCGCCCATAGTCAACTGGGAAAGGCTCTAGCTTGCCTGTGACCCTGTACAGGATAAGCGGCTTTATATGTTTATACTAACCTAGAAAATAGAACACACGCACATTCTTCATCTTATATAAACCTGAGACACAATGTCTGACCTCCTTTACTAGTCCTCCTGGATACAATTACATACACCAGCCTCGTCTAACTGGCAGAGGAGGAGGCGTCATGGTTATTTATAATGATTATCTAGGTGTAACACACAAACCTGGTTATAAATTTAATACATTTGAAGTTCTTCATAGTAATATGTATGTAGCCTCAAAAAATAAGTCTATCCAGTTAATTCTGTTACTTATTATTTACAGGCCCCCGGGGCCATATTCTGAGTTTCTTTCTGAATTTGCAGATTTTATCTCAGACCTGGTCCTTAGACAAAGCTTTAGTTGTTGGAGATTTTAATATTCACTTCGATAACCCAGAAGACCCTTTGAAAACAACGTTTGTGTCCATTTTAGATTCAGTAGGGGTTACTCAGAATGTCATAGGACTGACCCATAATGGTGGTCACACTCTCGATCTAATACTAACATCCGGGTTAAATGTAGAAAATATAGTCACACTTCCACAGTCTGAAGTTATCTCAGATCATTACATATCTCATCTCATTCAAAATATGTCTGAGTAATAATATATGCACCTCACCACACTACTGTATTAAACGTATATTCATGTCAACTACTGCACAGAGCTTTATAAATGATCTCTCAGAGTTATCAACTTTGATTGGGTCACTGTCAGCCCCTGCAGAACTTGATCAGGCAACTGAATGCTTAGAGTCAGCGTTCCGCTATACTTTAGATAATGTACAGTAACTCCTCTTAAAAGGAAAATGATCAGAGAGAAAAAATTAGCACCCTGGTATAATGATGATGCTCACACTTTAAAACAGACCACTTGAAAATTGGAAGGTAAATGGCGTCAAACAAAATTGGTAGCGTTCAAATTAGCATGGAAGGAGAGCTTCCTGATGTATAGAAAAGCTCTTAGTGCTGCTAGATCAACATATCTCTCCTCCAGCGGCGGCTGGTAGTCTTTCAAACAGGGGAGGCTGGTCAGTTACGATATTTCCAGATTTTAAAAAGAAAAAACACATAAATTTTGCCCATACTCTTGCCTCTGATCTGGCTGATTTTTAGCAGGGTCATAAACTGTGAAATAACAGGTTCTTTTGGCCCATTAGCCTACTGTCCAATATACATGATGGTGGTGTTGGGGGGGGTATATTTTAACATTTTATATTTTAAAATTGTAGCATGTTGTTTAAAAATTGACCTCGGCTGTGTTTTTGTTTAAAAATGTTTTCCAAATTGTAGCGGTGTTTAATTCATATCCAGAAAAACATATATTCCAATATAATATACTCAGCATAAACATTTTAAATAGATTCTATATTTTTGGTCCATCCATGACATATTACTAAAGTAGCCTATTTACTGTTGTTGATGTGGGTCACTTGCTGTTAGCCAATTCACTTTCTCGTACCAGGAGAGCTGAAAGGAACGAGTATTATTCCTGACCTTTTTCACCAAGTCAATTTGAGGCGTTGGTCTACCCTGCTCTTTAATTTTAATTTTTTCCTCGAAAGGAAGACTGGCAAATGGCTTCGCCAAAATTAAACCAGCAATGCTTGGCATCCGTGTGCAGCTTTCTTGCTAGCTGACTAACCCCCTCAAGTTCAGTCACTCAAATAAACGAAATTTCTGGAACTAAGATAGCAAACTTGACAACACTATATTTACACTTTATTTACAATGAAAATATATACAAACTAAAAAAGCTGGTAGAAACCGTATGTAATGAATGAAATCGAAATGTAAGCCGATCTCTTACAATACACCACAGCACTTGCAAATCTGCATGGGACTGAACTGATGTTGCCAGATACTGCTGACGTTATCCATCCCAAAATATGTTCAAAACCTGCCAAAATGCACTTAATTCGGCAGGAAACCGCCCAATCTGGCAACACTGTACCACTGCCTGTCTATAGTTGAACTGAGCTGTCAATCAAAGAAAATATCCGGCCGCTTTCACCAATCACCAGTCTCCTCACGGAAACTGCCATGTCCCTCCCATGTGAGGCTCGGAGTCCGTGGGCGGGCGTTTTCGCAGTATTTGTCCAATAACTGTCTTGCATTTTGAGGTTGAAAAGCGCATCACTCCCAAATGCCGTTGAAGTCCACTGAGGCTGGGAGTCCGTGAGACTCCGTGGGCGGGCATTTTCGCAGTATTTATCCAATAATTGTCTTGCATTTTGAGATTGACAAGCACATAGCTCTCAACCACTGAGGCTGGGCTGCATCGCGCTGTCACAAGGGGGAGAAACTCACGTACACATTAGGCAAACTGGAGAAAGTTATAACAGAATGATTTCGCACTGTAGTTGGGTTGAGCACATATATTTCTATGATTCTGGATCTGAAATAGCAATGTTATAAGGTCGGCTATAACATAAGCCTAGCGCAATTCATCCTACACGATGTTCGTCATTTTTAGAGGAGGCTGAGCCTCCCTCGTTGTCTTAGAGCAATTGCCCGTGCTCTCCTCCCTAATAGAAGATAACAAAAATAATCCTAGATTCCTATTTAATACTGTAACAAAATTAACCAGGAATAAGTCCACTATAGACACATGCACACCTGCAGTATGTAGTAGCAACGACTTCATGAATTTTTTAATGACAAAATTGAGAATATCCGACAAAAAATTCAAACTACTAATTTAAGAACAGACAATGTAAGTGACCCTGTAGTTAACAATATAACTGTATCAGATCAGCAATTAGAATGTTTTACTCCCCTTAAAGAAATTTAATTACTTTCATTAATCTCCACATCAAAAGCCTCAACTTGTGTACTAGATCCCTTACCTACACGTCTATAAAAACAGATAATCCCTGAAGTAATTGAACCACTTCTAAAAATAATAAATTCTTCTCTTAGGATTGGCTATGTACCCAAATCCCTTAAACGAGCAGTTATCAAACCCCTGATTAAAAAACTTGACCTTGATCCCTGTCAGCTGTCCAATTATCGGCCAATATCAAACCTCCCCTTTATCTCCAAGATCCTTGAAAAAGCTGTGGCACAGCAGTTATGCTCATATTTACATAGGAATAACATCCATGAAATGTATCAGTCAGGATTTAGACCTCATCATAGCACAGAGACAGCTTTGGTTAAAGTAGTAAACAACCTACTGTTGGTGTCTGATCAGGGCTATGTCTCACTGCTTGTATTGCTTGACCTTAGTGCAGCATTTGATACCATTGATCATTCCATTCTTCTGGATAGACTAGAAAATGTGGGAGTTAAGGGAATGGCCCTCTCCTGGCTCAGGTCTTATTTAACTGATCACTATTAGTATCTCATCTCATTATCTCTAGCCGCTTTATCCTGTCCTACAGGGTCGCAGGCAAGCTGGAGCCTATCCCAGCTGACTACGGGCGAAAGGCGGGGTACACCCTGGACAAGTCGCCAGGTCATCACAGGGCTGACACATAGACACAGACAACCATTCACACTCACATTCACACCTACAGTCAATTTAGAGTCACCAGTTAACCTAACCTGCATGTCTTTGGACTGTGGGGGAAACCGGAGCACCCGGAGGAAACCCACGCGGACACGGGGAGAACATGCAAACTCCACACAGAAAGGCCCTCGCCGGCCACGGGGCTCGAACCCGGACCTTCTTGCTGTGAGGCGACAGCGCTAACCACTACACCACCGTGCCGCCCACTATTAGTATGTTGATGTAAATCAAAACACACACACTCTCAACATTCATTCGCACACTGAACTCAGGGACTGCACATTTCACTTTACCTCGCTCATTTGCACTATCCCGCACTACCTCACCTTAACAGCTATTAGTTTATTGTTTATACTGCTTATTTCATGTTTACCTGCTATACCTCAAGTGCCCTTGATTGTTTATTTTATGTCCTTTTGCTCCAATGTGTATGTATATGTGTGTGTGTATATATATATATATATATATATATATATATATATATATATATATATATATATATATGTGTGTGTGTGTGTGTGTGTGTGTGTGTGTGTGTATACCTGTGAGTGTTTAGTCTATGTCTATTTCTTATCTAGAGTGTTTATACTGTATATATTGTTTATTTCAGTTATTCTATTTTTATTTATTGCATTGCCTGTTTGCACCGTGGGTCAGAGAGGACTGAAATTTCATCTGTGCTGTATGTCGAGCATGTATAGCATATTTGACAATAAAGTTGACTTGACTTGACTTGAGACATAGGCATCTCTACATAAATGGCAAATTAACAGATAAGAAAATACGCAGATTCACATTATATAAATCAAACACAGCTATCATATTATAAGCGGATTTGTGAATGGAGAGCGAGGCCAGGGAAGGTAAGTGGCAAAGTGGAAGCACCTGTTGTTAATTAATGTGCTGTCTGTGTGTGTTTGTGTACAATGAGAAGGAGGAGATAAAAGGGGAGAGCAGCAGAGTGTGAAGATCTTTCCCCCCTAACTGATGTCCATGCTGTGGCACAGATTATATTGTGAAACTGTTGAAAAGTGTGTTTTGGTTGATTTTGTGGTTTTGAAATAAAACGAACATGACTGTAATACCGCCTGCCTGTTCCAGTGTCCACTGCATTAGGGAAAACCTTTCAGAAGACAATAATAATTCCAGTCATAGTTGGGGCTTTAGGATTAATTAAAAAACGATCTGATAAATTCATTGAAAATATCCCTGGTAACCCGTGTCTTAAAGAAATACAAAAAATTGTTCTCACAAGTACAGCTCATGCCTTACAAAGCGCTTTATAAAAGTAAAATGTTTATATGTCTGTGCTGTCACCCAAGTTCACTTCAAAGAAGACTTGTGCAGGGAAAAATATCATGGCACCATTTCTGACCTTAAGTCTCTGGCTGTGACCCAGAAGGAAATGTGTATATCACAGACATCAAAGGACAGTAATAATAATAATAATAATAATAATAATAATGTATTAACCCCCCTTATTTATTTATTTTTCTATCTATCTATTAATTTATTAATTCATTCATTTTTAACAGGAGCTACATAATTTTAATATAACTGGAAAAATTATGTACGGGCCACTGTTTGATTGATCTAGGCACTACAGCAATAAAAAGCTTTGATGACGTGATAAATGCAGACAAAATGAAAACCGTCAAACAGTTAAATCTAACAAAAAAGTCAGCTAATTTATCAATAATTTGTGTGATTGCAAAGACAGATCTGCTCATGATTACCATGTTAAAGTCTAAAATTATTCCAATTCACTTAAATCTGAAACAGCTCAATTAAACCAAAATCTATAACAGATGATCAAGTGCATCTGAAGTATTTCACAGATCAATAGCAGCATGTTAAACAGCCTGGAAAGTTAGGGTTTTAAGTTTCTCTTAGAAACATTAGAAGCATGGTATTGCCAAATTAATTCAATGAAACCCATTTTTTTTTTTTAACTTGGATTCCTATTCATAAATGGTGGAAGAAACAAAATTGGGCCTCAATGACCACAATGAAAAATAGAAGACAAAACAGAAACAATGACAGTGTTTGTGAAATTTTACAATCTGTCTTTATTTTTTAAGGAAGCCATGTTTTTTAAAAAAGAAAAGATTCTGGATATGTTTCTTTATAATCTGACCACTCATACCATAGATAACTGGATTGAGCAGAGGAGGAAATATCATAAAATATAAAGACATGAAGGGCGGCACGGTGGTGTAGTGGTTAGCGCTGTCGCCTCACAGCAAGAAGGTCCTGGGTTCGAGCCCCGGGGCCGGCGAGGGCCTTTCTGTGTGGAGTGTGCATGTTCTCCCCGTGTCCGCGTGGGTTTCCTCTGGGTGCTCCAGTTTCCCCCACAGTCCAAAGACATGCAGGTTAGGTTAACTGGTGACTCTAAATTGACCGTAGGTGTGAATGTGAGTGTGAATGGTTGTCTGTGTCTATGTGTCAGCCCTGTGATGACCTGGCGACTTGTCCAGGGTGTACCCCGCCTTTCGCCCGTAGTCAGCTGGGATAGGCTCCAGCTTGCCTGTGACCCTGTAGAAGGATAAAGCAGCTAGAGATAATGAGATGAGATGAGATAAAGATATGAAAGTCTGGAATTCATATGGAAAATTCCGTGAAATTAGCCGACTTTGTATTATTTAAAAAAATATTCCAACAAAATAATTCAAAACAGCAAGAAGATGAGGTGTACATGTTTGGATGGCTTTGATTTGACATTCCTTAGATGAATAAATGCAAACATGCAAAATCTGTACATAAGAGAATAAAATCATTATAATCTGTGGAAACATGAAAACAGCTAATAGACCAAGTCCAATTATGCTATGGATAGTGATGTCTGTGCAAGATAGTCTTATGAGCTCAAAATTAACACAGTGTGTCCTAGCTATAATTTCTCTGCAAAAGGTTAAGCGTATTGTGAATGACTCATACACCAGAAAAGTAGCTAATGGATAAGCCCATACAAAAATTATAAATACCTGAAGCTTTTTTGTTGATATCATATCATGATAGTGAAGTGGGTAACAAATTGCAACATAACGGTCATAGCTCATAGTTAGCTCAATAATGTTATAAGTATGTAAACAGAATATTTGTATAAGACAATTTGTTAATGATATTTTATGCCCTTCAGTAGAGAGATGAAATAACAGATGAGGAATCAAACTTGTGCTGCCATAGATGCCATTACATGACAGATTGCACACAAAGATATACATGGGATTATGCAGTGTTCTTTCAAAACAGATAATGGCAATCAGAAGTGAGTTCAGTATCACAATTGCAGCATAGAGTAGGAGAAAAATAACAAAGAACAAATGCTTCTGCTGGCCCATGGCAACATAGCCATCCAGAATGAATGTGGTAACACTTGATCTATTTTCCATTGTGTTTTCAGCTTTGCTATAGAAGGAAGAGAAATAAATATTAATTATAATGCAACAATTTAAGCAATCATGTCCACCATCTTTGTGAATAGTTTAACACATAAATCATGATGATATTCTTTGGGTGTATCATGATACTGTGTAATATAGCTTTGCATGCCTAAATACCTCAGGAAAGAACAAATTTGAGTAACATTTTAGTTCTTCCATGATACCCCCCCCCCCAAATCTGTCCCTCTGAGTTACATGTTGATCCTGGGATTGAGATGCTGGCCTCTTCTGCCCCTCGGACCTGCTTGATCCATCCTGGTGCCCTGTGTCTGGTCGGAGTTTTATCGCACCACTCCTGTGAAGGATGTCCCCATGAGGACAGTTGAGGGTTATACCTGTTAAAACTGTTAATATTATAGTCAGGCTGTCTGTTGTTGCCCAAATGAGGATGGGTTCCCTTTTGAGTCTGGTTCCTCTCGAGGTTTCTTCCTCATGTCGTCTGAGGGAGTTTTTCCTTGCCACCGTCGCCACAGGCTTGCTCATTGGGGATAGATTAGGGATAAAATTAGCTCATGTTTTAAGTCGTTTAAATTCTGTAAAGCTGCTTTGCAACAATGTTTATTGTTAAAAGCGCTATACAAATAAACTTGATTTGATTTGATACCACAAAAGAAATTTTTAGTTGATGAATTGTTACTCTGAACTTTGTGGTCATAATTAAGCATATTATCTTGGTAGATTTTATAGATAAGTGGGAAAAAATACCCCCCCCCCGACATTTTACAAGTTATTGAACCAAAGGTACTGCCATTTACATACATTCTTCTTTAATTACTAACATGTCTAATATTTGTTTCAGAAATTTGTATCTGAAAGTTGTATTTAAGACAGTTCAATTATGCCATTATTAAATATCCATTAAAATTCAGTTCAACTGTATTATACATCTGTTATTTAAATTTTCAATTCATGATAATGAAAAATTATTGACTTTATTCCAAGCAGTTGACTAATATTTTTCAAGATGTCTGGAGATGAAGGTTATTCTTATGAAATTACTTGCTTATCTGTCAAGCTGAGTTTTATGGCTCATAAAATGGGATGGTCTACAACATCACCATCTCTTGTGGCCAAATTCTCTTGGCTTTTTTTATCATGTCTCCAAAAATTTAACTGTATGACAGCATTATCTGCAGGGGTCAGCAGCAGGGCTGTACTGAGACAAAATATTCAGCCCGGGAGTGTTATACCCACAAGGGATGCTCTGTGGACCCACAAGTAATTTTGAGGCCATTGACAACCTACTGTAATGTACACCTACTGACCAATTTATTAGGAAGCCCTATACATATGCTCATTCATGTAAATATCTAATCATTACTCAGCAATGCAATGAATAACATCATGCAGACATAGTTCAAGAGCTTCAGTTAATATTCACATCAAACACTAGAATAAGGGAAAAACATGGTCTCTGTGATTATCACTATTGCTTGGTTGTTGTTGCCAGATGACCTGGTTTGAGTATTTCAGAAACTGTCTCTCGAGTTTACACAAAATGATGTGAAAAAAAAAACACTTAGTTAGTTGTTAAAGCCCAACCCATTGAGTTCTTAAAGGCTATGTCCACATCGGTGACTGTCATGGCCTGAAGGTCACAGGTGCAGTTTATGACCCAGTTAGCAGCTACAGAAATCACAGGACAGAGACTGAGATTTACCTGATGAGCGATGCAGTAAGAACACAGGCTGGAAGCAGACACAGCAACACAGTCACTATTATCCTGGGTGAAAATCCAAGAATGGCAGGGCAGACACAGAATCCACTGCCCAAAAGTCCAAGGGAGTACTCCAGGCACAACCAGCAAGTATTAAGCCAGAAATGGAGTCCAGATTCAGAAACTACATCAGAAAATCCAAAAATGGCAGGCAAAACTCATAATCCAAAAAACATAATCCAATAGTCAAAAAAACAGAGAAGAGCAGCAGAGAAAAACAAAAGTTGAACCAGACAAAACATGATGGCGAGTATACTTTCAGGTTGTCATTCTCCATGTTGTGTTTATATAGAGCACTGAACCACCCAATAGGTGGCCTGCAGGCCTCATCTGGCCCATGAGTGCCAAATGTCTGGCCTACACCAATCCACTGGCACTAACACATCTGTCCTAACATGAGAAATGAAGTGCATACTGCTTTGTTATTTTGCGTACTAATTTACATTATTTTGACCTCACACTACACTTGACTTTCAACCTGTGCCAGCATAGAGCACATGTAAACATAAAAGATGTAAGTCAAGGCAGGTGTGTTAGCACAGCATGGGGAGAACAGGGTAACACACGGTGGAACACAAACACAAGGGTCAGGACTTGGAAATTCTAGGCTGACAGTACCCCGCTCCTTACAGACATCCTGGGCATCCTGGGTGTCCCAGGTAGAGCTTATGGATTCTTATGGTGGAAGTCACTGATGAGCAAAGGGTTGACGATGAAGCGTGCTGGCACTCAACACTACTTCTCTTGGCTGTACCCCTTCCAGTCAACTAAGTATTGGAACCTCTGACCTCATTGATGGACCTTTAGTAGCTTCTTGACCATGTAGGCCTTGCCTCCATCGTTGATCCTGGGGGAGGGGTCTTGGAAGGGGGTAGAAGGAGCTAGACACCAGGGGTCTCAGTTGAGAGACATGAAAGTAGGGGTGGACATGATGCATGGACTTGGGTAACAACAGTCTGACAGTGGTGGGGTTGATGACTTTAGAAATAGTAAAGGGACCAACAACCCTGGGGTCTGGCTTACAGGAGGATACTTTAAGGGGGAGATTTGCTGTGGATAACATGGGATGGTAAACACAGTATGGCCTGTGGTGTCAGTCTGCCTTCCTCTTATCCAAATGACTGGAGTATAACAAGTCATATCTGGCATGTGCCCAACACCCTGTGACAATGTCAGATAAAGGCTTGGGCCAATGGGACAGACACCTCCTCCTCTTGCTGGTCAGGAAAAAGAGATGGCTGGTAACTGAAACAACTCTGGAAAGGGGTCAGCCCAGTGGACAACAAGGGAAGGCTGTTATGGGTGTATTCTATCCGAGGGAGAGGAAGCATCACTGGATGTCAAGGATCATATGGTGACCTCTAATTTCTGACTCGTGTGCTCTGTCTGCCCATTAGTCTGTGGGTGGTAAGCAGAGGCTGGGATTTGCCCCAATAAGTTTACAGAATTCCCTCCAGAAGTGTACTGAGAACTGAGGGCCTCTGTCAGACACAATGTCCGCAGGCAAACTATGAATTCTGAACACATGGTTGACTAACAGTTCTGCCATCTCTTTTGCTGAAAGTAGCTTATGGCCCTTTTCCACTACCCTTTTTCAGCTCACTTCAGCTCGCTTCAGCTCACTTCAGCCCGACACGGCTCGCGTTTCGACTACCAAAAACCAGCACGACTCAGCTCGTTTCAGCCCTGCTTAGCCCCTAAAACTCGCACCGTTTTGGAGTGGGGCTGAAGCGAGCCAAACCGTGCCGACTGAGGTTGGGGGCGTGAGCAGACACTCCCCTGTGCACTGATTGGTGAGGAGGCGTGTCCTCACATGCCCACACACGCCCCGCGAGCGCGCTGGGATCTGTAAACACCGTAAACCCGGAAGAAGGAGAATTACGAATTACGAGAATTATGAAGCCTTATGCGCCTCGCCTCATCTATACGCTCTTGCCAGTATCTGTCCGCGTTGTCGGTGACAACAAGCCACAGCACCAAGACCAGCAACACTAACGACTCCATGTCCTCCATGTTTATTGTTTACTATCCAGGTCGTGAGACTACCGCTTAAAAGCTCACTGAATCAGTGACATACAGAGCATCGTGGATGAGTTCGCGGAGCGCAAGGCTCGTCGTATGCCCTTCAAATAATGCGCGCAGTAGGCTATTGATGTTTTATTATGAGCCATGTACAGTATGTCGCCTAATGTTTTTTTTTTGTTTCTGAGTTACATGTTCGTTTGAAGGACTTAATGTACAAACTAACATAGTTGCACCCCGTAGTGTTGAAATTGGTAAACACAGTGCATTCAGTGAGGTTTGCACCGCCCTCCTTTTATTTCTGACTCTTCCTGTCACCGTTGCAACCTCTGAGCGCTCATTCATATGCCCTTCAAATAATGTGCGCAGTATAGGCTATTGATGTTTTATTCTGAGCCATGTACAGTATCCTAATGTTTTTTGTTTCTGAGTTACATGTTCGTTTGAAGGACTTGATGTACTAAATAACATAGTTGCACCCGGTAGTGTTGAAATTGGTAAACACCGCAGTTGCGGACATTTTGTAGCCTAAAATGATGTTATGATAAGCTTTAATAAAGGGCCCGGTCATTTGCCCCGCCCCCGGCCCGGCTCTGACTTGTTCCGCCACTGTCACTGATGTCACTGTTTGCGCTGCTTAACGGCATCACATGACGTCCACCCACTTTCGCTAACTCCACCCAATGTGTCCACCCACTTCCAGCCAGCACGGTTCAGCGCGGTTGTAGTCGAAATGCAACTCCAACAGCCCCGCTCAGCTCGACTCAGCTTGACTCGGCACGGCACGGCTCAGCCGCGTTTGTAGTGGAAAAGCGGCATTAGGGAGGGGAATGAAGTGAGCTGCTTTGCAGAAACTATTGACTATTGTCAGGATGCAGATCTCTCCCTTGAAGCTGGGGACACCGGTGATGAAATCCACCACAGTGTGGGACCAGGAACAATAAGGCACAGGTGTGTCTTAGCAGTCCGGCTGTAGGTTGGTTGCTCATCTTGTCTCTAGAATAGATGTCACAGGCCACGATAAAGGTCCTGACATCCTGTCACATAGTAGGCTACCAGAAACATTGCCTAAGGACAGAGGGAGTCTGAGCCACCCCAAGGTGAGAGGCTAGAAGAGAGCTGTATCCCTTCTGAAGTGCCTGGGAGCACACACAAAGTGGAACATAAAGACAGTGGGGTGGGCTGTTACCTGGTCCCAGCCCAGCCCACAGAGCATTCTGGATGGCAGTTTCTATCCAGGCAAGCCAGACGGTGGCCACCAGACAATGAGCAGGGAGAATGGGTTCAGTGATGCCTTGCTGAGAGTCTGGAGGAAACTGCCTGGAGATAGCACCTGACTTAGCATTCTTAGAGCCTGGTCTAAAAGAGAGCACAAAGTTAAAGCAGGAGAAGAACAATGACAATCTGGCTTGGCATGAGTTAAGCCATTTAGCAGACTTAACATTCTCGAGGTTCTTATGATCTGTCCATATGATAAATGGAGTATCATTCCCCTCCAACCAATGCCTCCACTGTTCCAGTGCCAGCTTGATCACCAGCAGTTCTCAATCTCCTATGCCATAGTTGTGCTCAGCCAGCATCAGGAGATGAGAAAAGAATGTGCAGGGGTGCACCTTATTGTCCCTGGCTGATCTCTGAGCCCCAACTTTTCTTTGGTGACTCTAGATAGCCTCAGACCGATTCCCCCCCACCCACCCCGCATCGGCGATGTCTCATTCAAATGTCTGCTCTATGAAAAGGGCAGCATGGTGGTGTAGTGATTAGCACTGTCACCTCACACCAAGAAGGTTCCGAGTTCGAACCCGGTGGTTACTGGGGGCCTTTCTTTGTGGAGTTTGCATGTTCTCCCTGTATCTGTGTGGGTTTCCTCCAGGTGCTCCAGTTTCCCCCACAGTTCAGACATGCAGGTTAGGTTAACATGGGGCTGCTATGGCCTGAGGTTGGGTGGAAGTGCCCTTGAGCAAGGCACCTAACCCACAACTGCTCCCTGGGTACTGTAGCATAGCTGCCCACTGCTCTGGGTATGTGTGTGTGCTCATTGCTCACTTGTGTGCATGTATGTGTGTTCACTGCTTCAGATGGGTTAAATGCAGGGGTTAAATTTCACTTTGTGCTTAAATCTGTGCTTAAGTGTACAGTGGTGCTTGAAAGTTTGTGAACCCTTTAGAATTTTCTATATTTCTGCATAAATATGAACTAAAACAACATCAGAATTTCACACAAGTCCTAAAAGTAGATAAAGAGTACCCAGTTAAACAAGTGAGACAAAAATATTATACGCGGTCATTTATTTATTGAGGAAAATGATCCAATATTACATATCTGTGAGTGGCAAAAGTATGTGAACCTCTAGGATTAGCAGTTAATTTGAAGGTGAAATTAGAGTCAGGTGTTTTGAATCAATGGGATGACAATCAGGTGTGAGTGGGCACCCTGTTTTATTTAAAGAACAGGGATCTATCAAAGTCTGATCTTCACAACACATGTTTGTGGAAGTGTATCATGGCATGAACAAAGGAGATTTCTGAGGACCTCAGAAAAAGCATTGTTGATGCTCATCAGGCTGGAAAAGGTTACAAAACCATCTCTAAAAAGTTTGGACTCCACCAATCCACAGTCAGACAGATTGTGTACAAATGGAGGAAATTCAAGACCATTGTTACCCTCCCCAGGAGTGGTCGACCAACAAAGATCACTCCAAGAGCAAGGCATGTAATAGTCGGCAAGGTCACAAAGGACCCCAGGGTAACTTCTAAGCAACTGAAGGCCCCTCTCACATTGGCTAATGTTAATGTTCATGAGTCCACCATCAGGAGAACACTGAACAACAATGGTGTGCATGGCAGGGTTGCAAGGAGAAAGCCACTGCTCTCCAAAAAGAACATTGCTGCTTGTTTGCAGTTTGCTAAAGATCACGTGGACAAACCAGAAGGCTATTGGAAAAATGTTTTGTGGACGGATGAGACCAAAATAGAACTTTTTGGTTTAAATGAGAGGCGTATGTTTGGAGAAAGGAAAACACTGCATTCCAGCATAAGAACCTTATCCCATCTGTGAAACATGGTGGTGGTAGTATCATAGTTTGGGCCTGGTTTGCTGCATCTGGGTCAGGACAGCTTGCCATCATTGATGGAACAATGAATTCTCAATTATACCAGCAAATTCTAAAGGAAAATATCAGGACACCTGTCCATGAACTGAATCTCAAGAGAAGGTGGGTCATGCAGCAAGACAACGACCCTAAGCACACAAGCCATTCTACCAAAGAATGGTTAAAGAAGAATAAAGTTAATGTTTTGGAATGGCCAAGTCAAAGTCCTGACCTTAATCCAGTGGAAATGTTGTGGAAGGACCTGAAGCGAGCAGTTCATATGAGGAAACCCACCAACATCCCAGAGCTGAAGCGGTTCTGTACGGAGAAATGGGCTAAAATTCCTCCAAGCTGGTGTGCAGGACTGATCAACAGTTACCGCAAACGTTTAGTTGCAGTTATTGCTGCACAAGGGGGTCACACCAGATACTGAAAGCAAAGGTTCACTTACTTTTGCCACTCACAGATATGTCATATTGGATCATTTTCCTCAATAAATAAATGACCGAGTATAATATTTTTGTCTCATTTGTTTAACTGGGTTCTCTTTACCTACTTTTAGGACTTGTGTGAAAATCTGATGATGTTTTAGGTCATTTGTATGCAGAAATATAGAAAATTCTAATGGGTTCACAAACTTTCAAGCACCACTGTATGTGTGGCAAGGCTTCTTCTTCTTCTTCTTCTTCTTCTTCTCCTCCTCCAACATCTGAGTCCAAGGCATTCACTTCAAGGACAAACCAAGCAGCTGGGTCAGGGACAATGAGAACTGGTGCCATGCCGAACCTGCTCTTTAGTCAGGAAAAGACACTCTCAGCATGGTTAGTCCAAGAGAAGGGGTGCTTGGAGCACATGAGCTTAGTCAGAGCAGCTGAAACGGAGATATAGTTTCTGATAAACCTCTAATAGATACTAGCGAACCCCAAGAAGTGCTGCAATTCCTTACAGGAAGAGGGAAAGGGAGACTGTCTTGACCTTGTCGGGGTCCATTTGGACCACCCCTGGGAATCTCATGAAGTCCATTAAAGAAACACTGTGCTTGTGGAACTTGCACTTCTTTGCCTTGGCAAAAAGTTGATGCTCCAGGAGCTGTTGCAGGACTTGTCTGGCATGGAATCAATGAGTCTCAAGCACAGGAGAAAAGATGAGAATATTGATGAGATATATGAAGGCAAACTGGTTAATAAAATCTCATAGAACATCATTGATCAGAGTTTGGAAGATGCAGGGGGCATTAGTAAGTCCAAATGGAAGAACTATATGTTCATAATGGCCAGTTGAGGTATGAAATCTGGTCTTCGACTGATCCTCTTCTCTTATTTGCACCAGGTGGTAGGCATTGCACAGGTTCAATTTGGAGAAAAATTGAGCCCCCTGTAGTAATTTGAATGCTATGGAAATGAGGTGGTAATGGGTACCGGCTCTTGACTCTGACAGCATTTAGTTGCCAATAGTCAATGCAGGAGCTGAGAGACTACCCCCCCAAAAAAAAAAATGCTCCCACTGTGGATGACCGGATAGATAATGCCAGTTGCTAGAGACTCAGAGATGTATTTGTCCATAATCCCTCTCTCTATCTCTCTCTCCGGGGGGGGGGGGGGAGACAGAATATATATACCCCTTGGGAGGTGTGGTCCTGGGTAACAGTTATATGGTGCAGTTGGAGGGCTGATGGGGGTGGGGTGGGGGCATGAGGTGGCATGAGTTTTACTGAATACCAGACAAAGGTCCAGATATTCGGGAGGCACATTAGAAAAATCCATTGTCTCATCACAGCTGACAACAAGAGGAGTCTGAGCCAAAGACAGGAGAGGACCATCCCATCACTCCAGTTGATGCGGGGGTTGTGTAGTCATAACCAATGGAGGCCAAGTACAACAGGCTCAAGAGAATCATTCATGGCATAGAAAGAAATTGATTCGATGTGGTTACCTGAAATCTTCAGAGTTATCAGGTCTGTGACATGGGAGATGGGACTGAATTCAGCCCTGTTCAGTGCTCTGGTCACAAGGGGACAATTTAATTCCTGAAAGGAGATGCCCAGTTTGTCTGCCCAGGAAATTTTAATAAAACTCTGGTTTGCACCAGAGTCAATGAAAGATTTGAGAGACTTAATTTTATTCTGAAAAGTTATCTTGACAGGCAACGCTGACCTCTCGGCAGGGGAAGAACATGTAGAAATTCCCACCCATATCCCCACATCTGCTGGTGGGCAGACCCTTTTACCGAGCAGCAGGAGATGAAATGTCCAGACTGTCCACAGTAAAAGCAAGAACTGGTCTCTTGATGAAGCCTTCTTTCCTCTGGAGTCACCTGGGTCATGCCAAATTGCATGGGCTCTGATTCATCAGAGGTGGCACCCTCCACTGGAGGGATGGTGGTCCTGGGTTTGAAACTATAGCTCCTCTGATCCATTCTCTGACTGCACAGCTATAAGCGAGCATTCACCCAAACCATAAGGTCCACCAAGCCATCCAGGCTCTCAGGAAGGTCATGAGGCACGATCTCATTTAAGATGGCATGATTTAACCCATGAAAGAAGGCATCATATAGAGTGCTCACATTCCAGTCTACTGCTGCAGCCAGAGTCCAGAATTCATTGGCATAATCATGAACTGACCGAGCACCTTGCTTCAGCCCCATTAGCTGTCTAGCTGCTTTTTTGCACTTGGGAAAACAGTCAAAAACCTTCAGCATTTCCTCTGAAAACTCTTTAAAACTCAAACAGCAAGGAGACCTGGTGTCCCAAACCACTGCCCCCCACTCATTTGCCTTTCCCATTAAAAGCATGTTGACATATGCTACACAAAAGCTCTTAGAAGGGAATGAAGATGCCTGAATTTCCATAGCTAAAGAGCACTGAGAGAGGAATGATTGGCAGGTCCTGGGTGCACCCACATATGGCTGTGGAGAAGGTAGATGAGGCTCTCAGGGAGGGGATAATGCAGGAGCTGCAGGTTGGCTATGAGGTGTCAGTGCTACATGGCCAGCGATTGAATCCTGAGGACTCTCCATCGGTGAGGAGAGTCTTTGTAGAGTGCCAGTAATGGAGGACATGCTCTGGTGAACTGTTACAATCTCTTGCTGATGAGCCCCGAGTATTGAGTCCTGTTTAGCCAATACTGCTTTGAATGTGTTGGAGTCTGCTGGGTCCATTGTGAGGTGGAAGTATTCGGTCACAGCCTGAAGGTCACAGGTGCAGATTAGGATCCAATGAACAGCCATAGAAATCACAGGAAAGAGATTGAGACATACCTGATGAGTGAAGTGGTGGGAACATAGGTGGGAAGCAGTTGCAGTAGCCCAGTCATTATTCTCCTTGGCAAAAATCCAAGAATGGCAGGGCAAACACAGAATCCACAGTCAAAATATTCCAGTGAGTAATGTGAGCACAGCCGGCAAGTAGTAAGCCAGAAACAGAGTCCAGAGCCAACATGTAAGTCAGAAAATCCAAAAACAGCAGGCAAAACTCATAATCCCAAAAAACATAATCCAATGGTCAAAAAAAAAAAACAGGAAAGAGCAGCAGAGAAAAACAAAATGTGAACTAGACTAAATGCGAAGGCAAGTATACTTCTGCATCATGTCATTCTCCATACCGTGTTTATATACTGTAGAGTAACTAATGCGAATACATAGCAAGTGTGCTAGCGCAGTATGGGGAAAACAGGGAAACATGGAGTGGAACACAAATGCATTGGTCAGGACTTGGAAGTTCTGGGCTGGATCATGACAGTGATGGATTTAGGTATGTGCATCATGGGAAGCATCATGTTGGGATGGCACTGGCTGCCTGCACAAAGACTATTCTGAATATTGAGATCGGTTGTCTCTCACTCACTTGCATATCACGGGCATGATATCATGTTACCATGTGGGTCAATTAACTTGTCTGAGTGAGCGCCCTGATTCTAGTATGTGAGCAAGGCAGCCAAGCAATATCCTCGTCTCACACATGGGGATGGGGGCAGGAGTAGGTTTACCCATGATGGTAGGTCTCCCCACTGGAAGTCTAAGGTAGGGGAAATGGGGAAATCTATTGAAGAGTGCACCTGTATCTTTGTATAGTATTAAAATAGAGTAAAATCAGTCATTGGACAACATGCTACCAAATAAACCACAAATCATTCATAATTCTGTGAATATACAGTTTCACAAACATATTGTTGCATTTTTTCCTGGTTTGTGTGAAATTGTTAAGGATAATATAAAACCTAGTCTGGCACATAAGGCATACAATCTTAAAACATATTAAAGTGCTGATGACATGTTTTTGACATCTTTGGCGATGTTTTATAACATAAAAAGTAATTCCCGATGATCCATATATTAATTCACGAAGGCGCCTATTTTACAAGTTATGATGATAAACGCGGCTATTTGGGCAAATTTGACGGGGCTGCAGCACCCAGGAGACGAAGGAGGAGGAGGAGCTATATGATGTCAGCGAAAGAACCTTCCTCCTAACTTACCAGTTTGTTGTTGATGCGACAGGTGTTCAGTTTATCATTATTAGTATTTTTATTAGACATTATTATACATTATTATATATATAGTTATTATGCCTTCGCGTTGTGTTGCCGGCTTTTGCTCCAAAACCCACAAGGATGGGGTAAGTTTATTCAAGTTTCCCAGAGATCCCGAGCTGCATGCAAAGTGGGTGAAGCAAGTCAGGCGCACTCGTGACAAGTGGGAGCCCTCACCAACATCCGCCCTGTGCTCTGAACACTTCGATTTGGATTGTTTTGACACCCTTCCCAGCTTAAAAGAATCTCTTGGGTGTTCAGTTCAGCACAAATGTATGTTACTACCATCAGCCGTGCCTACACAGTGTTGCCAGATTGGGAGGTTTCCCACCCAGTTGGGCGGTTTCAAGTGCATTTTGGTGGGTTTTGAACATATTTTGGGCTGGAAAACGCCAGCAGTATCTGTTGCCAGATACTGCTGAAGTTTTCCAGCCCAAAATATGTTCAAAACCCACCAAAATGCACTTGAAACCGCCCAACTGGGTGGGAAACCTCCCAATCTGGCAACATTGCCAGTATTCTGGAGGGGGTCTACTAGTAGCTATGCCAGATCCAAAGACAGTCCTCCTGTCAGAACATGTGTTGTGAAACGACATAAGATAAAGGTACGTAGAGCTATAGATTCTACATGATAATCATAAATGTAATCATAAAGTCAGCGTGATATCAGTCATGTATTTGCTTGTGAAAGCTTGCGGCTTTCATGTAACTGCCGCCTAGCAACGAGAGGCAAAGGGTAAAGAGGGTAGGCTATCATAGATTCTATTCGGAAGAGATCAACACAATTCTAGAGTCCCAGAAAAGGAAGAGCTAGCACTAGAGAGTTCACCGGCATTTTCATGCGCCATTTCCATTGAGTAGAACCAGAGTAGAACAGCCAGTGAACCGTAGCGTGTTCTTCCGCTGACGTCACAACATGGCCACGAGCCACAGACCCAGTTTTCTTGCGCTGTGCAATTAAAAGTTGGATATTTGCGTAACAACAGCTTCTTTTCACGTAATTATAACAGAAATCTAACATGTTTGCCATGTTGTATAGTTTATTTAAGAAATTGCATAGAGTCATGTTCGTGTCATCAGCCCTTTAATGTGGACATAGACAATGAAGGAGATCAGAGGAGTGTGGTCAGACTGGTTCAAGCTGACAGAAAGAATACAGTGAACCACTCTTTACAACCATGGTGAGCAGAAAAGCATCACACAATGCACAGTTTTAACCATTTTCAGAATGGGGTTCCTAATAATTTTGCTAGTATATATCAAATATGCTGGTGTATCTCAGAGAAGAAGGATGAGAAAAGCTTTTAGTGGCTTATGGTGATCTCAGGAGGGCTAAAATTTCATATTTATCAGTAGCTTGACAACTGAACTATTAGGGTTGACCCAGAGGTCATTATCCCCAGAGGTCTGATTGATGATGATGATTATTATTATTAGGGTGGTATGGTGGTGTAGCGGTTAGCACTGTTGCCTCACAGCAAGAAGGTCCTGGGTTTAAGCCCATCAGCCAACAGGGGCCTTTCTGTGTGGAGTTTTCATGTTCTCCCCATGTCTGCATGGGCTTCCTCAGGGTGCTCCAGTTTATGTTACAGTCCAAAGACATGCAGGTTAGGCTAGTTGGTGGCTCTAAATTGACCGTAGGTGTGAATGTGAATGGTTGTTTGTCTGTGTTAGCCCTGCGATGACCTGGTGACTTGTCCAGGGTGTACCCCGCCTCTCACCCATAGTCGGCTGGGATAGGCTCCAGCTTGCCTGTGACCCTATACAGAATAAGCGGTTACAGATTATTATTATTATTATTATTATTATTATTATTATTATTATTGCTACCAATAAAGGTGCGGTTGTGCTTGGTTTCTGAAGAAAACACATGAA